>NC_092815.1:132063031-132363031 GCF_023375885.2 Dermacentor andersoni | reverse complement strand
TCAATAAGAATGGCTTGCAGTCATGCAGCCTATACAGGGTGTCCTACCTAACTTTAGCCAGAGTTTAAAAATGTGCAAATGCCACATAGCTGGACAGAACAAGGGTAATGTTGTTTGCCGTCGCTTGGACATACTCAAACAATTTATTTTCATTCCGCCCATTCGATAATGAGTCTTAATTAATTAATCAACTTCTCAATTATTATGGTTAGATGAAAAGTGTCAATGAGAAAATTGTAAAGCGGCATGAGAAACTCCCAATAGAGCTTTCCGTCACTCAATACGTGCTACATAAATGTGTTTTTCCAAGCCTGAAAGGGGTCTGCAAGTGCACACAAATTGCAGCTCGACTGGCCACTCGAGGCACTTTGCGTGTATTCGCAGGCTTCTTTCACACTCAGGAAAACACTTATGTAGCACGTATTGAGGAACAGAAAGCTGTACTGGGAGTTTCTCATGTCACTCTACAATTTTCTAATTGACATTCTTCATCTAATATTTGAAAAGTTGATTAATTAGGACAATCTAATTAGGCGGAATTAGAAAAATTGTTTGAGTATCTCCAAGCAACGGCAAATAACATTACCTTTCTGTCCAGCTATGTGGCATTTTCATATTTTTAAGTGCTGGCTAAAGTTAGCTGGAACACCCTGTATACGAGCTTGCTGTCACCATTTGTTACTTGGCCAGTCTTGCCAAGTTTGCAACCCAATAAAACAATATGCGTTGCTGTAGTATCACACTTGTTCCCTTCAACGAATGCAACACTATGCATGCATCTGGTGACATGCTGTTCTCTTGTTGCATGACTGCTATTGTTGCGATGCTCCAGATAACTAAAGGTGGCTTTCTGATTTTCAAACTCTTTAGTTGGCCGGTAGTGCTAATGTATGTAAGCCTCATGTACCTAAGCATGTAAGGTTCTTTACCAAATGAACTCTGTGCAAACTTTATTTCACTTTTTTTTTAAGTAAGAAAATATTCCACATTCAGAGCTCATTTTTCTCCAATATTCATAATCACTTGTGGAATTTCACTATTCGAACACCTTAAAGAAAAATTAGAGGGAAGCCATTTTTTTACTTTTTTTAACTCCCCCCACAAGGTGGTAATCTCACAAATAATTGTGAGCAAAAACTGGAGGCAAGACCAGCAGCAAGAAATTTAATTTTCTTCTGGAACAGCCATTCAGCATGGAATAGGGATGTGCGCACCACTAGTCGAATATGCATTGTACAACATGTTATCAGGCTGGAAAATATTTCAGCAACAGTTATGATTTCCAAACTTTCATTCACGATTGCATGAGTACGATCTGCAGAATTATGCATTATACATTTAAGCTTGATAACATATTTTAAACAGTGCTCATCTTGTAACTTTTTTTTTCAAGAGGTATGTATAATTAGGGAAAAGACTGTTTGCAGGCTCTAAAGAGGCACTAATTTTTAAGAAGAAATGGAGATGGTCGAGAATGACATAACATACCTTGGCCCTTTATTTATCCGGTTAACCTGGGTGAAACCCTTAACCTGGGCAAAACCCTAAATTTTACAGGATGAAATGAGGAATTGCTGGTGCTATTCTGAAAGCATGAGAACTGTGGCATGTATAGTAGGCGTGAAAAAGGAAAAAAGAAGAAGAAAAAGAAGTAGTAAAGATGTGATATTTCCCTTTGCATCTTTTTTCTGAAGAGTGCATTTCTGATATTTCACAATTTCTATTAAGTGCTGACTAACGCTTGAAATCTCCTAATTCATTTAGAAGCACGGTCACACTACTACAGATTTACCTCGATATAACGAAGTCGGTAAAATGGTCGATTTGCTTCGTAATATAGAAATTTCATTCTATAGAAACTCAACCTTTTATGCAAATAAATATTGCCACAAACCGATTTTTCTTACATGGAAAGGGCTCGCAGAATTTTCCAAATTATTGAGTAATCAAAAAAAGCAAATTTGAGTGAGAAAACAAATCATTTTGATAAATTAGGGGTTGGCGATGAATCATACAGTTTCATGCCACGCACGGCATCATCTTGGTGGTAAGAATAAAGCAAAGCCAGCCATGCTTTCACGTGCACTCCGTCTCTGCGACTGATAGTACCGCCCGCACGGGGACGACGCTATCAGGAAAAGTGCCAGCAGTGGGGAGCGAATGCTTCGCCTGCCTCTTGCTCCAACGGGTCACCGAAGCTCGAGATTATGCAACCTCCAATACTAAACGTGCGGTAAGACAGCTTACATGGTGCCACGCCATCTAGGCATGCCCACTCTTTGCATATGCGGCAGATTATCTCTAAACCAGGCTGCTTACAGCTTACAGGGTGTTTACAGTGCTTACAGCCATGCGCAGCCACGGCCAAGACGTGTGCCAGCGCCAACTTTCCCCTCACTCCGTCCCTCACGCACGTGATCGCGTTACCACAAGCTCGCACCCCTCCCCCTCTTTCCCTTTGCCTGCGCGGGAAGGCGGCACTCCTGAAGCCACCATCTTTCTTCTCTCACCCTCGCACTCTTTCACTTGTACCTAAAGCACACAGTGCGGGGGGGGGGGCACGTTAGGATTTTATCGTACTGGGACTTTATACAGAACTAGATGCGGCTCCACTTCCGCGGTTGCTCTTTTTGCGCGGTGCGCAATTTGAGAGGTGCATTTGCAAACAGCTGCATGTAATTCAATTGTTTGACCATTTGCATCCGCGGAAAGGTTCCATTTATTGTATCGGCATTCTTTTGCGGCGGCAGTAAAATTTCGCCATACTGAAATGGCATACAAACGCACTGTTATACTGAGGCTCGAAATGCATAATGTTCTTTGGAAAAGAGGTTATGAAAAGTTAAATACTTTGTTATATTGAGAATTTCGTTAAAGTTCGTTACATTGAGGTTTAACATTTTTTTTTGTAGCTACCCAACATGTGTATTTAGTGAAACCCACAGAAAGAGCGTCAGTTGGTGAGGCAAAGCCAATTCTATAAATTTTTTTCACATGGGTAAAATTTTTGTTAAACTAAGCTAAGGTCTGCTGCCTGGGGCATCAGCCAGCAAGCTTGCAGCTTTCTCATCCAAATAAATGACGGTCACCAGACATCCCCAGACAAACTTGCCCAAACAGGTAAAAGTGTACAAATTTAGTACGTGCAGTTTACTACTCCTGTCTTAAATGTAAAGAAAACTAATGGCACATAGACACTACTGCGTGCAATGGGTGCCATTGGTTGTGTGCTTGAGCTACATGCTTAGCTTCCAACCTGTGAACTCTAAAGTTTGTGAAAATCCCATGAACACCACACAAAAGGAGGGAGAGCATTACACGTGATTTTTAAGCTTTGCCCTAAGTACAAATCTTATGATAGAAACATTTCATTAGCAATTATTTTCATTTAGACACAATGCAAAGCAGCAACAAACATGGAAGAGCAGAGACTAATAAGCAACACATTGTTTTTAGGCCACGGTGACTTTTTCAGTGACTTTGCTGTTACTACTCTGCCTGCTTCGGCAAGCTGTTTGAATAACCTTACTTGATGCGAGTACTTCTCTGGTGTCCTTTTACTATCAAGCTACTTCCTAGAGCTACTTCCTGGTCAGAGATTGACAAGCGAAACTCCATTTGGGCCTTCTTTGCAGTACTAAATATCCTGATGCATTCAGCATTATTGCTGTTATTACAGGACAGCATCACTGCTGTTCTGTAAGAGTTGAGCAATGCCTCTATACCTCAAGTGTTTCCTGCCTGTGCCCACTGTATGTTGGATCTTGTTTCCTTCAACACATCCCACAAACGTTTAGCAGAGTAAAGTTGTAGGCCAATTGGCGAGACAGTGAATAAAACCGCTACAGATACAGGACAGCGGGACAACACAACTGCCCTGTGTTGTCGTCTCCCCCCCCGTCCTGTGTCAGTAGCGGTTTTATTCACAATGCCCCACAAAAGTATCTTGCGTGTATTTCTTGCAATTTTGCATCGTCACATCTTTCACCACCTTTAAACCGTTTTCGCAAACAGAAGCGCTTTCTAGTAAAATGATTCAAATTCATAAAATTTAAAACACGCCTGAATTTGTAAACTTTACAGAAAATTCAGGAGAGTTAGTGGGTATGCGCACGGGCCATTACGTGACCAATGCTTCAACTTGGAATTCCATTTTCACATTAGCACACCCTAGAATGCTCCGAGTGAGGTTTGCTCACTCACAGTGTTCATGTCAAGCAGCATAGGCTCTGCACACACAGCTGCATTTCACATCAAGTGCTATGATCAGACGCTGCCACCTCAAGACCTTCCATATTTTAGTGATGGCCACGTGAAGCGATTGTTCCATCATTTTTCTTCCAGGATTGGTAGTGGCAGTGTGCAGCCAGAATCGACGAGTATCAGTTTTCTACTAGCAAGCACCTATTTGCTCTTGGAGCACCCAAGCACTAGTATCAGTGCAGAGTTAAGATCTCACCGTGTATGCACAACTTCTTGCCCTGACCACCGTTTATTGCCATAACACCATTCCTAACTATATTTATACACTCCCAAGGTCGCATTGGGCCTCGCTCACATTTGTAAACAAGCGAAACAAATGTTGACATTTTAAAATGAACAAGAAAGGGACTTGGGAATCATCAGAACTGCACCTTACCATAAGTGCACTACATCTTGGAAAAACTGAAGAAACCCCACAGTATTCCTCAACTTGACGAAGTTGATCCTAAAATGAGTCTACTGTACTTAACCTTGTTCCAAAAGAGAAAAACAGGGACAAAAAGGAGGCCTGTTTCTTACCAGTGTTCTGTCTAGGCCTTCTGAAAGTGTGCTTGACATAGGGGTCGCCATGCTGCGTCCACCAGTATTCTCGGAGCTGTCGCCTTTAGAGAATTGAGATAAGGTGATACATATACATAGCTGATTCCATCACTGTGCACAAGAATGTGGAACGTGCTGGCAGCACAATGGCCACTCACCATCGTTCATGGAGCTGTCATGCTTCTTCCAGAGGCTGTGGTATTTCCCTGAACACATGAGATGCAAATGTAAAGTTGCCATACATTTTCTACATTCACATACATGCAGAGCTCAGTGATTCAAATGTGATACTTGGGCCACGTGGCCGTTGGCACTTGTTGGAGGGGACACCAAGCTGAAGCATTCTGATATACGACGAGGGTAGAGTGACTGCATGTTCTCAGTGGTGGCACAATAAGCACCAACCACCATGTGGTTTGAGTACTATTGCATTTGAATCACTGAGTAGTGTACATTCATGCATACAGAGGGTGTACAAGGTGTTTCAGGATGCAGCTCCGGATCGCCACAGACATTAACATTCTAATTTTATCTGTCTAGGCACTTCATCTTCAGCAATGCCTCTGTCACCTATCTAGCACGTTATACCAGGCTAGCAGCTTCGAGTCTGACACAGGCAAGGAAACCAGATGCAGTCCTAGTCACCTTACATGCTGCTCATAGCAACATGCACTTGGCCACCTCCTCAAACGTGGCAAAATCCTTTGTTTTTGGGGTGAGACAAAAGCTCATGGCCAATTTTCATCTGCAGGAAAAACACGTGAACACTGCCAGTTGTTAGACATCATACAGGCAGTTCAGTTTCTACAGCAGGTGGAGACCATCGTGAGCGATGACCTTGAAAAGCCTACAATGGCCATTGCTGGGCAGCTTTAGGTTTCAAGCAGACAGACTTTCTGTGTGCAAGAAGATTAGAAATCAATCTTAAGGAATAGATTTTGTTCTTCCCACAGGAGCTGTGCAACCCAAGAACGGCCGGCTGTGAACTTCTGCCGCCACGTTGACCTCAAGTTGGTGTCCTAGTCCCCAATACTTATATACCCACTGCACTGCTCTGTATGGGGGGCATCACCGAGAGAGGAAAACTAACAAATAGCCACACAATGCTAAAAACTCAACAAAGGCTGCCATTGTGGAAGCATTAATCAACATCAACAAGTACTATCTGAACTGAGCAGAGAGCCATTACTGAAGCCGAGTTCAGTTAATCACTGAGGCTGAGTTCATTGAACAGTTTTAGGAAATTGCCTGAGAAACAATATAAAAGTTCTAAAAAATTGGTATAATATCTAATCTTGTCAGAAATATTGCTGCTATTCCTGAAGGGCGGTGTTATGTCCTCGAATACCCCATGCACCCAATACATGCATACATTTTCGCATGTTCATTTCATGTACATTCACATTTTATTGCAAGAGAAAACCAACTTTCAAGCAAATTTGACTGCCAAGATAGCATTATGCATATATGTGTTAACAGCATCATTGCATACTGCACTGTTCTTTAGTGAGCTATCAAGAGTAAATACTAGAGATGTAAGCTGTTGAAGAAAACATTGAAAATTTCGGAAACATTTTTGTTTTTGTTTTTTACACCAGGATAAATTGAAAAAAAAAAGAAAAAAAAAAAGCAGAGCTTCTCTGCAAAATTCTGTTGTCGTGCCACTTCTTTCTTTGTACCTAAAAGTTCCTTTTTTAAAAGGCTGTCGCCAGCACCATTATGCCAATTGAGCTAAACCTCTGGCTACACTAACTCGATTCAAATTGTTGGACCGTGTAGCAGTGACCATGCTTGATCGAAACTGGGAAATTTGATCCAAATCAGGCGCTATCTTGATTCAAAGTGACTGCGACGTTGCGATGCTCTAACCTGCTCCAACCGTGGCCGACATGAAGTGCAGTGCACGGAAAGCCGGCCAATCCACAGAGCCACCTTCCCAGTGCTGTCATGCCGCTGCGGCAGATGGCACCAGAGTATCCGCAAACTCGACTGTACGGAGCGTATGTGAGTGAACCAACTGGACGGGCACTTGAGTGAAGTTTTTTATTTCTTGTAATCATGTTTTCGTAATTAAATGTCTATAGTCCTCACATTAACACGCAATTATTTCAGTCATATTGCTACAAGCGTGTTGTATTTGATTGTTTGAATGAGGTGCGTGGGCACCATCACACGAGAAAAGAGGAGGAAGAATGAACTGGGCTCGTACTGTGAATCTAACCGGTCAGCGCTGCAACCGCTGTTGTAAATATAACCTGCAAATAGTTGCCCGTCTTACTGACTCATTCTTCGCATAACATTGTGGTGGAGGTGGAACGTTGCCCGTCCTAGCCATGGAGCTCCGAAGTGGCCACACCGTCGTCTTCTCAGCCATGGCTTCCAATGGAACCACCCCGTCGCCACCTACACCTGCGGCGCCAACCACGACGCCCCCCTTCATCCACGACCCCCTGATGGTACCTTTGACCAAGCGGCACCCACTATCTCCGTTATTCAAGCAGTCGTGCGGCAAGAAATTGCAAACCTTGGCATCCCTACTGCCTGCTCTGTCTCCATGATCCTGGGACATTCTCTGCCCAAAATGACGTTGACATCAATGACTGGCTAAGCATGTATGAGCGTGTTAGCCAAAGCCACCACTGGGACCCTACTATCATGCTTGCCAATGTGATCTTTTATTTGGACGGGACACCGCGTGTCTGGTTTCGCACCCAGGAGTTCGAGCTCTCCAGCAGCGACATTTTCAAAGAGCGGCTTCGCGACCTATTTGGCAACCCGTCAGGTCGCCAACAGGCCGCTCGAAAAGAGCTTTCCACCCGTGTCCAGTCGTCGACCGAAACGTATGTCTCCTGCATACAGGAAGTGCTCGCGCTTTGCCAGAAAGTCGACGAGCACACGACCTAGTTTGACAAGGTGGGCCATATCCTAAGAAGCATCATGGACGACGCCTTCAATTTGCTCGTCTATAACGACGTTTCTACCGTCGATGCCATCGTCAAAGAATGCTGCTGCTTCGAGGTAGCCAAAAGCTGCCGCGTCGTCCCACAGTTTTCCCGGCTCCCAAACACCCCTGCCACATCCTCTTGCTCCGCTCTTACTGCCACACGACCATTTCAAGAGAACGTCACACATATCGTTCGCCGTGACATTGAAGCGCCAAGTCCGGCCCCTCTTCATCCACGACCCCCTGACGGTACCTTTGACCAAGCGGCACCCACTATCTCCGTTATTCAAGCAGTTGTGCGGCAAGAAATTGCAAACCTTGGCATCCCTACTGCCTGCTCTGTCTCCCGACCTGATTCGGCACCCATTCCCATTGATATTTCGTTCCCAGACCACACAATCCTGCTGCTGAATGGCAAACCCCAGATGACAAACCGATCTGCTTCCGCGGCCACCGCGTTGGTCATGTATCCCGCCCCCGCCGCACCACCTGGATGCCGCCTCACTGGAGCTCATTCCCTGCTCCTCGCCCATACGCCGACGCTCGCCGTTATTCACCTCGCCGTCCATACTCTACTTCTGATGCTCCTAACAGCCGCTCCTCCGTGCAATCGCCATCGCCTCAACGCAGTCGGTCCCCGTCATCCCAGCCTTGCTGCTTTTCCTCGCCAAACCGACGGACGGAAAACTAGGCCATCCAGCTCTTGGAGGTAGTGCTGCATCACGTTCGTCCTGCCCAAATCCTCTGTTGATGCTCTTCACCAACACGAACCTAACTGAAGTAGCTGTGAATAGTGTTCCGTTGACGGCATTAATTGATACTGGAGCACAAGTGTCCGTAATGAGTGCTAACCTATGTCGTCGCCTCAAAAAAGTTCTTACGTCTGCCATCACTCGCGCCGTACGAGTCACCAATGGCGCCACTGTTGCTGTTCCCACTGCTCCCATAGGAATTGCTGGCCACCAAATTCCAGTTATGTTCACCGTGCGGACCAGTTGCCCTCATGACCTAATCTTTGGGCTCGACTTCCTGACGACGCATTCTACCCTCGTCGACTGTGCCACCGGTACGCTGTGCCTCGAGCTTCCTCTTCTTTCAGACATTCGCCCCGAACAACCGAACACCCTCTGCACTACAGCATTTGTTCCTTTACCACCAAAAGCCCCGACCTTCGTAGAATTGGCCTCAACGACAACCGTGCCTGATGGCCACTATGTCGTCTCACCTATTCGTGATGTCCTCCTGGCGCGCGACATCTCTGTGCTACACTCCGTCGTAACCCTTGCCACTAATCGGATGTGTCTCCCCGTTATCAATTTTGGCTTGACGAAGCAAGTGCTACCTGAAGGCATAGCGGTGGCCATGCTCCGGTCAGTGACAGACGACCACATCACTGCTTTTGCAGTCGACGCGTCTCCAGATCCTGATTACCCGCAGGATGCCTTGAACCTCGACAGCTTCTTATGTCCGATGGTTGCTCCGGACCTCGTACCTGACCAAGCAGTCATCATATATCGCCTTTTGCTCTCTTACCGCGACATATTTGACACTGACAATCGACCACTTGGTCAGATGTCCCTTGTTAAGCATCGGATAAACACTGGTGATGCTGTTCCCATCCACTGCTGACCGTATCGCATGTCCACGGCAGAGCGGCAAGTTATTCAGCAAGAAGTAAACAAGATGCTCACCAGAGGCATTGTTGAGCTCTCGTCGAGTCCTTGGGTGTTGCCGGTCGTGCTCGTCAAAAAGAAAGATGGCACGTGGCATTTTTGCATTGATTACCGCCACCTAAACCAAATTACTAATAAGGATGTTTACCCTTTACCACGAATCGACGACGCTCTTTTCTTCACGGTGCCAAATACTTTTTGTCAATCAACCTTCGATCTGGTTATTGGCAGATTTCCGTTGATGAGCAAGACCAAGAAAAGACCACTTCCGTCACTCCAGATGGCCTCTACCAATTCAAAGTTATGCCGTTCGGTTTATGCAATGCCCCCGCCACGTTCGAACGGATGATTGACTCTCTGCTTCAAGGTTTCAAATGGTCAACTTGCCTTTGTTACCTCGACGACGTCCTTGTGTTTTCTCCTACATTTTAGACGCACCTTGAGCGCGTCGCAGCTATCCTTGACGTCTTCCACAAGGCTGGGCTCCAATTAAACTCATCGAAGTGCCACTTCGGGCGCCGACAGATTACAATGCTAGGACATCTCGTTGATGCTTCCAGAGTACAACCCAACCCGGAGTGGGTTCGAGCAGTAACAGCTTTTCCTCAACCTCAGTCTGTCAAAGACATGTGGTGTTTTGTGGGGCTCTGTTCTTATTTCCAACGGTTCATGAAAGCTTTCGCAGCAATCGCTCGACCACTCACTGCACTTCTGAAGAAAGACGTGCCTTTTACGTGGGGTTCCCTTCAGGCTGCCGCATTTTCACGCCTTATTACGATTCTCACCAATCCACCAGTCTTGGCCCACTTTGAGCCGTCCGTACCTACAGAGGCCTGAACCGATGCCAGTGGTTATGGGATCGGCGCTGTCTTATCGCAACACCAACACGGACACGACCGCGGTATAGCCTACGCTAGCCGGCTCCTGACAACTGCAGAGCACAACTATTCGATTACTGAGTGCGAATGTCTTGCTCTCGTCTGGGCTGTTTCAATGTTCCGCCCATATTTATATGGCAAGCCCTTCTCAGTAATCACAGACCATCACGTGCTCTGTTGGTTTTCATCGCTCAAAGATCCTACTGGCCGACTCGGTCGTTGGGCCCTCCGACTACAAGAATACCCCTATACATTGACTTACAAGTCTGGATGCCAACACCAGGACGCAGATTGCCTCTCTTGCTACCCAGTTGAAGACGCGACCTCTACGTGTGATACTGACACCGACGCCTGCATTCTCTCTTTTTCCACTGCTCCATGTCACCGACGAGCAGCGCCGTGACCCGTCCTTGCGTATCATCATTGAACGCCTGGAATCATCACTTGCAGACAGTTCCCTTCGCTTATTCACACTTCAAAATGGCATACTCTACCGCCATAACGTTCTCCCCGACAGCCCTGCATTACTCCTTGTGATCCCTAAACACCTTCGCTCGGCTGTTCTCCACGAACTTCACGACCTCCCCACTGCCAGTTACCTGGGTGTGTCACGTACCTACGACCAGATCTGCAGACGTTTCTTTTGGCCAGGGCTTGCTCACTCCGTTCGAAGATACGTAGCTGCGTGTGAGAAATGCCAGCAACGCAAGACACCATCGACGCTCTCTGCTGGGTACCTTCAACCACTCGACATTCCCACAGAACCAATCTTTTGGGTTGGTTCGGACTTACTTGGCCTTTTTCCTCTTTCTACCTCTGGGAACAGGTGGATCGCTGTGGCCACGGATTACGCCACTCGCTATGCCATCACCAGAGCGCTTCCTACAAGCTGCGCCACAGATGTCGACAATTTTCTTCTACACGACGTGATTTTATTACATGGAGCTCCGCGACTTCTCA
This sequence comes from Dermacentor andersoni, assembly GCF_023375885.2. Classification (NCBI taxonomy): domain Eukaryota; kingdom Metazoa; phylum Arthropoda; class Arachnida; order Ixodida; family Ixodidae; genus Dermacentor; species Dermacentor andersoni. The sequence goes on along the minus strand of NC_092815.1, from coordinate 132,351,773 downwards.
CAGACCGTGGCCGGACATTCCCATCAAAAGTTATCGCAGACATCCTGCAGTCCTGTGCCACGAGGCACAAGCTATCCATGTCATACCATCTGCAAACAAATGGTTTCACAAAGCGTCTCAATCGCACACTCACAGACATGCTCACGAAATATGTCCCTTCAGACTACACTGACTGGGACCTCGCTCTACCATTTGTCACATTTGCTTATATTTCCTCACGCCACAACACAGCCGGTTATTCTCCATTTTTCCTTCTGTTCGGCCGAGAACCAGCACTGCCCCTTGACACAACCCTCCCTGTTCATGCGGCACCGACCAGTGAATATGCACTTGACGCCATCGCGCTGAGCCCACGCAAGGGAAATTGCCCGTGACTGCCTTCTGAAATCCCAAGAGAGTCAAAGGCGTTTGTACGACTGGCGACACCGAGACGTGCACTTCCTGCCTGGTTCTTTGGTGCTTCTATGGTCTCTGTCGCGTCCGGTCGGCCTGTCAGAAAAACTGCTGTCTCCTTACACAGGCCCGTACCAAGTGCTTCGTCCCGTGACTCCCGTCACCTACGAGATCGCCCCTGACGCCCCATCTGCTTCCCAGCCCAGTGATATCGTGCACGTTACACGATTGAAGCAGTATCACCCTCCCAGTGATGACCTTTAGCCGCTCCGGGACGTCGCTTCTGTCACCGGGGGATTATGCTACACGCGTGTGGCATTTGATTGTTTGAACGAGGCACGTGGGCGCCATCATGCAAGAAAAGAGAAGGAAGAATGAACTGGGCTCACACTGTGAATCTAACCGGTCAGTGTTGCAACCGCTGTTGTAAATATAACCTGTAAATAGTTGCCCGTCTTACTGACTCATCCTTCGCGTAACAATATTCACCAGTACTTCACCATAGCATATATAGCTAAGTTTCCGAAATGGTTTGTCTGCGGTCGCACGTTTGGAAACATTCTGATGTGTGTGACTTGCCTACAGGGGGAAAGAGCTGCAAGCATTCTGCAAGTACTGTGATGCATCGCCTGGTTTCCATAAAGCTACAAACCTTACGAAACATCTGTTGTCCTGCAAAAAGTGCCCATAAGAGGTGAAGGAGCTGCACGACATTCCATCCGAAAACAAACAATCTTGGAGCTCGGCGGCGGCTTCATCAAGTGAGTACCAAAGTTCCGGTATCTCAGTGGAAGCTATCTCATTTAAAAAATCCACATGTCTCTCTTCTTTTAACAAAATCACACCTGGAATGCAACAAAAAATTGATGAAGCTTTGGCTAGGGCTGTGTATGTGACGAACATGTTGTTCTCTTTAGCGGAAAACGAGCGCTGGCTTGCTGCTTTCAAGATGCTTCAACCTTCATACACTCCACCTAGCTGTTACGTTTCGAGTGGCCACCTGCTTGACGTTGAGTATGAACGTACAAAACTGATGTGCAGGAGACTGATGAATACGACGTGCCTTACCGTATTCACTGATGGATGGACCAACATCTGCAGAGATTCAATCATGAATTATGTTAACGCTACACCAAAGCCTGTGTTCTACAAATCGGTTGAAACAGGCACTAATCGGAACACTGCGGCCTACATCAGCAATGAGATCTCTAACATCACTGTCTCTCTGCAACCACACACGGTAGTTGCCCTAGTCACCGACAATGTGAGTAACATGCAGGCAGCATGCCAGAAAGTTGTTGACAAATTTCCACACATTGCAATCAATGCATGTGCAGCACATGGGCTGAACCTGCTCCTCAACGATCTTAGGCACCTGAAAGCTTTTGAAGAAATTTATGAGATGTCCATGAAAATAATCAAATATGTGAAATGCACTCGCATAGTTGCTGCTGCGCTCCAACAAAAACAGGAGTCAAGAAACGGTAAAGGAAATCTTACAACGCTCAAATTGGCTAGCAAGACAAGATTGGGCATTGTCACCCTCTCGTTGCAAAGTCTTCTCAACAACAAGGAAGCATTGCAGGCGACTGTAATCGTGGAAGATATCAGGTGCCCAAACTGATACGCCAGGTCATCTTGGATGAGGATGTGTTTTGGAAGGACTTTCGCAGCTGCTTGGACTTTGTGACACCAGTCTCCCCAGCAGTTACTAAGCTTGAGTCTGACCAGGCCTTGTTGTCAGACGTCTTCAAAGTCTCATTCCATCAGAGGGGAGATCCCAGTGAGGCTGGAAACTAGGTCCTTGACGCAAGGAGAACAGGCTCATATAATGCATGTAATCAGCGGCCATGAGCAGTTTTGTGTGCGACCCATTCCCATCGCTGCTGATCTATTAGACCCAAGGTATCGTGACAAGAACCTTGGTGATGTGCAGACCGTGCTCACGTTTGACTGGATTTCCCTACAGGCAGAGCACCTCTCACTGGACGTCGGGAAACTTCTGAGTAACGTCGCAGTATACAGAATCTGCAAGGTAATTTGGTCAAAAGATGGAGTTTGGGAGCCTGTGAAGCACCTGGATCCATCCACATGGTCGAAAGGACTTTGCTTCAACCAACCCTTAAGTATAGTTGCTTGCGGGGCTAGTTGATTGATTGCAACTTACACAACAGCCTGAAACATAAGGAAGGGACGACAATAGAGACATAGTGAAAAGACCGCCCTTGAGCGCTCTGGCCTGTCGCATACTGCAGATTCCCCCTTTCTCTGCAGCCTGTGAAAGAAACTGGTCAGAGTGTGGAAATGTGCACACCAAGCTACACAACAGACTCGCAACGGATCGCCTGCAAAAACTAGTGTACGTGCACTCAAACCTCAACGTCCAGAAGGCTTTGTCCACTACAGTGAAGTGTTGACATGTGGAGTGGAAATTAATCGAATGCAGATTGACACTAATGTCGGTCTTGACACTTTGATGTGAAATAAATGCATTCACGTGAAATCGTGCCTAGATTTTGAACCCGGAAGCTCTGCTGGGACTTTTACGGTGCAATAATTTAACAATTATATTCTTTTCAGTGTTAAAATGTGTTGGGTTTTTCATAGCTCTGTGCGCGATCGTATTCTTATTTTCAATTTTTCGTATTTTTCTGAAAGAAAGTTTCTTTCGCGCCCCTCAAAATTTCATGAAATTTCACATCTCCAGTAAATACAGTATGCACTTAGTGCCATTGGGAAAGAGAAAGTCAAGAGGGGGAACAACACCTACGTTGTGGCTCTTGATACATCATTGCATAACTATGACCTACAATATCTATGCACATATACCCATTTTCAGAACTGTCACAACAGAAATGATGGCTACACAAGATATAGCCAGAACAGTATGATGTAATTCATGTTCACAGTGGTTAAAAGGAACTGACAAACTAGTAACCTCTACCAAAGTACTGGAGAATGCCCACAGCACACAAGCCTAAAGCTGGTTTTGGTGTTGTTAACCAACAAACTTGTGATCAGTTCAAAGTAATAAAGAGTTTAAAGATTTAAGTTTGAAAATGGTGTTCTCCAAAAGTTAAAAAAAAAATGGGCTCAGCTATTGATTTAGCTGGGATCTGGCACAGTGCAAAAAACATGGCTCAGCACTTCTGTGGGCTGATACACCAGCCTTGCCAATAGGTTCACTATGAAACCATCCCCATTGAAATTTGGAACAAAGTCATATATAATAAGCACTCATAAATTAATGTTTACAGCGTGTATAATGGTGAATATCTGTCAGAATTAATTTCTGCAAGAAAAAAATATTCAGACAACACAATGACCAATTTACATCTTGATTGGCATATATAGTGTACATTCAGACGCCATTCCTAAATGCATGTTAAAGATATTTCATAAAATAGTAAAGTTGAGAATTTTTCAGCACCCCTTTTACGCTGTTTGATGAACAAGGGTACATTTTGAGTTTAACAGCTTTTTTTCACGCACCTTGCGAAGGTGTTCCCGATTGCTCAGTGGGTCGCCTGATGTTGTGGAGCTTTTCTGGAGACAAGGAAGGCCTCTTTAACATTTGCGGCACTGGTGCACGTGGCTTTTTACCGACTTCAAGAGGTGCAACAGCTCGCTTAGCAAAAATGACAGCAGCTTCTTCGCTGTTGTCTTCCTGCACTGCACGCCTCAGGAGCTCTTCGGCCTCCGATTCTGTCACAGGATCACTGTCGCTGTCACTTTCCACGGCCATACTAGGCACCTGCCTGGATGACTTACGCCCTGAATCAGCTTTGGAAGATGCCTCGATGATTTCGCAGGAGTCAGGAGTCTCTTCTCGAGAGGTCGTGTCACTGGACACCAAGGCCTTTCTTGCACTGTTCCTGACACTTCGCGGAGCTGCCCTTCTGATGAGAATTGGAGAAGACCATGGTGAAGACTCCTCCGAAGTGTGGCCGTCGTCTTGGTTTGGGGCAACTACTCCGAGACCACCACTGGCAACAACATTTTCAGGGGAACACGTACCATGTGCATGAAGCGAAGAGGCCTTCTGCACATCGGATTCATCGCAGGCTGTTGCAAATGAAGGCGTCACAGAACTGCTTAGGTCTTGGTCAAACTTTGCTTCCGCCACTGGTCCACTAGCGACACCAGACGAATGCATGGTAGGTGCAGGCTGGTGGCAGGTGTTTTCAGTAGGCAATGCCTCAGGGTCACGACGCTCCTCTTGCATGCTGTGTTGCCTACGCTTGTATGATGGAAAGCATTCTTCTCCACTACAAGAATTGATGTCGTTATTGCCTGTCTCCATTTCATCATGTTTGGAACTGCAGCCTATGCTCTGTTTATATTGAGGTAGCACTCTTTTTGGGTGGCATGAAGGGAGACCACTACCTGAACATTTGCGTCCAAGCTCTGGAAGTTTCGTGCCCTCTCGCCTCAAAAAGGCTTCATTTTGGCTCTTTAACAGGGACTTCTCAGCGGAACACTGAAGCTGACTCTGATTTTCCCTGTTTTCGTGCCAATCACATTTGGGGGGATTATCTTCGCTTAGCAAAGGTCTACTGCTGCTTGGGAGTTTGTCAATATTCTTTGATTCTATCGATGGGGTGGTGTCCATCTCTTCAGTGTCCTCGACAATTGTCTTCAGCCCAAACTGTGATGCTTGAAAGAGGTTAGATCGGCTTGTCAGGACTGCCTGATCTTCCGTATTTTCGCATAGTATTTCTGTGCCTTGAATCTGCTTATTAGCATGGTGGGAGTCCACACTTTCTTTCGAAGTTTTCAGCATTGCAACCTCAACTGCTGGTGTTGTATGTTGCACAAAACCAAGCATGACTGGCTCTTCCTCAAGGACACTACAGGCGGCGCTTGCAGAACTGTTGTTACAGTGGATTGAAGTGTTTGAAACAGAGCCATCCTTAGTGTTATGAAGCACTTTGCCAGTTGCACCATTTTCAATCACTGCAGTTTGTGCTTGCATGGCATCAGGTGCTATCGACGACAGGTGAGGTGATGGCAAACTTGAGGAACTATCACTGAAGCTTCCAGGATCAAGTTCCTTAATATCAGAGCTCTCAGTTTGAGTCACAGCCTCTCTACAAATGATGACCTTTGTAAAAGGCCTTTCGGTGCACATTCCTACTTCTACGAGGGCTGGCTTTTGTGGCTGCCCTTTGAGTATTACTTTGATGATGCCATCCACACATACTAAAGAGAGGTGCGCATTACATGCTGGACAAGCTGATTCAGTATTAGTCACGTGACATGAATCCTCACTACCATCCTTGGCACCTGGTTCAACAACAGGAGTAACTATTGAAGCAGGACAACTGGTGGAACTCAAAGATGAGTGTCTGTCATTTTTGCTCATGTGTGCGCTGTTACTAGAGCAAGAATACCGGTCTACTTTGTTGTTTTCATGAGGTAACATTGTATCTCTCACTTGTGGTATACTGACTTGCGGGTCTGCATCACGGTTGGTGTGTATGACTGTAGATTGTGGCTCATCATACACTGGGGCTATATCTGGTTCACTAGCCGGAACCTGCTTCAGGCTATTGCAGACTTCTGTCATCAGTTCAAGGGTGTCCACCGCTCCACTACCGAGCGGTTCCAAATCCTGTGTACTAGCATTGAGGTCAAATGTTTTCCTGCTTGACTTCTTGAACAATCCTTCAAAGTCCTTGAGAGACAGTGGACGACCACTACTTTGCTCCTCTGACTGATTGTCCTCCTGGCACTGTCCATCTGGAGCACTGTCACTTTGTTTGGTGCCTTTACCTCCCAAACTGCAAAGGACATCGGCAGAAGATCCACCAGAGGTGGCTGCATTTCTATGTGTGTCATTGTGAATGCAACTCTCATCAGGTCTCACCTCACCAGGTATGCCTTCTGGTGCTGAATCTTTGCATTTCTCAGAAGCTTCCACCCTGTTTCCTTCATCATCAGAACACAAATCAACAATATCCTTTTCCTTCGCTGGTTCAACACGCGTTTTCAAGTGCGGTATCGTGCTGGTCTTTCCTGCTTGGCAAGTAATTGGCTCATCAACCTCGGGAGGAGGTTGCTGAAGCAGGTTCTCTTCTTCACTTGGAGACAAACGCAATGACGATGCAGTGACATTTTGCACCTTATTTTCTACTTGCGCCTTCAGGTTGGAAACATCCTTCAGAGCATTAGCATTCCTGATCTTTTCAGTGTGCCTGCCCTCCACATTTCCAGGCAAAGCTTTCACAATCACAAGCTCATGGCTTTCAGCTTCTGAAATTTTTCTTTGAAGTTCCTCTGCTTGCTCTTCCAACGGCTTCAGCTGTAGGTTGCTCTTAATCTTCCTTGGCCGCTTTCTTGCTGTTGTGTGGGACCTTCTCTGATTGACAACCTTTTTCTCAACACAGGGCCTGACACCTGGCGTCACAAAAAGCTCTATCTCAAGCTCTTGGGCATCATCCTTTTCTTGGGCCTCCTCTTCTGCAAACAGGTCTCTCAAATTCTCAAACTCACACACAGACTTTTGATGGTCAGACTTTCTTCTTGATGAACGCTTTGCCGTTAGGCCTGCTGCACGGCCATTCCCACGGAGCCGTCTCCTCTTACCGCGCTGTGCTGCTTGCACAGACTTTTGACTTGGGACAAACTTGTATGGGTCAGTGTCTGAAACGTCTAGCACCGAATTTCTCTTTGCTGAAACACTAGATTCTTGATTGGCCATGGTGAAGAAGCGGTTTGAACCAAGCTGTTTTTCTGCGGGAACTTTGCAGCTTTCCTGGGCTTCAGACCTTTCCTGTCCTGAAGGTGGGTTCTTCTGAGGAATGCTATCGCACTTTTTAAGCCAATCTTGCACCTTTTCAGATCGATTTTCACCACTTTCTTCCGAGTTTCTGCCAGTGCCCAGGTTGCATAGCTGCATTTCTACGTCAATGGGAGCTTCCGAGAAGTTTGAATGGCATTCCCGTCTCACTGAGCATGATGATGCCAGGGACACATTGTCAGTGGTAATGCTAGCAGAGGCTACTGATGATGACTTGGTATGTGCAGCGTGAATTAGCTTTGTTCTAGCATGGCCATTATCTTTGCCATTTTGCAAGCTCTCATTTGGTTTCTTAGAGCTATTACTTCCGTGAGACTCGCTGTCCTTAGATGCTCCTGGCTTGTCATGCCTGTAATAAAGAAGAAATTTTTATTGAGCATGTCTCCAGCACATACCTGTGAAATGACAGTGGCCATAGCCCAATACAGAGGGCATATGTGCTGCGATATCTAGAGTTTAAAATTTTTAGCTTTTGTGTCCTATAATTTACGAGGAGAAATGAAAGCTAAGGCAGATGCAAGCCAAGGCATCAGTTATCCTATTTATTCTAATATAAGGCCAGTTTTGTTCCCCCAGAATCCTTAGCTTTGAAGGTACCCTCCGCCTTATATATCAGGCTGATAGATTGTTACTGTTTTAATATGGCGGCTGCAGTGCGTCATCTCTGGTGATCCAGACATTAAATGACAGCACGAATTGTAGCAACTAATTTGGCATGTAAGGCATTACCATATTTTTGCACATATAGCCCTCATTGAGAATTAAACAACTTAAAGGCCAACTCCAGCGACATACAGGTGTTCATGAACCTTGATAAAATTTTGAATTTATGTTCTATTTCGCACTCCAATTATCTGTGCCAAAGTATATAACTGCAAGTCATTTAGTTTTCATGAAAATGAATAGTGAAGATTGGTTGCGTATTCCCGACTTGTGCCCATGAACGTATGACTTTTTACTGGCCACCTTGTGTTTGTCACTGCCACCTCACCCAGAAACGATGACTGGCTCCTTTTTCTACAGGACGACCACCAACAATCGTTTTGACAGACATGGTAACTAGTGCTTCTCTTCGTCTTGCCACAGTACAATGTGTTAAGCTTGGGGCACGTCAGCTGCCTCACATGGTGGCGGCGGGTCAAAAGCAAACTGCGATCCTTCAGTGCACATATTGTTGTTGAAATTATCGGTCTAGTTCGAGAGAGCTGGAAAAGCTCCCCATGTTGTCAGGAGACACAGTCAGCTTCACTTTCTTGGCGTTAGCACCACATGTACTGCATATTTAGCACACATTCTGCATGTTTACATTATGGCAGTGTAGGATCTGACATTATCAACTTATTGTAGATGTCACACGGAGCAGCTACCCGTTTGAGCTTTGATACCTCTTTATTGGTTATTTAGCATTACCGATGAGATTATAAGCAAATTGAACCACCCTACCAGTGACAGAACTGTCTATGCCATTTGAAAATGACAATATCCTAACATGGTGAAAAAAAAATGCTGGAGTTGCCCTTTAACAGTAAAGGTAGAATGCGAGCTATATGCAAATTTTGCCTTGAGGTATGGCTTCACAGACACATGGCACAAGCTGCAGTCAAGCCACACCTCAAGGGGAAAGTTTTCACCAATCGAATTTTGTTATCTCCTAGAGAACCCCGCCCTCTCCAAGCCTCCACATGTTGAAGCTCCCTTGCCCTCTGTTTCATTTTGGCTGTGCTAGTAATTCAGTATATTGGGCAGTCCCAGCCAAGTCTGAATAAACCGGCAGCTACTTTATATCAGCTTATATTAGTGTGTATATTTTTTTCTTTCTTTGGCCCCTTTCTCGCCTTATGAATGAGGTTTTATTATTAATAGACAAGATATGAATCGTGACTGCATTATAATTGAATAAATGCAGCATATAGTAAAACCTTGACATAACAATGTCGAAGGAGGGAGCCAAAAAACTTTACTATAGCCATTACTTTGCTATTAGCACTGTTCACTTTCCCGGCTAACGTTGACTATGGGAGGTGGGGTGGGCACAGTTTCTATACCAGGTAAGCTGACACTGATGCAACAGCCTTCCATGAATAATTAAGAAAATAAATAAAGAGCAAATGTGTGTCAATTTATTCTCCCAGCATAGCCGTAAACCGTTCACCCCATTTTTCAGGGTTTCAAGGGTGCACGGGCAAAGCAATGCTATACACTGATTTCGTACAACACTCGTCACTAGACGCAAGTGGACACCTCTGAACGACAAAATCTTTTTCCTTATGCTGGGGTCCAGCAACAATATTTGTACAAATTCAGTGCCTTGTAACGTTTTGCCGGCATGTTCGAGAAAAGTTGTAAGCTGAACAATCGCTGAGAACACAAGAGCTGAACAAAACACCCCTAACATCACTATGCATGTGCATGAGTTTATTTCTGCTGTGGTTACAATATGCAGCATGCATCGTTCTCCACTGTTCACGCCTTATTCTAGAGTAATAGTAATGCTACAACACTCAAGTAAAGCACAGTGTGTTATGCACACAGAACGCAGGAATCAGTGGCATAGACTACACAAGCATAGACTACCCTGCATGACCTTTGAGACCTTCAGCGCATGACCAAGGCAGGTTTGATGTGCCGCCAGATCTCAGAGGCCATAGCCACAGACTTGGCAGTGCAGCCAGTTTGGTGCATAGCCTATGTGCCTAAAAGTGTGCAAGACTGAACTGCTGAATCAGGCGAGTTACTAGAAGCGTTGCATCTCACCAGATTTTGGCCTAATTGGCGCAGAATTATCAGTAAATCTTTATTCTGAACTAAGTTTGTTATGGTGGCTTCCAAGCAATATTTTTTTTTTGTTAAAATTAGTTTTGAATGCTTGCGTTCACAAAGAATTTAAGGAGCATTACAACTGCTTTGTTAAGTCCATTAGTTCACTATAACCCATTTCTCTATAACAAGACGTCAAAGCTTCACTCCCAGAAGGCTATTTCCAATCTCATTTCAGTCTATTTGTGTATAGGACTAAACATTAAGAGAGATGGAGTTTGACAGACAACATAGTTGAGTCGCACCAATTGTATGCGGCGTTAAGTCTGCTATCTGTTAACACATCATTCAAAGCATTTGCCTTGAATGTAGCATTCACAATGTTCTTTGCCATGGACATACAAAAGGGGAAGTCATATGAAAGGGGAACACAGCAACAAAGTTTTACAGCACAAGCAAACATTGCTTTTTGATTATTAAAATGGAGTAATGCATTTTGCTATAAAAAAAAGCCTGAAAAGCTTACACAGCAGTGGAAGTAGACCGTGGCTTTTTGCTAACAGCACCAACAATGTCTGCATCTGAAGTAAAAAGAGGACACCATGAAAGAGTGAGAATGAGTGGCAACAACAAAAGTACATGAACCAAAGTTACTGCACTAAGAAAAAAATTGCTTTTTTGCAAGTTCTTTTGTGATAACTCTCTTATCAGTCGTGATGCTTGCTATAAGACAGCGTAACGAGAAGCGTGCTGATAAGGAGAGAAAAGTGGACAAGTTGGTACAAATTCGTTTTACATCACACGTGATCAGGGCTCGGCAAAGATACTCCGCAACTGTACCATGATATGACACAAGATACTCGGGCAACAAGTAGTTGAGATACAAATACCAGATAGTACTACCACAATTATTATATCCGATAAGATACTTTCCATTTGTACCTCAAGATACTTCGATAAATTTGCAAAGCTCTTATTATAGATCTATATAATTAATATAGCAGCAAATTCAAATGCACAAACATTTTCGCTTGAAAATTTCTGAACTCCGACCAACCTTCTTTCATTTTGAATGAAATGTCTGTTAGTATCTCAAAACGTCTGCTTTTCTCGCTCAACATACATTTTCATTCCGAAACAATTTATTGGGGCTGCTATAGCTGCTTATCGTGACAGTTTTTCATATGCTGCGCTGTCAGCGGTTTTGCTTGTCACTTTTGTGATGGGAGTTGCTGCTCTGCTTGCCGACCAGCTAGCATGCCATGAACCTCAATAAGAAGCCTCTGCACGATGGTGTAAATATCACCACAGAGTTTTATGTTGTCCATAAATGTATTGCCGTTTACGCAATACCGGATCACTAGACAGGTGCAGAGCAACAACAACACTGGTAGTGATATTTTTTATGACGTATTGTGTATGCAGAAAACACGAAGTTGAAATGACCTTTCATATTCTACTTGTCTGCTGGTGTAAAGCATTCGTTAGCGATATATTCATTTATTCAGGTGGCTTAGCGGCAGCAGTATCAGCTTGAGAAACGGAGTTAAGCCAACGTCTATAGTTTCGCACGGTGATGTTGTGATAGCAGTATCTTGTATCTTAAGATACAAGATACATTTTTTCAATACATCGGAAATACAGATGCTGATGCACGTCTTGCGGACATATCATGATAAAGATACGAGATACCCAAAGAGTATCCAAGATAGTATCTAAGATACATGTATCTTTGGTACTACCCAGCACTGCATGTGATGATGATGACATGATCTCTAATTTATTTGTTATCTGTGTCCGTTTTGCCAGCAATGCAACAAAAAAGAATAATGGGAAGTGGGGGGTATGCAGAGTCGTGGGAGCTTCTAGTTCGCTGCAATCTTTGCGCTGCTGTAATTATGGTGGATGAACAAGTTCACCGATACTACCACAATTTTCTATATCCGTAGTCATTTCTTTCATAGTTATTCGATAAAGCTATTACCTGCATAATGTTTCAAATAAAGTCTCATTCTATTTGTGTTTGGATATCAAATGCACCTCACTGTGAAATCCTGCATAGTCACATGGTCATATAGCGCTGTGCCCTTGCTAGACTGCTCCTCGGAAACTTTGTTATTTTATGTATTGGTTACACAGCTACAACTACAGTGTTGAAGAGCAGAAGCTGTAGTCACATAGCATGTTCTACTGTCTGCAAAATTAGTCAAACAAATGTTCACAGGGGGACGGGGGGGCAGTGAGCTTGACATGAAAAATTAAGCATGAAAAAAAAAAAAGCACTGCCATTTGTTGGGCGTGTTAGTAAACAGACTTGGAAAGCATAAATAAGCTTTCTAAGTCAGTTTACCAACACGCCCAACAAATGGCAATGCTGAAATAGTGCACTGTGGTGTCGCCTCCCTTCTGTCCTCGATCGCTGGCGCTAAATATGCTTTCCAAGAAAAAAAAGATTAATTTTCTGTTGGAAATAATAAAAAAAAATTCACCAACAGTTACGATACTCCCTAATGCTAAATTTGAGAACAGCTCTGGGCCCGTATCCTGAAACGTTCGCCTTCCGCGAAACTATCGCCTTGGCCACGCCTCTGCCAACGGCGCACCTTGATTGGCTGTTTTAGCAAAACTGGAAAATAAACAGCGCCATCTAGTAGTTCCGGCGTACATCATTTCAACATTATGGTGTCAATGGGTGCTCTTGCCATAAATTGAACAAACAAGCACGTCCTTTGGCGTCTTTTGGCATTCGGTTGGTGGTGGAATGTACTAGAGATAAGATAAGTGGTAGTTTATAGTAGTCTTCTTGGTGGCGTCTTACGCGCGTTGTTTTGCAGTGATAATTGTTGATTCATTTAAAATAAAACATTTCACACTTCTTTATTCAACTTATTTTACCTAAAGTGGCCGTAACCAACCGTAGTCAGTGTGCAGTACCCGTACTGCGGCCACTACACTCGAAAACAACACACCCGAGCCACTCTGCACTCGCACGGTGCGCTCTCTCATGCAATGTGAAGCGTTCAACAGTGCATGTTGGTAGTGCACGCTGACGTCACGGGTAAGCAGTTGCTTGATTTATTGAATGTGAATATTGCGGCAGCGAAACTTTCGCAGAAGGTGAACATTTCAGAATATGGCCCCTGTATGTGTTTTCATTTTGCGAGATATTGGCTGGAACGGACAATCTGTCTCTTGCAGCACATTGCAAATGGAGCAAAGTGTGGCACAACTGCCTTGCTAATATGGAGATCGTGAGAGGCAGCGCGTGGGTGACACGTGGGCATGATTTACAGCAGCCGCCACAGACCGACCTTCCAGATGACGCGCGCTACTCTGACGCCATCTCGTAGCCATTGTCGCCGCACTATGCTTTTCTTCTCATGCTTTCGAGATACCCTCCGCTTTCCACCTCATGGTTCTGCTGCACTCTCTTTCTCCACCTTCCTCCTTGCGTCTTTCATCCCCAATGCACTCCGCATTCGCTTGCCACATGAACGGGCGCCTATGAGCTGTGCTCTAAAGGTATGCTGAATTCTGCGAATCAAGAATGCTGAACCCTAGTTATCACATATGCTTTTGTTGCCTTGCGTACTTGCCAAACTACAATGGATGTATATCGTTACAGAGCAGCGAAGCGTAAGGACTAAGAATGTGCTCAAGCGTGCAATAACAATGAGACAAATTTGCAAGCGACCATAATAACTGGAATATAGGTTGAGTAAGTTTAGTGAAATGTACCCCCTCACTTTATATAGAGGTTCTTGGCACAACTTCAAATGCTGTCTTACCAGAATGAGAAAAAGAAGGACGGCACTCTTCAGCGATTCCTACAGTCCTGAATTCATTTACTAGCAGTAAATGAGTGCTTACTACTGACAGTGCTTTACTACTGTCTCAGAGTGCAAAACTGCAAGTTCTGGCTTGACTTTAAAGCTGTACAATAGAAAACAGTACGAGATAATAATACATATAAGTAAACGGGAGCATGCTGACACTGCATCGCTTTAGTGCTCTCGGGAACAAAAAGAAAATTATGGGGTTTTATGTGCCAAAACCACGATCTGATTATGAGACACGCCGTAGTGGGGGACTCGGAAATTTAGACCACCTGGAGTTCCTTAACGTGTACCTAAACCTAAGTACACAGGTGTTTTCGCATGTTGCCCCCATCGGAATGCTGCCACCGTGGCCGGGATTCGATCCCACGACCTCGTGCTTAGCAGCCCAACACCATGGCCACTAAGCAACAGCGGCAGATTCTCGGGAACAGAAAATGAAACGACGTTAACTGTTGATTGTGACTGAAAAAGTAATTCTGCAGCAGCTACACTGTTCATAATGAACTTGAAAACACCATGGCGGAATTTCTTCAGAAGCATCATGCACAAGTTGTGCCGGTAAAATTAGTTCCAATTCATTGCAAAAACGGTCAAATTCGCTTGTGTATGAGAAGCCAGGAATGCTCCTCTTTTCATTGGAAGTTGCAACTGCAAAAGCAGATGAGCATTAAGCATTTTTGTAATAAAATAGTGGCAGAATAACAGCTACCTGTAGGGACGAATCAGCAGTGTCGAAGAGAGGTCTCGCTGGTCATCGCAGTATGTGATCGGGGCACAAAAATCCTGAAGCTGCTCTTGACAGGAGGCCATCACTTTTAAGTACTCAGCTCATAAGCAATTAACGCCTTCCTGCCCGCGGGAGAAGCAGCAGCTCTTGTGTGGTCTAGTAAAAGCTTTCTTTCAATTACAGAGCAGGCTTGATACTAAAGTGTATAGTATCAAATCTAAGAGAAAGAAATATTCTTTCCAAAAGTGCTAGTTCCAAACAACATGTTTATTAAAAAGAATTTGAACAAATGTACCTTTTAGAAAAGAAGGAAGATATAATAACGTCATTGTTGCTTTCACACTGAAAAACCTTTAAAAAGAATTCAGAATATACATTTTCAATGCAAAGGACCCGTGCAATATTCCAGAATATACCTTTCTAGGGGAAAATAGTTCTTGCAATACAAAGGAAAATAATTAACCCTAGTGACTAGCTCTAAGCACAATGCCGAAGTCGACTCCCAGCCTTCTTTTCCTGTGAAACTTGACTCCCTGTATGGCCGCTGGCAAATAATCTAGAGTGAAGGGTGTTAACACCCAGCAGGTAAGAACTGTGACCTTTAGAATATGCAGCATATGTTTACATCAATGCATGGCAGCGTTGAAGAAGTTCAGTGTAAAAAGCGAAACTGCGTTATGAAATCTGACAAGCCAAAGCTGTCTTCAGCATCAGCGCTGCTTCCGAAGTACAAAACCTTGCATGCAGATGCATTACAATTGGTAGAAATGCAATGTTTCCATGCATGAGCGGCGCACGATGCATCTTGGAAACTGCGAGTGCTTATCGGCCCCACCACGTCCCTTCTCCGGAGGCGCCTTCAAAATTCGCACGCAGTGGAAAAAAGAAAACCAAAACTCACTAAATAGTTCCTAAATAACGCAATAAATGCTGCTAGCTGTCCGAGAGCACTCTAAAAATGGCAACCAACCAACTACCTCCAGGGCTAGTTCACCGTGCGGCTAAATACGCGCTCCATGCGGAGGAGCCATGTACATCTGCACGTAATCACGGTTTCACCGGTAGTGGGTGCACAATTTACACGGCAATGTGTTTGAACCCGCTACCTCCCATATTCGAAGGACGAAGCGTTAATCGCATCTCGTCACGAAGCTGGTTCTAAAAATGGCACAAAAAATGTTCGATTTGCAACCATCGATAGCAGGTTATCAATGGGAATAGGCGCGGACAGGAAAGTGATAACGTGTGAATGACCAGCAGTAACTCGAGACTGTCCAGCTACATAGAGTGATCACCACACCTACAGTGCCCAGTGCACGTCGCTTACTGCTCAATGACAGTGTTGCATGTGCCTTCAAGAGTCCAAAATAACAAATGCCTTGGACATCATTGATGTATGACGACAATGGGACGTCTCTTAAGTGATAACAATGGTACAACGATAGCGTAATAATGTGAACGACACTATTACAATGGTATGATGACGATTGTTTGATGACTGCATGACAAAAGTCAGACTGCGAAGTTAAATTGTCGAAGATGGAAGGACCACGACAGCATCACGACGAGCCTATGACAATGAGCGCATGATGGCGACTGTGTCATGAGAAGGCAATGACAATGATGGCATGACAATTGTATGAAAACAATGGGATGACAACAAGCGTAAGAGGAAGACGGCATCACGATGACTGTATGATAACAATTGTGCAACAACGACATGATGAAAGTTGGATGAAGCTGGAGTGACGACGATGGAAAAGCCCTGACGGAATCATGATGATGGTATGACTAGGAATGCATGACAACTGTCTGATGACGATAGCAGGGCAAGAATGATACGATAGCGATAGAAGTCGCATGACAAAGCTGGAATGACGACAATGCAACAATTACGAGCACATACACAGTGGACCAAGCCATTTAGAAATTGGGCCACTGGGTCGGTATAGAAGGCATGATGAAGTCACGACGAGAGTCAGACGACAAAGCTTGAGTGATGATGGAACCACCACGAGCACACATGCAGTGGCCCAAGCTGGCAGACAACTTGGTACACTGCGTTGGCATAAGAGGATACATTAGATAGAAGACGGACTTAAAACGTCTGGGGCCATTAAAGGCTGCCAATCGCCACACAGTTACCCTTTTCTTGCCGGTTGATAGGTTCCCAGAAAACAATCTTTTGGCACTAATGTTCAGTACACTGACAAATTGCGATCGCATGATGTGGTGTAGCTGCCACCACAGCTACCCCACAGTGCTTGCCCACCCGTGTCATGCGAAAATGCTGGTGTGCACTCAGTTTCCTATTCCTATAGCAGTAAACTGCCTCGCTGATCATTACACGTCGCATTCACAGCTATTGCCGCCAACCCTACTGTGATAAGCATCTTCGCCTCTTTGTGTCACAGTGCACGAGGTTTAGAGCTGTTGGAAGTGTACTGCATGCTTTCAATAGGCGATAACTCAAATATGCCGCCTTTTCCTGCTTACCCAAATGCACTATCACTCACCACCATTCCCTGCTGCAGGTGGCACATAGTGAGCATCATGCCTCACTCTGGCTGCATTGTATTCCGGCAAAGCCCACCAGCTTGATTTCATTTCGGACCGTCACACCATAGAAAAACAACAATGCTCGCGTCAAGCTGCTCCGGCCTCACTAGCTCGACATGCATCGGCATCTCGTGCTGCAACGATTCACACCGAATGAGCACGTCCAAGCTTACCACAAAAATTCCTTGGCCAAAAAGGCTGCTGATGCAGGCCAAATTTGAGGAGCACAAACGTAAGCTTGCCGAAGCTGCAAAAACGACAATGAATCTCGGATCGCTTGGGCCCCACCAGCACAGCGTGCATCAATGTCTCGTGTCGCAATGATTCAGGGAATACTTCGCCTTAGGTAAATGTCAACTACAATCAAGTCTGCCAAATTTTTTAGTGACTTCAGATTGTACGTTCTTGCGGTTACTATGTTTTTCCTCACACTTTCTTCTGAAATGTATGAATGAGGTTCTACTGTATTTACTTCATTGATATCTTATAATTCATTATAGTAAAATTCGGCTGTACATACAATAAAAATGTGGGGAAAAATGGGCTTACCAGTATGCACGACAAATGCCCTTTTGGTCGTTGGACGTGAGCCCTGATGGAAGAAAACAAGTGATTGTAGTATTTTGAAATTGACAGAGAATGGTGTCTTATTTTACAAAAGCACTGACACATATTTTTGAAGTTGTAGAAACTGCACAACTCATTTTCACTCGTGAGATTGCCATCAGCGAATACGAATATTAGGAAACAGTTACAAGGTATTTAAAATCAATACTAAAATTGCTCTCGAAGTACCACACCTGAGACGGCTTGCACGAACATTTAATAACGAAAATAATAACGAATTTAAGAATGCATTATTAAATGACCCCTGGAAAACTCCTAGTCTGCATTAGAACACATTCTTAACTTCGTTATTATTTTCCGAATTAAATGTTCGTGCAAGCCACCTCTGGTGTCTCCGGCATTATCACGATGTCATGACAAACAGCAAAATTTACTGACATTGCGAAGCAATAAGGCTAGGTATGATGACATTGCTTATAAAAGAATAAGGAGCAGTACGCTGCACATTCTTCTGGCTGTGCTCATGCTTGTCAACCACAGCAATCGCAGGAACAGAGAATCAATTTATTGCGACATCATGACTCATCCAACTCTCAGGTACCAAGACCTAAACTGGATTGTAGAAACAAGTATTATATTATTCATGTTGCTCCCAAGCTTGCCAGCATATTTACTAGGGTTTAGAGGGATTGCACCATCATTTATTATTTAAAAAAAAAGGCCAAGTCAAAAATATGTTAGCACTCCTTTAACAACAAAGACTGACGCTTCATTCTCACAGCAACAAGCAGAAAATGAAAAGGTACCGGCCACACAGTACGCGAATACAGAAGATCTTAAACAGTGAAACAGCATGCATTTGCCTGCCCCGAACAATTTCCCCGACACACAATACTGCCACTGATAGCCACATAATACATCAGAAGTCCATGCGTTGAATGATTGTTCAGCTGAAAGATCCCAAGCCACTTGACAGCCATTGATGTTATGTAGAAGAAATTGTTAGCATCTTCGAAGGATGCTGAAAATGCCAAAGCAAAAACATTCAACAGCCTCCACAGTTGCAGTTTCCAAACAGTCTGGCCGTCATAATCTGCTTTTAGCCGGGATTCCTTAAAGGAATTGCAAAACAGTGTTGACAGTTATAAGGTGTTACAGCAGTGCAAGCAAGTACATGAACACAAGACACAGGTACGCACACAGTGCACAATTGTAACCATAGTTTCTTCTCCGGAACCAGCCACTCTTACATATCATTGTATGTCTACAAACACACTGATTCCTTAAGGATTTCGGCTTCTCATTTTTATTAGATCCCTGTTGACCCAGAGTCATGGTATGAAGCATCAATTCCACCCATACTCAGCAAAGTATTGTATTCATTCAAATATAAGTCACACTCCGCCTCAAGGGCAAGGTGCAGTAAAGGCAGAGTGTGGGCTATATGTAAATTCTGCCTCTAGATGTGGTTTCACGGCAGCAAGGAGCACGCTGCTGTAATGCTACATTATCATGTGAAATTCGCACTGCCATGAAGCCACAGATAAAAGCAAAATTCGTATATAACCGGCCCTGCGGGTTTTGAAGCTCCCTTTGCTCCTATTTTACGGCCACTATTTTGCTATTTTGTGTTTTAGCTGTGCTAGTAATGCAGTATTTTGGACAATCTGCACTGAGTCCTAATAATCCCTCGGCTGCTCTATATCGCCTTATGGGTGTGCACACATTAAGTTTAATTTCTTGGCTTCCCCAACTGCACCCTTGCATTGTAATATATTAAATACGGTAATCTGACCGACCAACCGACTCGACTAAATGCAATCAACTCAAAACATGCCAAGTGCGGAATGGTTTTCTGGGTTGATGCAACATTACAACAATTGGAGCAGCTGATCATATAAAGGGCCCCTCATAAGGTCTGGCAATCTTGAGCCAACAAGCACCATGCATACAATGCATGCTAATGATCGTGTCTGCTAAGTATTACATCGCTTCACACCGTGGAAAGAACCGAAATTTCAAACCGAGCATCGTTTGTCGTTCTTCTCACGGGCGCCGCGCTCACAGCCGGAGAATCGACGGATATTGCACAAGTGCACTTATGTACATCACACTGCTGTGACGTCACTCGTAGTGACACGTGACTTCGAGAGTTATTCAAGGCAAGATTTGTTATTTGTGTAATCTGTTCCTTCAATAGACGAATTAATGTTTACAGAAATAATAAAACAAACAAACCGAATGCCTGCACATTCTGGTGTTACTTCATAATGCAGCAAGAGACATGTACTTCCGTTTTGTCTACTTCTTCCCACATCGTGCAGTGACGTGCACAGACAACAAACGTACATAATTTTCTACCATGTTCCTGCGTGCTTGAACCGCTTGTGTCTGCATCAGTATTCATGTAGCACTGACTTATACTGCTTGTCGGCTGTTCTCGTGCACAGCATGCAAATTTGCATGCTGTGCGAAATGAGACCAATGCAACACCTTGCATGTAGCACTGTCAGCAGACGTGTGCCACACAGAAAAAAGCGAGGAAAAAAAAACGAAGGTAGGGCCCGTGACGTACCGTATTTACACGATTTTAAGTCAAATTCTTTCTTAAAATTTGAATATCTGAAGTGGGGGGGTCGACTTACATTCGAAACCAAAACCTGGCATCACAAGAAAAAGCGAGACCAACGTTATATCAGCGGGGCTACAACATAGTTCTAATTTTATGTTTGCTCTGCGGCCCCACCCGTAGCTTTCCGCTATCCCGCGGGTTTGTTCGCTTTTCGGAAGGGTTTTTCAACATTTTTGACAGTTTTACAGCACACACAAGCACTCATGTGGAGTTGTCGATAGTTCATGGAAATGCCGCTGTTCCATTTGCGGCGGCTCCCCCAGAACGGCGGCGCTTGCGGGGAGTATCGATAGTTCATGGAAGAGCAGACACTGCTCGCGGCTCGCGTTTCTCTTTCCCTGTAGCTCTTTAGTTTCATGCGTTTGATTTGACTGTCGGCCACTTGCTACTTCCGTGCTTCCACAGTTGTCATGAGTGCTCCGAGTCCATTAAACATTCGGCACTTGTTCACAGTGGCGTTGGCGAGGGCTGCCATCCTTTAAGCTGAAAAAACAAACTGGGCAGCGGGCCGCAAGTTTGATGTTTTTTAATGGGTGGTGCGAGAGTGGAGACGGCAGCGAAGCAAAATTTTCACCTGTGACGGCAAGTGAAGATTTTTCCACGGGCCGAAGTCAGGATGCTTTCCGGAGCTGAAGGCCAAGCTTGCGGCATACTTCATCGAAATGTGTGATCGGTCCCTGCCAGTGATGTGCGACATGGTTATGGGACAAGCCTGGATCTTCGCCTTTTAAGGACCTGCTCCGCCGTGAGTATGAGTGGCTGGCGGCAGAAGACCGCGAACTTACGCCAACCGGAGATGTCAAAAGAGCCTCCCTGATGGCTGTGTGTGGTTGGGTGCTTTCAGCGTGGACTTGTATATGTATGAAAATCCGGAATTTCGCTGGACAGCGACGTGCTTCGGGACCGTAGCAGCAATGACGATGGCAGCACCAGTGAGGAGTAGCAGTCCAGTGACCATGCCAGCTACTAATAAGTTTTCATTATGGAATGCGCCCACGGGTATGCTCTTTTTTTTCCTGTCACACGCTATATGGGGGGGGGTCAACTTACATTCAAGTCGACTTACAATCGTGTAAATACGGTATGTATCGCGTGATCCTCTACTCTGGTATGAGAGAATACTCTCATACCAGAGCTCGTGGGCACGGCGGCAACGCCAAGATGAAGTGCTCAAACCCGTTTCTCTTGTTCATTCAGGGAATGCTCGGCTTGCTGCCCATGACGACAGCCCTTGCTCCGGGATGCCATGCGCATCAACCCTCCGCCCTGGCCTCCTGCGCGCGGATACTGGTGTCGGCGGCGCATCTGCCCCGACTCACCCTCACAGATAACGACGTTCCTCGCCGTGTGACCATGTCTTTCACGGATCCGGCAAGCCAAACGTCACTGAGACCCATTCATTTAAAAGGAGCTTCTTGGCGATTGGCTGGCAGTGGGCACGGCGGCAACGCCAACATGAAGTTTCTTGTTCATTCAGGTGAGAAAATACTGCAGAAAGTCATACCGCAGTGACAACGTTTGCTTGCTGTTGCTGCCGTGCCCACGGTCCATTCACGAATTGAGTGAAATGTTTAGTAGCATAAGTGCCTATGTGCGGTCATTGCTCCTGCTTAGTGGCGACATCGGGATAAACCCCGGTCCCTCTGTGGCAGAGCAGCTAAAACTGATATACGGGGACATAAAGGAAATAAAAATGGGCAAGGCTGAAACCATGGCAAAGTTGGAAGCCATTGATAAAAAGTTAGAAAAAATCACAAGGATTGAAAAGCAGGTTTCTGACTCTCTGAAAAGGATAAGTGATCTTGAAAGCGACCTTGCCTTCACGTGTAAAAAATCGACGAAGTAGAAAATAGAAGTCGGCGATCGAACCTGATCATTTATGGTGTAAAAGAGGAACAGGATGAAACCCCAGAAAGTCTGCGTGAAACACTTTTGAGGAAAGTTTTCGGGGAAGTGCTGGACTTTAGTACCCCAGGCATCGAAAGAATCCATCGCCTCGGAAGCCGAAAGGCAAATAACGATGATGATAAACGCAGGCCCGTAATTCTGAAGTTACTTGATCACCGTGACAAAGTGACTATTCTAAAACGATGCTCTAGGCTAAAAGGATCCGGTTACTCAATCAGCGAGGATTTTTCACGACCTATCCGGGAAGTTAGAAAGAAGTTGTGGGAAAAAACTAAAGCAAACCGTTATCGCAAGGAAAAGGTATTTCTAGTCCACGACAAAGTCCGCATTGATGGCTGCCTTTTCACTTGGGACAACGATTCAAACGATATTGTAGACTAAAAAAACGAAGAACACAGTGGCATGCGGACATGCAGCGCTCAAAGCTGCAATCAGCAACAATCATAAATATAAACGCGCTCAGCCTGGTCAACAAATCCCACGAACTAGAAGCTGTACTTGCTTACCAGCCTGATACCGCCATCATTACAGAGATATGGCTTCACCCGAATATTTTAAACCAAGAAATTGTGCCATCGGAATATGCAATCGTACGCAAAGATAGAAAGACAACAGGTGGGGATGCTGCACTGCTGTTTAGGCAAGGGATATCTTACAGTGTCATGCCCGAGGCTACAGGCATCGAGGCTGTTTGGTGCACCGTCCGTCTAAAAGGCGATGTCTTCCATATAGATGCAGTTTATTGGCCGCCTGATGCTGAGCCACTATTCTTGGAATCTCTTTCAGAATACATGCAACAACACATAACCTATGGCAGCAAAATAATAATGGCAGGAGACCAACTTGCCTGACATAAGGTGGAATTCAATGGCCCCGAGAAATGTTACGCTTGACACCATATCAGATATCCAGTTAGTATATAACCTGACGCAAATTGTCAATTTCCCAACCAGGGTTGTCGGAACCTCAAGTTCACTCATAGATGTGTTCATTAGTAACCATTTCCTTGAGAATACTGTTCAAGTTGAACCTCTTGAAGGATTATCTGACCACATGATAATATTTTGTTCTTTACAATTCCCAAGTCCTGTACGAACGCTCGGTCCTATAAAGCGAGTGCTCTCGTTCAAAGATGCAGTCGATGCAGCCATCATGACCTGCCTTGCCTACGAGTATCACAATTTTTTTTTACCTATCTTCCAACCAACAGTCGTCTATTGACATGGTGTGGACCGAGTTTAATACCATTGTGACGCACTGCATAAACCCCTTTGTTCCACGAGTTAAAAGAAAAACTAGAAAACGCAGTCCTTGGATATGTCGAGATATAATGCACTTGAAGCGCAAAATAAAGAAACTTAGGAAAAGAAGAAAATCGCATATGTGTAGAAAAACTGACTCAGAAATAACACTGCTAACGATGTCATTAAAAAGTAAAATACACTGTGCCGAAAACTGTTTCCTCAAAAATTCATTGCACAGTTTTATCAGTAACTCGCCTCAAAAATTCTGGCGCTATCTAAGTGCCAAACGCTCTAACGTACCCTCTCTGAATGCTCAGGAAAGTAAGCAAAAAGCTAATGGCAATGCATTTAACAAGTGCTTTCAATCCATTTTCACCATCGTCATTGGTTCCTTGAACAATTTCGTCCCTAGCCTCTGCCAAGAAAGCATTTTGGCCACCCCAAATATATCACCAGCTGGCATATTACCTCTCTTGGTGAATTTAGATGAAAAGAAAAGCAATGGTCAAGATCAAATTCCGAATAGTTTCTTGAAAAGATATGCAGAACCAGTAAGCAAGTTTCTTCATTTAAAATTTTCTTAAAGTCACTCCGTGAGAGCCACCTTCCTGCAGAGTGGAAGGTTGCAAAAATAATTCCCATACCAAAATCAGGTGACACATCTTGCCTGTTTAACCACCTGCCAATTTCTTTAACATGCACATGCTGCAAAATACTAGAGCACATAATCTTGAAACACTTGACAGAATTCACGGAATCTAACCATTTAATCCATTCAAACCAGCACAGTTTTCAAAACGGTTTATCAACAGTCGCCCAACTCGTGGAAACCCTTCACGACTTAAGACATTAATGAGCAACTACAGGTGGACATAATCTTTATGGATTTCTCTAAAGCATTCTAACATGTTTCCCATGTTAAATTGCATCACAAACTTAACCGCCTGCTTGGTAACGGCCCTCTTGTTGGTTGGATCAATGACTTTCTGTCAAAATGCTCCCAATACGTAGAAAATAATGATCACCTTTCTGACGCTGCCCCTGTTTTGTCCGGCGTTACCCAGGGCTCTGTTCTGGCGCCACTTCTGTTCTTATTGTACATAGATGATATAACAAACCAAGTCGACGTCACCATTCGCCTCTTTGCAGACGATTGCATTCTTTATCCTAATGTGAATAACCGCGAAGATCAAGCAAAACTGAACAATTCCCTAAATAAGGTAGTGCAGTGGTGTGCAGACTGGCAAATGGTGATAAATTCCGACAAAACTGCCTGCATGTCAGTCACAAACAAAAAAACAAGTCTGCAGTTCCCATACGGTTTCAACGGCACTGTCCTCCAAAGCATCACCCAGTAAAAATACTTAGGTGTAATCATCTCATCCGACCTCAGCTGGAATGTGCACACACAGTACGTAGCTAAAAAAGCCCTAAAAAAACTGTTCTACCTCAAACGCACCTTATCGCATTCCACCAGCCAGACAAAGCAGCTTGCTTATATCAGCCTTATCAGACCGGCACTCGTATATGCCAATATAGAATGGTTTCCACATACCAAAAACCACATTCATACGCTTGAACGCATGCAAAGAAA
Source organism: Dermacentor andersoni (assembly GCF_023375885.2). Taxonomy (NCBI): domain Eukaryota; kingdom Metazoa; phylum Arthropoda; class Arachnida; order Ixodida; family Ixodidae; genus Dermacentor; species Dermacentor andersoni. Next base: position 132,326,751 of record NC_092815.1, on the reverse strand, counting down.
AGCTGCCCGATTTATCTATAATCGTTTTAAACACACAGATTCACTAACTGAACTTCTTTCTTGCGCAGGCATCACTACCTTCGAAATTCGAGCCAAGGTTCAACGATTGAAGTTCCTATACTTAGTATTACACAGTGCGCTGAAGTTGGATCCCGCCATTTTTGTAAAGTAGTACAAACACACCAGACAGACTTGACATAAGCATGATCTCACGCTAGAAGAATTTCTTTGTAACAACACTTTCTTCTTTTCATTCTTTCTGCGAGCTGTGCAAGAGCAGAACTGCTTAAACTCTGCTATTACTCGCCAGCCAACATTAGAAACATTTACAAATAATTCAGAAGAAACTCTCGCAATCACAACCTAGATTTTTTTTTTTTTTTTTGCAAGAGCAATTATTTGAAGACTAATGTGTAAATCAATGAATGTAAGCATCCATGTTTTTCTGTACTTGCTTCTTGTTTGTTCAGCATTATTTTGCTCGTATTGTACTTTTTTGATGATCATGTGCCCACTTCTTTAATAATCCATATAGGGATTGACAGTATTGTGAAATAAATAAATATGGGGAAGGAATTTTGCTTGCAGAGGCTAGATGGGGCAAGTGAAGAGAGTCTCTCTAGGCTGTATCCCTCGCCTTTTGAAATCATGGGTTCACGGCACTGAAATATTTCTATCTTGGCTACTCATGAACCAACTTGAAAAATTCTTGCTGCACCCCGCTCCCTAGAGCGCACATAAACTTCCAACTAATGCACTTTCGGCACATAGAAGCCCAATTATGGGCTTTTATGTGCCAAAACCACAATCTGATTATGAGGCACGCCGTAGTGGGGAACTCCGGAATAATTTGGACCACTTGGGTTTTCCACTTGGGGTTCTTTAACATGCACCTAAATCTAAGTACATGGGTGTTTTCACATTTCACTCCCATCAAAATATGGCCGCCGTGGTCGGGATTTGATCCCACGACCTCATCCTTTGCAGCCCAACACCAAGCAGCTGATCAGGTTATGATATCACAAAGCACAGACGTGTCAAAACTCGAGTGCGCAGTGTTTCATGGCAACCCCTACACAGCCAAGCATGTACTTCCCTACTGGGAATGTATTCTCGAGTGATCTCTTTTGCGAGATTTCGCATGACTCGGCACTGGACATATTTAAGTATACATCTAACAGCGTTTCCGGCAGTGTGTGGAGATCACGAGCTTGATGCAGTGCAGGAACGCTGTCAGCTGTATACGCTGATGCATCCAGTTTTTAGACGCGCAAAATCTTGCAAAAGTATGTGTATCCCTGAATGTGATTACTCGACAATACTGCGCTGTTTTTCAACATACAGCATGGGTTGTTTGCTTCAAAGAGTGCAACCTCTGTGCTCACGGTGAAACTGTAAAACACTCACTTTTTGTAGCAGGCAATTTATGCTGCACAAGGATAGTGCGGCTCTTTTAGTGTCAATTTTCCCTGCAACTAACTCAGCACTTGCTATAAAACAAACAATGCAAGGTTTCTAAAGGTGTAATTCAACATTCTCAAGATTCAATGTTTGCCTTTGATGTCTGCCTAAACTAAATAATCTCATTAGGAACAGCAGTTGCTTTGAGTGGATGCAGTGGAGGATGACATGGTTATTTGTGTAATGTAGCAAAGCAGGTTTCATATGACAGTTACTGGGTAAGCATCTGCCTATAATGCAGTGGGGGGGAGGAAGCAAGGCAAACTTTTCTAATCAAATCAAATCATGGGCCTCTGACATCTAAAACCAACCCATGGGTTTGTGAGAGATGCCACAGTTGGGGGTTTCAAATCGATTTTAACCACATAGGGTTATAAATTTATGCACATCTAGGTCTTAAAGCTAAGCACACAAGTGTTTTTGCATCCCCCCCCCCCGCCCCGTTGAAATACAGCTGCCAAGGCTGAGAATTGAAACTCTCACCTGATGCTCAACTACATGTCACACCGTGGCAGGTAAGAGAGCTTCTAGCAAATTCAAATTTTGAAGAGTGAACATTCAAGTTTCCTTCCCAAGAACGATATTGAGAAGTGAATAATGAACTACAGGGTGTAGCCAATGAGTGCCAGCAAAAACTGTCATTAACTGTAAATATTCTTACACTTACATTACAATTACGTCTCATGAGGAGTCCACTCTATTTACAAAACATAAGCTTCGCACATGCCATATAAACGGCGGGGGATCTGAACCAAAGGGAAACTCACAAATGTCAGGGAACTCTTGCACGATGTCACCGCTTTCTGGACAGATGAAAGGACTGACGGTTGCTCCAGCGATGTGTCTGCCGATTCTAGGTGGCCCTTTGGTGATGTGACTGAAGATGCAAAGAAGGATAGCATAGTGGATTTACGACCCCATATATTTTTTTAAAGTATTATTTAACACTCTAGTGCAAATTCCATGAAAGGAATTACAATCATTGAACAACTCGGGATGGTAAGCAATATTTAATAGACACTAGCACCAAAGACTGCTGATAGCTGTGCTCCCCTTTGACACTGAGGCCTTAGGACATGTGGCGCCCCACCACTGTTACCCCATGAGATGACACCTCATATTTGAGTCACCGCTCCTTTTTCTAAGTGACACAGGAATGGTCGACAATGTTTTAACTGGCCTTCTTCCCTTTCGCTTCACCAAAAATGACTGACATGTTTCCTGGAATAGGACAGTGAACATGGAAGACGTAAGAAGAAATTAAGGTTAACTCCGCAGGTACAGAGAGCCAACTAAACTTTCAGATTTGTTAGCAATAACCTAAATTTTTAATAACCTGAGTTCAAGTTATCGCAAGTTGACCCAACTTACAGGCACACACACACCCTATAAATTATGGTTCTGAAACATGCGTCAGGCACTGGTGTGCATAGATACTATATTTTACAGCACTCTGCGGGACTCACCATAGCATGTTAAACTGCCCAAGTTGTTAAGTTGAAACTTACTTCTAAGAAAAATTTAAGGACCGACAGTAACAAACTTTCACTTTGGCTAAATTGGTTATAAATTAGAGCTTTGCTCTTTGGCCACAACAGCACAGTTGGCAGCGAAACCACTCTAACGCAGCATCACGGTGGTCAGGGCTGCTTGGTGTTCTGACCTAATGCAGACACTGCACCACCGCAGCTCTGCCTGAAGGGTCACAAGTAGTAGGGCAGCTTAAAGGTGCACTAAAGCTCTTTAATGCTGCAATGTGAGCATGTGAGCCAAATATTATTTTGCCACTGCATAGAGCAGGAAGCCTACAATTTTGCATAAAAGCAGATTTCTTGCTCTCTCCTATGACTTTCCAAAACCTCCGCTCTTTATCTGCCATGTTACATCAGCCATACATCACTACCAGTGTGAGTGCCCGTAGAGGGCAGCCACTGGGTGATTGTTCATAGCCATGCATTAGTATCGCAATTGCATATCTAGAAAACAGGGAAGTGGTGGTTGTCAATGTATCCTGTATGCCCTGTCATTGCTCCTTTGTCGCTCTCAGGTACCTTTGTCAGACACAACTTCGAAAGTGTACCATAAGCACACCATGGAAAGAAGACAAAGGAGCTATAGGCAGGGCACTGCCATCAGCGTTGCCCCGTTGGAGCAGAACCAATGAGTTGAGGAGAGGAAGGGGGGGGGGGTGTAATGTGAAATATAAGCACTGCACTAATTACTTTGCCGTTCATATCAGGTACTTTCAAAAATTTCTTCAGAAACATAGTTGCTTAAATATGTTAGCATCCCAGTGTGTTTTTCAGGTTTCAAGAAAAGTGTTTCAATACCCCTTTAACTATAAGTAGCAGCTGCCCAACTCTTACCTTCCACACCTGCATCATTCTTCACAGCACACACCAGTTGCTTCACTTTATCTACGAGCTTGACTATGAGGTCACTCTGTGTGAGACTCCTGCAACAAGGTTGAAGCATAGCTGCATGTGAAACTCACAATTATTCATGCACGAAATAACAAAGGAGAAAAGAAAAGCAGGCAAACACCAGCGCTTATTTCTTTATGTGTACAAAAAGGAAGGCAAGTTTCCAGTGCAAAGTTGGGATAAAAAAAAATAGCCATTTTGCCTGAAAGGCAAAATGTTAAAAGTGATAGCAAGGTTTAGTGTTGGTACAAGCACAGCACCCTGGTAGATACCAGCAATCTCGCAACAACTGACATGATAAGGAATGCCAGCAGCAACATTGCAGGCACCTCAACTCGATGGTGCATGAGATGAGATAGACAAAAAAAAAAAAAAACTAAGGGTTTGCCAGTCCCCAATGGTAGGATTAGATAACTTAAGCTTGATGTTTACTGTCCATTACACTCAAACCAGTCTAGGTGCACTGCATTGTGATAAGCAGTATAGACAGCAAGGCACCATGCGTTCATAAACAACGGCAGTGCTCTTATGCTGATTTAATTTGGGACACACGTCCTCTTAATTTTACTAGGTTATGCAGCAAAGCACTTTCAAAACTGCCATATGTCTCAATTCCCTTTGGTGCACAAATAACAGTGCACATGAAGCAAATGACAGCATTGATAAGTCTTCTCCTGCACCCTGCGGCTGACTCTTTACTCAAATGTTATTGAAAAATTCTATCCACTGGCACACCTAAATGTTCAAGAGAGTATAAATGCATCCTGTTCATAGGATAGAATTGCATTTGTTGTGAATAGCATTCTCTTCACTTGCATGCATCAAACAGAACCCTCATCACTTGCACAATGCATTACTTGCATCACTTCCGCCTCCATACATATCCTGACGACTTGATCGCACAAATAAAGTAGGCATTGTAATACGTAAAACCAAAACCCTCCCTTATTCATTCAATGCTAGCACATGCTATGACTGGAATGGCCTTCCCTCTACCATTGCCACAATTTCGTACAGACTCATGTAAGGGTCGCATTTCTTTTTTCACAATTTTGATGAGGTATGGCCCTTACACGGGACCAAACCTCTAGGTGAAAATGGTGCCAGCGCCACCATCGACTTGCGCACACCCTAGAGCAAGGTCATCAAGGTCAACACACAGCCTTCGTCATCTAGTAGCGGCACGTGGAAGTACGCAGTGCACGAAAATTCACCAATGTGTGCGGGGGGGCATCGGGGCACCAAACGCAATTGCTTCTTTGTCAGAAATGTTTTCCTTCAAATTTTGGGGTGCTGAGTTGGGGCTGTGGCCCATAGATGGGTGCGGCCCTTACACGAATCAATATGGTAGTCATGTTTCATTGTTTAACTCTACCATTTGTCATTTATAGCACTAATGACTTAGTGTTATTTTGTGTTCTCTGTTCTTTCACGCTTTAAATGCTGTTATAAGCTGGCTGTTATTGCTGCTGTTGTAAATTTGAACACTAGCTGAATCGTCAAACCGCTCCCCTCAGTAATGTCTGTCTGTACTTTGAGGGAACTAATGAATAAGTAAATAAATAAATTAAAAATGTATTAAATAAATTAAATTAATCAAACTATCTTATGTGCCAGCACACCGATCTCGTTATGAGGCACACCATGGGGGACTCTAGATTAATTTTGACCATGTGGAATTCTTTACCATGCACCCAGCACATGGAACACAAGCAGTTTTGCATTCCAGCTCCATCCAACTGTGACCTCCTGCCCAGCAGTGCAATGCCACAGCCATTGAGCTACCACAGTTGCCAACTGTGATGATGTGAAGTGATCAGAATTGTGCATTAACAATGCCTGAGACAACCTTGCTGCCTTGGCCACACATTCAGAAATCCACAGTAATACTAAAGCAGTTATGCCATTTAAGAATGCTGGCTAAGTGTTCTAGAGCATTTGTCAAGTATTTATATCAGCCACAGTGAATAGTGCCAAGAACATTTCACAATTTGACACTTTTATGTATTTTGGTAACTTTCTCAGTGTACAGCTAAACGAAAGCATCAGCTAGACCACAGATGTTTTTGTCACTGCTGTTAAACAATGTCATGACGACGCTAGAGATTTATTAGAACTTTGCTGAAATGTACACTTGAAATGAGGTAACTGGCATGTGTGGAACGTTTTCTACAAAAAGCCAAGGTAATTTAGGCATGAAAATATTATACTGTAGAAATTCTAGAAAAGCCTGCACAAGATGTCTTGGGTCACCACAGGCCTTCCTTTTAGAGAAGTGACCATTTATTTAGGCTAACTTGTGCAAAGTAAAAGAAAACGAGGCAAGGAAATGTTAAAAACATACAGCTGATGCAGCCACTTATAATACACAAAAGTAAAGCATATTATGGCCTTCGAAACACCAGAACTCATTATTGGGGTTATTGACACTTCTTAGCAAGACAGCCCAGAAAATTTAAGTTTACCCACAGTTCATAGAAAAGAAATAATAAATTTCTCACTGATTTTCATGCCTAAATTTTACGTACAATTTGAGCTGTATAGATGCAATAACTATATAGCTATCAAGCTCATTTCCTTTGCAAATAGAACTGTTTGGACCTGCCCGCTCTTCCTTACACTGCTAATAAATAACGAACAAACTTTTCTTCCTAAAAGAATTACAATTCTGTGTCCTAGTTATCCAAAGGCGACATGCCTGATTATTTGAGCTGCAGAAAAATGTTTTTAAAGGGCCTCACAATGTTCCGGTTTCTGTTCTCTAAAATTATCCACTTTGATGTTTAGTTTTACGACATTATGTGGTCTTGCCTTTTTTCCATTCCCATGATCTGTTTAAGGCTGCGTAGCTTCCTTGGTTTGACAAAGCCGTATTGTTTTTCATGAACATTTTTAGGTCCTCTGCAAGTTTCTCACGATCGGATCTAGGTGTGTGCATAACTGTTACAACACTGTCCAGTGAATACACAGTAAACACAAAGAATGCCTTACACATACCTTTTTGTGACCACAGTTTTGCAAAGGGGACATGGAATCTTGTACTTGTCCTGGAGGGCTTTCTCCAGACATAATCTAAAAACAGTAAAGCAGCCATGTTACAACATTGTTACTACACTCTAGAAACACTCTTTTGCAACACACACCTGCAGAATCGATGATGACAGCTTGTCGACAATGGATCCCGCAGGATTTCCAGGCTGCAAAAAAAGAAAGGAAGGAATCGGCTAATTACTTTTGGAAGCAAACAAAGCACTAGGGCTGCTTTGTAAGGTGGTTTCTTCAATGATATTCTGCATAAACAATAAATTTTGTGGTGAAAAGCTTAATACTAAATATCCAAGATTTTACTCTTTGGTATGACCAGCCAAAAATGTGGACATGAGTCTGCATTTACAGAGGAAGAAATTTATGTCTTGTTAGATATATGAAAACAAAGACATAGGTGACACGCATAGTATTTATATATAAAACCATGTCAACTTCCAAACCATTTGAAAAAGAAAAGACAGTTGCATAAAAAAGTATGACTACCCTCTAGCTACTGGACAGTAATAATGAGCTTTACTGAAGAAGTTTGCCTCCATACCTACCAGCTACGGCTATAGGTGAAACATCAATATAGTAATGAGGCATCAACTTTAATGACCAAAATGCACCTTTAAAGTTTCCAAGGCATGTTATCCATTCTTGTGACTAATATATTAGCAAGAAGGCACTAAACTGCAGCTTCAAGTGGGATAAACAAGTCCGTTTAAACAATCTGTGTCATTGATACATTCACATCACTGATGTTCAAAAAGTGCTGCTTGCACTGAAGATAACCTCCCTACTGCCACAGACGGCTTGCCCTATTACTATGTTAAAGGAAAAATTAAGAATTAGTATTTTATATAATGAAGGATTTGACCACCACCTGCCTCACAGGTAGTACGTTAAATGTTGCCGGGAGCACTAACTGAGTCAAAGCTTTGTAAACTACTCAGACCCATTTGACCCTCTACTTTGCATGGAAGAGGACTTTCATTGAAACATTTCAAGAGGCAACATGATATAACAGTACAATGCAGAGCTTGTAATTATAAAAATTCAAGCAATACTCTTGCAGTCTAACTTCCTCCACAGCAAATAGGAACATTAGCCCAACACATGATGCAGCTGTGACAGAAGACGCTTTCTGTATATTTGAAACATGGTAACATCCTTGACGTCATTACTCTTTCCTCCTTCACCAGTTTCACTAATGTAATTGCCACAGCATTTTCTATATTGCAGTGCTACACTTTACAAGATGAGAAGTATATTGAGAAGCACAGTAGAACCTCGTTGATATGTTCTTGTTAGTCATATTTTCCCGGCTCTAACACTACGAAGCCCTGGTCCCATTTAGGTCATGTGTACAAGTTTTCATTTATTATGTTACCACCGCCATGGCATTGTCTATCAGAGGTGCCATGTTGACATTGACCACCGCTTGTCGCACCTGAAAACGGTCACTTTACAGAAGCTGACATAGAGCACACAATCACCGTGTTCATATCATTGCTGATCTCAGCGCGTCCCACGAAATTTAAAGCCATATAGAAATGTATGAAGGCACAAGGGGTTGCCCCATGACTACATTCACAGGCTGTGTCTCTTGGTTTTCGATAATACAGAAGGCTGTACAAAAACTGAAAAATAAACTGCAAGTGCTCGAAAAGAAGCTGCTATTATCAAAGATTCGACCCAAGCATTAGATTAAAATTACAGGCTTCATTAAGTGTGATTTATGGCTATGGCTGTTTCAAGTAATTCAATCCAATCCCCGGGCAGCAATAACAAGCTTACCTAAGTGCGTTTAAAATAGTTTGTTGGCTTTCTATTCAACATCAAACAACGTTTTGTGACACTCTTATCTTTAGTGCCTGCCACAAGCGTTTTCAGACTATACATTCCTTCCTCGTGCTCCCCTAAAATACACTAATGGATTTCTAGTGTAGTACCACCAGTGGCACATACAACAGTCGACAGTTGATATGCACAAAAAAAAATTGTTACATTCAAGGCTTTTGCATGCCAAAACCATGATCTTATGAGGCATGTCGTAGTGGGGGATGCCAGAATAACTTTGACTGCTTGGGATTCTTTAACCTGCCCCCAGTGCAAAGCACACAGATATTTTAGCGTATCTCCCCCACTGAAATGCGGCTGCTGTGACCGAGATGAGATGCAAGAAGCAGTGATGCATTGTGGCGTGGATGTGAATTTACTGTTTGGAAGCAATGTTCGGAGCTTCAAATACTGTAAACACTGCTGCATGGGCAACCACCTGCATGGTTACGTGAAAGAGTGCTAAAGAGACAGCAGATGTACATTGAACAAAAAATGCATACTGCACACAAAGCAACTATATATATATATGTTGGGCTAGACACTCTTACTAGCTGCAAATACAGAATTTTGTTTTCCTGTACTTAGTTTTGCAATATGTTCTTATACAAGTCTTCGTGTGTGTTGTACCACTATAAGAAAAACAGGGTGCTATAAACACACATGACGTAGAAAAAGTTCCTTTCAGAAAAAATTCCTTTTCTATGTCCCGTGTGTTTATAGCGCTCTAAGTTTTTCTAATAATGGATTATCAACTAGCCCACCTGTCCATCCTGTTGTACCACTATGGCCTATCAAGTGGTACAGAAATTGCAACATCAACTGCCTTCAACATGGCAAACAGCCCAGACTGAGAGAAGTAAACAAGACAGATGTGCCAACTATCAACTGAATCTCGCTCAGGGTCGTACAACTCCTGAATTTTATTAAGTATCGTGTGCAGTCCTAGAATGTCTTTTTTTTTTTATTTCTCCAGTTGACCACAATATCTATCATTCACTTTAGGAAATATTGCGTTTTGTTCATCTTGATCATGTAAGCAAGCAGGAGAACACGTAATAAAATGAATTGCACACGCCTTATCATTATGTTAGTGCCACACAGTTCTCGAGAGCACAGACATGAAATCGGGCTCTCCTGCGAGGCATTGTACTGCCCATTATGTTACGCAACAGCGAAAGAAGCTAGTTGAGCTTTTTTAAGATCTGCTGAAGAGCGCAGAACAGATCTGCTAATTTGACAAATACATTTCCGTAAGCTTGAATGGTACACGAGCTCATTCGGCCATTACGTGAATAACTTATATACCTGCTATAGCTAATATTAGCCTGCTCTGTCAAGCTGGCCAAACTAGAACTTACAACAAATAAAAAATTCTAAGTTCCACATGACCGCAAGGCATTAGTCTAAACAAAGCTAGGTAAAACAGTAAGTTGGAGTAAATGACAGAGCAACACGAAACACTTTTTAAGGAAGTGTGCACACTCGGCCTTTAGGCAATTCTCAGCAGCAAATTTCATTATTTGAGATCGACTTGCCGTTAGTTGTACGGTTCAGATAAGCGTCCGTGCTCCATACAAAAACTGGTGGAGTAGCTCAGTTGAGCATTATCAAATGGCACCCAATTAATTCCGTCACATGACCACAACTGCAAATGGACGAACTACCACAGGAACCTTGAGTGCAGAATTTCCATCACAGAAGCGTACGTTACGTTTGAAGTGCTATGCGAACGCAAATGCTAAACGAAGGTTGTCTCAACATGAATATTCAAGTTGCTTACCAAATAGGGCACTCGAGAGATTTCACGAGCTGGAGTACAGTATCCTTGACGTCTTCCCGGAATTTATGCATAGTTGTAACAATGAATGCGGCAGCAACTTTCACGACAATATATTTTGAGGAGGAATTGCCATTATCTATGGCGTCATGAAGAAGCAGTGGCTCCGGCGTCTTCCTGGCGTCTTCGTTGTGGTGGTGTTTAGCCGGCAGACAACCTTCACTCACAGCAGCAAGCTGTTCAGAGCCTACGCAGCACAACACAAGCGCTATACTCGCACGGTAAAGCGAGTATTTTCATTCAAATAACACGGTTTAACACAAAAGCGAACACCAAACAGTCACAGGCTCCGCGCCGCGCTTGCTTACCGCCAAATGAGCTTCCCGCATTTTCCCATTTTTTTCCGCGCGAAACAGAAAGACCATAGTTGCTAGTTTATAGAGGGGCGTGCGTTCTTTCTCTAAAAATGGTTGAAAAAAGATTTTGCCCTTGCCGCTGCCCTGTTCTCGCGCAAATTTTGCAGCAGTATTACATTTTATGTACAGAATTGTGTAATATAACCCTTGCTACTAGCTTGCCTTTTCCTGCGCCTCTTGGATGCAAACCTGAGACGCTAAGCCTGAGAAAATAATAAAAGCGGATCTCGAAGGACATGCTTTTCTGAATAGCAAAGGCCGAAGATGACATAGCCAGGCCCCGGCCGGTACCTTTGATATAGATATATGTTTATAATGGTGCAAACATTTAGCACAAGCATATAGAATTGGTAAGCGCAAATTCATTTTTCTACTATTTTAATATAAAAAGTACGTCTTGGTTGGTGGTGTTCCCAACATGGTGACTATGACGCGTTGTGGCACCTCGATGGTGGGATGATAGCGGTGGTTTGGCGTTAGTCAACGTCCAATCATAGAGAAAGAATAGTCCAATGAAATATTTTATAACGTTAGCTTGACGCTTTGACCGTTTACATCAGGCCAGCACCGCCTGCGAGATTTACTTAGCGGTACTTTGTTCCTACTGACAACATCATTAAATTTTATGATCTAGAGCACTGTTACTTGCCTGATTTGTCAAGAAAAAATTCGAAGCTGGTCTTGACCGCGTCCCTCTTAATTGCTATCCTGTCAAAATATGACAGGCGGGTACACTCTACACTTTTAGGCAAAGTTACACCCTTTGGTGTGCCCCTTCTGCCACACAACAATAATCGTTATCTGCCTTGATGCGTTTCCTTTCTTGAAAACGCCGCGCCCGCTACTTTCCTGTCGGGAATGCTATCATGCTGATAACGCGCATGCCGTTCGTTACTGGAAAGTACCGGGCTCGCAGCGTTAAAGAAAGGAAACGCATCAAGGCAGATGACGATTATGGTTGTGTGGCAGAAGGGGCACTCCAAAAGGTGTAACTTTGCCTACGAGTGTAAAACAAAATTACACCCTTTGGGTTGTATCTTGCCACACAACAATAAACGTCATCTATCTTGTCCACATTTCCTTTCTGTCCGCATTTCCTTTCGGGAAGTACCGGGCTACGAGCCCGGTACTTCCCAGTAACGAACGGCATGCGCGTTATCAGCATGATAGCATTCTCGACAGTGTTACGAACGGCCTGCAAGAGTATCGACCTACAATATTTTCCCAGCAAGCCGCAGCTGCGGGGGTGGCGATATTCGGAGAACCAGACCTTGAAACGCGCCCGGCCCACTGCCATGACTCGCTCTGTGAAAACAACAATACGCCGCGTCTCCAAGCGAGCGCCCCCTCTGACTAAACGCGGTTGGCGGACCAAGTATTGTTAGTGGATTCGCCGTGGCCGTCACGGCTTGTTTGAAGCGGTGGAGCTCCTGGGAGATGTCTTGTGGCCGTCTCACGGGGCTTAGAAATCATGGACAGGCCGTTGTCTGCGGAGTCAACACTGGGATGAAGAGGCGCCTGCTCGGGGCAATACCCATGTCTAGGAAAACCCTCTCACCTTGGTGTGGTCAGTGAAATCCGTGCGGGAGTGTGTAAACTCTCCCCCTCAAAAGCGGGTCGGCTACGATGACTTTGAACGCTCCGAATTGGTAGCAGGTTGAATGGCCGTTTTTCCCTCACGTAGGGATCTAGGGAGGACAGAGTGTTTATAAGCAGCTGTTGTGCGGCTGCTGAGGGTACATTCCTCTTTCAGTCATGTTAGACTGATGAAATGTAACGTCCTGATGTAGATACTGTAAATAAATCTCATATTCCTCGTTCTCGATGAGAACAAGTCTCTCCCTTCAACAACGTCCTCAGCGTGGAAAAGTTGGACGACGGCATGGGCTAGCTACCATCTATATCATGGCCGACCCCTCCCTCGCAACAGGATAGCGGACGCGGCGCTTTTGTTACATAGTTACGACACACGTGCCGTGTCTTACTGTATACGACAGCACGCCATTCGAAGGTTGGAACATGAATCTTTATTGCTTCCGTCTCGGAGCGTATATATACGAAACAGAGAAGGGGAAAGGGGAAAGGGAGAACAAGGGAAGGATATCAAACGATAAACGCACGTGCCGTCAGCGCTTGCAAGGCAGTCTGCGGCTGACGTCACTTTACAACATCTCTTCTCCCTTAATACTGAAGTCGCTGTACTGGTTTTCTTTGACGTGTAGAGCGCCGCAAGGCTTGGGGTGATCTGACGGGTTCAGCGTTGCTCCCTGCGAGTTCCGGCTGAAGTTCATGCTCAGGTTCTGTTATGCCCCCTTGTTCGGCTGGCGTTCTCGGCGACAATGGGTAGTCGCGAGGAGTACCTGTTGATTCTCGATTTGCCGCTTCTTGGTCTTTACCAAGCGGTGGCGTCGCATCTTCCCGGTTCCGCACCTGGTCAACATGTCGTCTTACTGATCCGGCTGGTGTTCGAATGCTCACCATCCGAGAGCCTGTTGTAGACTCTACAATTCCTGGAGTCCATTTCTCACCCGTTCCGAAGTTGCGGGCGTCGGTAGCTTCAGGCAATGGCAGTGGCCACTCGTCTGCTTCGTTGGCTGGCCCTCCGTGTACAGGAGGGAAACATGTATCTAAACGGGATCGAATTTTGTATCCGAAGAGCAGCTCTGACGGTGATTTTCCAGAGCGGTTAGGTGTCCTTCTGTAATTGAAAAGCAGCCTGTTTATGTTATCTTCCAACCGCCCCTCACCAATCTTCTTGAGGCCGTCCTTGATTGTCCTGACAGCCCTTTCTGCTAGTCCGTTCGATTGAGGGTCATATACAGCTGTGCGCAGATGCGTTATGTTGTTCCTCTTGACAAAAGTAGCGAACTCGTCAGCGGTAAACTGCGTTCCGTTATCGGATACGATGGTTCGTGGCACGCCAAATCTGCAGAAGATACCGCGCAGGCAGTTGATCGTGCATGAAGCATTTGCTTGTCGGAGTGGCACAGCTTCAATCCACTTGCTGTATGCGTCCACGACCACGAGTATCATGTTCCCTGCTATAGGTCCCGCAAAATCGATATGTACCCTTGCCCATTTTTCAACAGTAGCGGGCCACCTTTTTGGCGTTGCTGTAGCTGGCATGGGCAGGTTTTGAACAAAACTCTGTCATGACGCTGTCACTGCCTCAATTTCGCGATCTAACCCTGGCCACCGGAATGACGATCTAGCCACCGACTTCATAGCGGACGATCCTTGGTGCGTCTCATGCAAAAGGTATAATATGCGACGTCGCGCCTCCATCGGAACGACTACTCGCCGGCCCCAGTATAACAACCCGTGGGCCAAAGAAAGCTCCAATTTCTTGTCAAAAAAAGGTGCGACACTCGTGCGCAAGCCTTTCGCGCAGGGCGGCCAACCCTTCTTAGTGAATCGCATAACTTGACTGAGAGCAGGGTCACCAGCAGTCAACTGCCTTAGCTCCTCAACTGACACAGTTCCCTCATCGAACACAGTCAAGGCCAGCAGATAGTCTGGTGGGTCCGCTTCTGGTGGCTTCGGCTCAGACGTCCGTTGTGGCAGCCTACTAAGGGCGTCAGCGTTGAGCAGTTGTTTACCAGGAGAGTATTGAAGCTGATAGCGGAATCCGCGAAAGTACAGCGCCCAGCGCTGTATTCTGGCGGCTGCCAATGCTGGAGTTGGTCGATCCGCCTTCAGCAGGCCCACGAGCGGCTGGTGGTCGGTGACCAATACGAATTCTCGGCCTACGAGATAATCACGGAATTTGGACACTCCAAACACAAGAGCAAGGGCTTCCCTCTCAAGCTGGGAATAATTTTTCTCAGCCCTTGTTAGCGTTCTAGAACGGAACCCGACAGGTTTGTTTATCTTTCCGAATGTATGGAAAAGCACGGCCCCTATTTCGTCCTGTGAAGCGTCACATTCTAGCTTGAGGGGTCTCTCGGGATCATAGTGAGCCAGCACAGCCGCTTCCCGAAGGCATTTTTTTGCTTCACGAAAAGCTGCTTCTTGTGCATGTCTCCAGAACCAACGTGTGCTGTTCTCCAATAACTTGTACAGCGGTGCAAGTACGGAAAACATGTTGGGCACGAACTTCGAATAAAATGTAATCATGCCCAGAAATGACCTCAACTGCTGAACATTTTCTGGGTTGGGGGCCCGCGCGATTGCTTCAACATGCTTCTCTATTGGATGCAGACCTTCACGATCAATTTTATGACCCAGATACGTCACTGCCTCTTGGCGAAAGCTGCATTTCTCAAGTCTGAGCTTCACTCCATGTTCACGAAAACGCTGCAGTACTTGTAACGTGTCGGTGCTACCAAGTTTTTCTGATACCAAAACGTCGTCAAGGTAAGCCTGAACACCTGTCAGGCCCTGCAGAACTGTTTCTATTTTCCGCTGGAAGATGGCAGGCGCGGAAGCTATGCCGAACGGCAGTCGGTTGTAGCAAAACAACCCACGGTGTGTATTGATTACGCACATCTTCCTTGAGTCCTCATCGAGGGGAACTTGGTTATACGCGTCTCTTAAATCCAGCGTGCTGAAGCAGTCCCCACCGTTCAGGCATGCGAAAATGTCATCAATAGCTGGCAACGGGTACTGCTCCAGTTCACAGACGGGATTCAAGGTCACCTTAAAATCAACGCAGATTCTAACCGCGCCGTTCTTCTTCATTACGGGCACAATGGGAGTAGCGCACTCGGCGTGCGTTACAGGTGACAGTACTCCAAGCGTTACGAGCCTATCAATCTCTTTCGAAACTTTGTCGCGTAAAGCAAATGGAAGGGAACGGGCCTTACAAAATTTCGGCATGGTGCCTTCCTTGAGCTTCAGATGGACAGGGTGTCCGTCAGTTAGACCCAGCTCGGGGCTGAAGACGTCATTGAACTCTGACAGGACGGCATGAATGGCGGGGGTACGGCTGCTTCCTGGACCAGAGCTTTGTTGCACTGATACGTTCAACACCGAGGATCCTGCGTCATTGAACTTGGAAATCAACTCTCGTCCACAGAGGCTCGGACTTGAACAGTTCAGGACCATCAAGGAACTCTTGACCTCCTGGTCGTTGTAGGACACTGACATACTCAGTTTCCCTAATACTGGAAGTTCTCCAAGATAACAGGACAGTTTAATGAATGCGGTTTCTAATTGCGGCCAATGTTCACGGTTTTTCTCAAAAATCTCTTTGGACACAACACAGACCGGTGAACCGGTGTCCACAATCATAGGTACGTCAATGCCACACCATGTGAAACTACGAAGAATAGGTGGTGGTAGCCGACCATTGGAGGGTGCGGTTAGTGTCCAAATGTGCGCACCGTCTGCATTTTCCTCAGTGACATCCGCTGTTACTGCAAACGCTTCTCCTTGCCTGCATTGTGAACGAGCTTTTGGGCGTCCTTTCCGCACGTCGCTTTGGCACATCTTCGCCAGATGGCGAAGATGCTCATAACGCGCATCCCGTTCGTTGCTGGGAAGTACCGGCCTCACCGCATTAGAGAAAGGAAATGCAGACAAGGCAGATGATTATTGTTGTGCGGCAGAAGGGTGTAATTTTGCTTAAGAGTGTGCTTCCCAGTAACGATAGGCATGCGCGTTATCAGCGTGGCATAACATTCCCGACAGGAAAGTAGCGGGCGCGGCGTTTTAAAGAAAGGAAACGCAAGCAAGCAGATGACGATTATTGTTGTGTAGCAGATATACACCCCAAATGGTGTACCTTTATCTACACATTTAGAAAAATTTACACCCTTTGAGGCTTATCTTGTCCCACAACGATAATCGTCATCTGTCTAGCCCGCGTTTCCTTTCTTTAAGGCTGCGAGCCCGGTACTTCCCAGTAACGAACGGCACGCGCATTATCAGTGTGACGCAGCATTCTCGACAGGGAAGTAGTGAGCGCCGAGTTTTCAGGAAAGGAAACGCAAGCAAAGCAGATGACGATTATTGTTGTGGGACAAATATACACCCCAAAGGGTGCAACCGTTTTAAGAGTGTGAGAGTGTTTAATGTGAACGTTTCGATCTTCACGAAATTCCCAAAGCGTGCAAAATTATTTAAGAATATACGCTCCTTAAAAAGCTTTTATTGTTTATTGTTTGTGGCAAGATACGACTCAAAGGGTGTAAACTTTTCTGACACTCTTAGGCAAAGTTATACCCTTTGGGGTGTATCTCTGCCACACAACGATAATCGTCATCTGCCTTGCTTGCGTTTCCTTTCTTGAAAATGCCGCTCCCGCTACTTTCCTGTCGGCAATGCTATGCCATGCTGATAACGCGCATGTCGTTCGTTACTGGGCTCGCCGCGTTAAAAGAAGGAAAAGCGGACAAGACAGATGACGATTATCGTTGTGTGGGAAAAGGGTGTAATTGTGCTTAAGAGTGTAGAGTGTATATAGGCACCCGCACTTTCTTTAACGCTGCGAGCCGTGTACGTCCATATCACGAACGGCATGCGCGTTATCAGCGGGACATAGAATTTTATGGAGTGAGCGCAGTGTCTTCAAGAAAGGAAGCTCAAGAAAGGCAGATGACGATTATCGTCGTGCACTCTTAAAACGGTTGCACCGTTTGGAGTGTATTGAGCAACAGCGCCAAATGACATACTGAATAATCCAGACAGTAAAAAGCGATGTTTCTGCGAAATTTGAGCAGTAGAAAAGTCACGCACGGCAAACGTGTTTTTTTTTTATCAGTGGAAAAAAGATAGCAGACATATTGTGCGAGCTTGCAAAATCAGAACCCAATTAACAGCGAAACTGTTTATTTCGAGCAACTGCAATAACAATTTCAGTTGCCTGTAAGTAAACATGGCCGGAAGCGCGCCCTCTCCTGTCGCGCGCAAGGCACGGGAGTAGGGCGAGGGAGGGGGGGGGGGGGGCATTCTCCGGTGGCTGCTGTGGCCGTGCCGTGCGGACGCCGTATCTTGAAAGCGATCTACGACGTGGCCAAAGTGCGCTCCCACGCGGGTCTCATGTTTGAAGCGATCTGCATGCGATGTTTGCAGAGCGCATGTAGTGCCGGTAGATTCGTATGCACTGTGCTTTTGACGTTTCGTTCGCGTTGAAGCGAGAGATGCACGAAGGTCAATTCGATCGCTGCTGCTGCCGCTATTCCTCACTCTAGCATTTTGAAAGCGAGTTTCCGCCCTCATCGAGTGAGATGTATTCATGTTTACCTGTGCATATGCGCGTGACACAGTGTTTGTTAATTTGGTTAAAACACGTTGGCGGGCTAACTAGTTGGTTTGAATCCATATCAGAATGTGTAAGCGCGACTGAACGAGGACGTAGAAAGAAACAGACACACGGAGATGAGCAATCAAATAATATCCCAGGAAACAGCAGCTCGTTATTTGGCTTTAATCAATTTGATAGTTGCGCTTCCTCTATTTAAAATAATCTTTTCCTATATTTTTTTTCATTTGTTATTCCCTTGGTTTCTTCCTTCTTCTTTTTTCCCTTTCTCTCCTTGTTCTTTCTCTTTGTTTTTGCTGTTCAAGTCCTTATAACTCTTTTCGAGATGGTGCTGCTAGGTAGAACAGCGATGCAGTTTCTGGTGGCTACATTGTCTGAGTCACGAATGTGGCATGCGCTCCAGCACTTATCTGGTCATCCATCTCAGTGCACAGAAATCGAAGAGTCAAATGGCGCGCAGTTCCATCACAACAGTTCTCTCAAAGATGTCCAGAAAGAAGAAAGGCACAGTTACGTCTGAAAGACGAAGCATTGATAGCGACAGCAAAGCGTTACACAACTATTCGAAAAGTCATAGTTTTAACGACGGCCACATAAATTGCATTAAATGTTCGCTTTCTAATGAAATTAAAAATCACGGTGTCGTGCGCGCACGGGCGGACATGAACAGGTCTAACTCGATGACCGCGGACAACCGCTGTCACAGCGTTGGTGCGATGAAGAGCTGCAGCATCAGCGAGCGACCGCGTCGTCCTGCCTCTCGCTTGAGATTACGCGATATCCAACACTAAACTTGTGAGAACACAGCGCACACGAAGCCACAAGCTATTTGGGCTCAACCCGTTTTACAACCCCCCCTGCAGATTTCCTCCAAGGTAGGGTGCGCGCGACAGCGCTCACCTCTTCTTGCGCACACAAAATTCGGCGAGCGGGTAGACGGCGCCCGTATCAAGCCACGTACATCGGCTCACCCTCACACGCGTTCTTTCGCACCTGCAGCATGCGGCACGAACACCACCTAGCCTAGTTAACAGCACCACCACCTGGTTAAGGCTGCAGCACTGCCTCAAGCGTGCGACCCTACGTCATCGACTTGATCCGATCGAAGGAACGCATTTTACCTGGCCCTCACGCTTGTCGATGGGCGCGGCGGCACGCTAGCGGTGTGTTTGCGTGCAATCGCGATCGTGGCTCTATAGAAGTGGCTCGTCAAATACTGTGCACAGTAGCTTTTGCTGAATGCAGTGTGCGTTGTAATGTGCCTGCAGTCGCTTACCGCGTTAGCTGAGTCAAGTCGCTCCTTGGACCAAATTGCCTGCCATTTCTCGTGCTTCCCAAAATCGCATGACTTCCGTTCTCGCAAGAGGATTTGAAAAGTTTCGAAATTTCAATAATGGTGCGACATTAACAACGCCAAGCCTAATAATTGTTTTGTTCCCAAGTGTCGGGATGATTATGACCCATGATGCAAGGCGCACGTGTTTAGATTTACTCAGGAGAATAATCTGTGCAGAATCTGAATACTCTCTATACCACGAGATTTCACTCCTTTTCAGCGCTTCAGGGTGAGTAATGTCAAATCCTTTTTAATCAGAATTGGTCCGCGAGCTTTTTAATATCAGGTTGTTCGCAAAGCATATTTTCAAACCATCAGAGATAATCATAACACCGAACTTGGACAACTTCTCAGGCATGCACACGCTCTATCGCGGAAGTGACTTTTTCTCTCGAAAACTGAAAAACAAAATGTGAAGCTTGCCTTCTAAATATATAATAACACTGTACCCCCGTGGCCTTAGAGCCACTGGCACGAAGCAAAAGCTGTACCATTTAGAAGGAACGCGACGATTATTGAGGTTATCGTGAAATAATTGAACGTTGTGAACGCGAGAACTAGCGCAAAGGAGACCGCCTGAGAGATCAGCACCAAGAACCGGTGTTTTAATTAGACAATCCAAAAATAAGCTTCCTGTACAAGCTCCTTTATTGGCTAGTACTGTGGAAGGAAAGAACGATGAGCTACGACAGCGGTAAGATAACGAAAGAAACCCCTGCCGCTCTTCATCAAGCAACACAGCCCTTGCACCAGGAACCGTACATGTACCAGGTACCGTTTCGATGAGCTCAAGTTGTACTACGTTCTGCTGGACAAAATTCAAACCGACTCATAAGAAGACCGCTCTGGTAAGTAAAGGCAGTTAGCTGGCGCACAATACCACATGTCTGTAAGACAGGCATGGGAATGTGAAAACAAACTGCGGTTGCAGAGCACGCTGCCGACGGCCGCCACAGCTGGCAGTTGTAGCGTTGATGAACGATGGTAGGACCTTGACATAGGGAAATTAGCAAGGCGGTGCAAGCTGAACGTAGTGTTGCTGCAACGTAGTGTTGTCTCAGGAGGCGCTTTCGACGATCAGGCATCATACCGGTCTTGGTCTACGCGGCGCCGGGATACGCCGTCTATACGTTGCATTGAAAAAAAAAAAAAAAGGAACTCACACGCGAAAGATGCACGGAGGCACTGACAGTGAAAAAAGAAGTGGGCGTCTCCATTGCTGAAGTGCACTATGATCTCATCAAAACACTAGACCGAGGTGGGCTGGTACACTCAACGACGCTTATCACCATTGCTGTAGCTCATAACTAAACCGTTGCTGACGAGCTATATAAAAAAGAGCGCTTTATATGCCTGCCCAGCCTACGTCAGGTAGTGACGGACCTTACCTTAGGGCTGCTAACCAGTGACAACTCGTCTGATTTTGGCGCCCGTGTTGAGGGGCGTACAAGTGAAGTGGTCCTCAAAGATGTGCTGCGGTGCAGTAGGAATGGACTGCTAAAAAAAAGAAGAAACATTTCTTCCCGAATGAACCAAAAAACTTCGAATGCCGCTGTTAAATTACCAAAACGGTGATTTCGTCCAAATTCTTCCACTGTTTCTTGCGTGTTTTTCTAGACAAAGTCTTTACCGAAAGCTTGTTCACATCGAGACATGCAAATAGTGTGAGTATGCTTCATTAAGCAAAGATACTGCTACCGTAAATCCATGTAGTGCTTTCAGCACGTCGCCAAACCTCCGGCACGCGTTCGCCGCCACCCCGTAACGTCGCAGCGGCAGTGCTACGGCCTTAACTTGGTGTTCGGCGCACGTGGGCGGGCGGGGTGCGATAGGAACTTATCGCACTTGGACTTTATGAGGAACCTTACGTTGACGGCGACGACGACGACGGAAACTTGCCTAAAGTGTCCCTATAGATGCTGTCACAATAACACTCTACATCACACGTTACAGGGCCGAAGAAGAGGTAGCTATGCAACGAAAAGGGTTTTTAAATGCATTAAACAGCTAGGTTGTACAAGCAAGTGCTGAGGTAGTTTCGATTGTGAATACGGCGTTTCAAGAGGGTGCCTTTAGACCTCGCTTCTCCACAATAAGAGCGGTTGTGAGAAGAAGCCAGCTTTTGCAAAACTTCCTTTCCAATTAAAGCGGTAGTTGTTAAGCGCATTATGTTATCCCCATCATGTTCATCATAATCCCCATTATGTTCATCAGTGTGTTATTTTAACAGTACAATTACACAGGGCGCCATCCTGAGCCTACCCAGGATTTCATCCCGCTTCTGTGATGGGAGCTATCGCCGTCGCGCTGTTATCATCGTTCTGTTGTCGCTGCGTCGCTGCCATCCTAGTCGTCGAAAGAATTCCTGCTTTTTATGCGGCAATTAATATTTTCTTTTTTTCTTTTAGCAGCCGTCCAGGCTAACAATATAGAGTTGATAAGAAAGAACTACGTTGCAGCTGGAGCTCCGTGGTTGCGGTACACTCACTGTCGTGAAGCTTTCCCTCGAGCCCAAGCCCTGGGTGACTTACCTTGGTGCGAGTATTGCGCCTCCTGATTTGCGCTTCGCTTACTTACGAGGCCTCCAATATGTTTAAAAAGGTTGTTCAAAAGGGGACACGTGGACGCCGAAAATACGCCACGAGTGCGTTCCAAGTTGTTGCACCTTCAAGGACAACCTTTGTCGTATCGAAAGAAACCAGAACATTGTAGAAGACAAACTAAATGCGGTCGAACTTGAGTAGATTGTTAACGGCACGATGCGCCGATAACAAAATGGAGTCCGAGGGAGTAATTATGTTGACGGAATGCTGTGGAAGGACGCACGCAGTTTCTGAAGAAGTCAACATTTTATACCATAGCAGTGGGAAAAAAAGCCACAATTGCCTTGTCGTTGTATTATGGGAACACGTTTCTTACAATTCATCGATTTTTTTTTCATTTCATAATAACAATAAAAAAAAAACCCATAGGATTCGGCCGGTTGTATAGTGGCGAATATCACAAGCAATTTCGTAAACATGAAAATTAAAAGATAAGGGAAAGATGATAATACTATAAAGGACTTTCATGATTAACTGCGACTGCGGGAATCAGCGCAGTTGAGTCCAGGATGTGCAGTGCCAATCTAATTGTATCCGCAGGGCACCAAAACACCGGAAACTGAGCGGGATTTACCTTCTCACCGTCAGCAGCCGCGAAAACGCTGGAGAAGCATGGAGAGTCTTACAAAAGCACCATCCCAAAGCTCTGACGGCATTGCCGTGGCCTAGAAACTGATGAAAAATATTGCATATAACAGCAGATTGAATTTTTTCCGCAACCGAGACCAAGACAAAAATTCGAATAATGCGTGATTTTTAATTCGATTTGACTTCACTTCTGTTCATTTACTCATCAATACACTGGACAAACAGCGGTCACATTAGCTTGAGGAAGGTTCATGGCCCCATTAAATGCCAATAGAAACATTCATATTCCAGCAGTATGCAGCGGGGTCTCGAAAACCCTAGGAACAAAGAACACAGCACATAGAGAAGCGCAAACACAAAATGACAATTATTGCGCCTTCCCACACGGATGCCAGCTAGTCGAACCACACACAAGAAATTGAAGATGCTGAGGAAAAGAGAGTGCTCAACTTAACACACAGAAATATGGAACGAGTAACGATCACCCCTGCTAGACGCCGACGCCTATAAGTCGTTCTCAGGTAAAGTCTCTTGAATGGACACGCGTTCTAGCGATCGCGAAGCCCTTCAAGTGTTGGTCCTCCGGAGAGGACCGACGAGCGCATGGTCGGCCCGCGCACCACGCCGCCCTCCAGCGGCAGAGGAGGCAAGCTCCACTTGCGCCCAGGTATCCACACCGTCAGGCTGCGCTAGCATATCGGAACCCTAGCATTATCAAGCACTTGGGCCATCACTCGTCGTACTACGTGGCTACGACACCAACTCAATGGGCTCCGAGATTGCGCACTCTGGCAGATGCTGCTCCGGCCGTTCCCCAGAAAAAAAGAAAAAGAAAATGCACTGCGGTGCGCATGCCCGACTGCCTCGAGACTGCGCTGCTGGTGTTGGGATTTAGCGGCCGCGGAGGCGGCCTTAGAAGGCAGATCGCGAGAAATCTCAACGTGCGCATTGCCTCTCCTTACAAGTTTTGCGGAAGATTTTGACTGCATATATCCCAGCCAGCCTTTCAGCTCTGACTCGTGCTCTGCCTCGAAAACTTTTGTCATCTCAACCGTCTAGTCCCGTTGTGCCTTTATTTTATAATATACCTTTCTATATCTTGGTCAATCAATTTTGTAGCATTTATGGTTCTTGCTTATAGCATGTTTATTATCCTATTCTTCTAAACAAATCATGTCTAGGCTTAAAAAAATTATGGGGCTTTACGTGCCAAAACCATTTTCTGATTATGAGGCACGCCGTAGTGGGGGACTCCGGAAATTTCGACCATCTGGGGTTCTTTAACGTGCACCTAAATCTAAGTACACAGGTGTTTTCGCATTTCGCCCTCATCTAAATGCGGCCGCCGTGGCCGGGATTCGATCCCGCGACCTCGTGCTCAACAGCCCAACACCATAGCCACTGAGCAACCGCGGCGATGTCTAGGCTTACGCACCATTCAATGCCTGTGAATTTAATTGTAGCTTATCGTAGGTTGGCAGAGTCTAATTGCTGTCTGTACATCTATTTTTTGACGCGAAAGCATCAAGTGGCTCATCGAGCGAAAAAGCCGGCGTCTGTAACAGCGAAACGGCACCTAAATTCCCATTGGCTGCAACACCACCTCACGTGCGCGCCTCGGCGGAGCAGAGCGGGTGAAAGGGGACGCGCCTGGTGTTGCGTCAGGGAAGAGGACAACGCCGTGAAGCCACGTCACCCTCGCTCTCGGAAGCCTGTGTTATCCGCGCGTTCCTTGGCAGCGGAAGCTCTCGCCTGCCTTCTGACTTCGCTTCGGTAATTGCTATAAAAAAATTAATGTGAAAAAAAAACAGAATATATTCGAAAGGAAAAACGTTGGCGGTAATGAGTTTCGAACCTACTACTCACGCTCAGTCGCCGAGGGCTGTGCACTCTGCTTTATGACGTGATGCTAATTGGACCGAAATTTCCATTGCCAAGCCAGGCGTGACGAAAGCGGTGACGTCAAAATCACAGCGGCTTACTCGGGCTTACGCGCGCGCGCATGCGCACACGCGCACACACACATGGTATGATTATGAGGTGCACTGCACCTAAGTCGTGGACTCCAGATTAACTTTAACGACATGGGGTTGCCTAACGGGCACGTGAATCTAAGTAGACGAGCAACTGCGGCAGGTTTCTGTGGGCCGATCATGCTACGTCTTGCCTAATTCACGACCTGTCACGTGTGGTGTTCTCCTCCATGCTCTTGGGACAAAGGAACGACAACACAGTAGTGCAAACAATCACCCGGGCATTTATTGCACCTTTCATAGATCAATACCAGCTAGCCGAGTTGCTATCCACAAAACATGCCAATGGGCGCGCGACAAATCTAGAAGTCCGACTAACCGCGACTGGATAGCGAGCGAATATGTTTGCCCCATGCTGGATCCCAACGCCTGGTCGTTCGCGCGTACGGTCACGCGAACGGTGGCGCGTTCGATGGCAGCCACGCGAGACAGCCTCGCAGAAGCATGGATCGGCGCCCGCGCGGGACGTCCGCGCCCCTCCACGATCTCGAACCAAAGAGCAAGCGCCTTGTCTTTCGGCGCCCAAATAACCCCGCCTGTCGGCGGCGTTAGCAGCGCAACACTCGCGCCATCTCTCGTACTGCGCCTCAACCACTCCGACCGCCGCGGGCGCCAGGCCACGCGAGCCGTGCGGGAAAACAACATACCAGGGGACGCGTGAGAGTCGCGCATCCCCACACACGACAGCGAAATTCACAGGTGAAAGCAAGCGCCGACACAAGCAGGCAATTCGTTAGAACATTTGAAACCAGCTCAACAAATTAGAAACGTACATATAACCCGTAGATTTAGACCATGCCAACTCTCTCCGCTGCACATGGCACATTCACATTCAACAAAACATGCTTACACTGGGACATACATTAATACACATTGCAGATAAGCTAATACACAATAATAAAGAGAATAAAGACATTTGTTTAGCACTTTACCAGCAACACCTAAGCAAATTTCACTGACTCATAAATCATAATCATGAGCCATCGTTGAGAAGGCATGACTTAAAAATTTCTGCGAGGAAATTACAACCTTCATTGCTTTCACGTGAAAAATTAAAATGGCATTCAATAAATAGGCACACAGTAAGATGGGAGTTATAGCGTCAAAAGAGTGGTCGCACGACCTTCCTTCTTAAGATCCATTTTTATTTGATATTTCTTATATAATGTTACCTCTATATTCGGACGCAGTATGGTACACAGCTCAGTGAGGACGGCTTTTATTCGCTTGCACAATGTTGCTTGGCTTGCGCTTGTTCAATATACGGGGGAGCGTCTTCGACTTGTCATTCCCGATTGCCCAGGACTTCACTAGGCACTGCTTTCAGCCAATTAGCGTCTGTGCTGCTTTATAGAATTTAATTACCACAACTCACCGTGTATTTGATGCTGTTATCCGCCCTTTATTCATGATTTTCGGACAGACTGGATTTTTTTTATTCAATTTCTTTCTCCGCACTTATAACGCAGCAAGTTAATTACTAGATAATTACCGCGTTTTTCAGTGCCAAGAAGACATCGCTGTTGTAAAATGGAAGACGAAGGAAACAAGTAAGGTTCTAGAAAAACTCCACTGTGGGTATTCGCCAGAATTATTCGCACAACAACAACAAGAACAAACCACCCCTATCGCTTGAGGCGTCGCG
This sequence comes from Dermacentor andersoni, assembly GCF_023375885.2. Taxonomy (NCBI): domain Eukaryota; kingdom Metazoa; phylum Arthropoda; class Arachnida; order Ixodida; family Ixodidae; genus Dermacentor; species Dermacentor andersoni. The sequence continues at coordinate 132,300,393 of NC_092815.1, read as the reverse complement.
CGCTCCCACCACCGGCCAAGCAACTCGACAAAACGCAAGCGGTCGCGCTTCGGCGACTTCAGACAAATACACACCCACACCCAAAATACATTAACAAAATCACAGGGGGCAGGGAAAGCGACAAATGTAGGCTCTGTTCAGAAACAGGAACACTCACACACATAATGTGGGAATGCACCTCGCTCCCGTTCTCTCATCCCCCCGTCAGCAGCGAGACTGACTGGACAGCCTGGCTCAGTTCCGGGGACGTCGACCGACAACTTGAACTGGTGGACTGGGCGGAAAAGGCCAAGCAGGCCCAGGGCCTTACTTGAGCCCTAACCCTCAGCCACGTCCCTCTTTACCCTTCCCCCTTTCAATAAAGTTTATCACCACCACCACCACCACCACCCCTACGGGCAGAATTTTCGTACTATCACTTGGAGCATCACGTTAATGATGGCATGAAAGAATGATTAAGGAAAACACTAACTTGTCAGTGTTTTCAGATTAGAATGACAACCGTTGTGGGCTCACTTCCCTGGTCTTTTTGATGTCCGTTGATGTCCGTCGCTAAATTCCTGAAATTATTTGCGACAAAATCTACAAAGAAAGTAAAAAGAAAATTCTCTTTGAGGCGCGATTATTCGAACTTACGATCAACACATTGGCAGTCCAGGATTCTACCTCTCAGCCGTTGTACGCCGACGCTGCAGCAGTGGAGAATAATGATGCTGGCGAAGACGATCGCGCTGGCAGTTGTCATGGTTGAACCTAACGCCCGCTCAACATATGTGCACGTCGCCTTCTCAGTTGTTTCTGTTGTCCGTCGAACGTGTGGCTCGTACACGCCACGGGGGCTTGGCCAAGAAATGAGTTGACTATTCTCAAGTTATGGTCAGAAATAAGTTTTCAGGACTGCTATAAAGTAAATGCTGCTGAAAGGTGAAATTATGTGTTAAAACGAAAGCAATAATAACAGGAAGTATCAATAATCAGTGATTGAAAATTGCATGCACATAAAAAAAAAAAAAAGAGTGAAATAGACACAAATTTAACGCGGCGTTCAGCCGGACAAAATAGGAAATTCTTGGGCAGGTTAGCAAACATTCCGGTGGCTGAATCTCAGAGGCCCAAAATGAAAGAATAACATGCTCTGTTAAGCCCACGCCGTCATTAAACACGTAGTTCCAATATTCTTTTTTTCTTGCAGCCGCAAAGCGACGACAAGATAGAAAGAAGTGATGAATTGCTTCTTCCTCATTAAAAACAGTTGCTTCTTCTATATGTTGTTATTCCTCTGCAAAAGTCGCGCCTAACCACCGTGGGAGATACGGCAAGAATTGGATGGATTGCACAAAATGGATGAAAGAGGTTTAGGGAAAAAAAAATGCCGGGGAAAGACGTATTTTGCTCGGTGTTCATGTAGTGACAATGACTAAGTGCCTCTACTTCGCCTTCATTAGTCTTCTTCTAGAACTCGGCTTCCTTTTTATGTTTGCTGGGTGGCGCTGACGTCGTGTTACTTTTCTCAGGGATAGCGTGATGACTATTAATGGGGTATTCCAAACATGAATCTGAGAAAAGCAGAATGAATCCAGCAGAAAGAAACTAAAGGGTTGTTTTGGTAGAGACCATTGGCTAAATTCTGGATAGGTAAGAGGAGGAAGAAAAGTGGTTAATTACCGGGAGGCGCAACATTCACAAACGAATACGACCCAAACTTCTTTAACTTCTCAAATGAGGATTGCTGGCTCGCACCTGCGAATGCCCAAGCAAACAAACACCGCACGAAACAGTCTATTATGTACTATGCATTATATTTCACTAGCTTCTCCGCCATTAGTTCGCGTTACGGATGAAATCTTAACTGTTTTATTTATTCACTACCATAATATTTCCACGATTTATTTTCTTACCATAGATAATACCAATGTCAATACCCCCCCCCCCCCCCTAATGTGAAGTATGTGAGATACCTTTTACCACATTCCTTTTCTTTCCCGTAAATATAGTTCTCGTTTTTCACTTCTTGCTGCAAGGCTGACTACTGTGTTCCGCATTACTTTGTTCAAATTATTGTCAGTTTTCTGACACTTGGCCTACCCAATTACAGCTTGATTGAGTCACAATTAAAGAAAATCGTCGACGTCACCATCATCATCATTTCCCGTTTCACGCATAAAAGCGACGACGAAGCAGAAGAACAAATTTCTGGAACGATTCAGCCGATATTAGATAGAAAGCAAGCAAGCAAATATCATCTGTTTGACTTCGTTGCCTAGGAACCAGGAGTCAGCTCAACTTATCGGTGAGGAGGAGGACATTGCGGTTACTCTCGAGCGGCGTTACGCAGCTGCTGCGACGCTAGTTGGGCCTTTCCACATCGTCGGAGTGCTCCAATACAGCCACTTGAACGTTGCGCGCACACCGCTCGCCTGAAGACCATGTTCAAGCCTTGCCGCAGTAGGAGCGCATGTGTCGAATCTGCCGAGCGGAGTGGAACCTCAGGTACTGCAATCGGAGAACTATTTTCAGAGGAGGATGACGGTGCCGCTGGTTACGCCGAGAGCTCGATGGGCGCACCACCCATCATCGAAGATCCCGCTGTGATAGAGATATTCGGCGAGGATAGCCGAGACGACCGGAAAGACTGTGGTATTATGGAGCGCAGGCTAAAGGGCAAAAAGTCGACTTCCCCAAAGCTCCCGACGGCATGGCGCTCAAATCGGGAGGAGAACACCTTGGCAGGCGCAGCTGATACACCGCAGAACTCGTACATGATTCGGATCTCCGGAAGTGGGAGCAACCTGTCACTGGCAAGATGCGAATGGGCGAGCCGCTGTCCTCCCTCTGCAGATATCGAAAACAACGGATCGCAAATTAGGCAGCGACGGAGTCGGGCCAGGTCTCCGGCCTCACGGAGCAAGGGTCGAAGCGTCGGCAGGGCCATTCGTTCCGGCAAAGGCAAGACATCTGGGAAAGGGGACGGGTCAAAGCACCGTCGTGGTGAGAAGGAGAGGCGTCGTCGCAAGGTCAATGCGGTCGCAGCGACGTTGCCGCCGCAAGTGCTTTCACCGCCGTCGCTGTCACCACCTGCTCATACCCACCATTGGTACCCATCGATGAGCGCTTGCGAACGGCACCAACAGGCGGCTGTCGCAAATGTTGCGCCCTTCGCAAGGACAGATCAAGGGGACATAGGGACGACGCCGACGTACAAGCGAGTCTGTAACGTGATTACGACGACTGCGACACCTGGAGAGGAGCGGGCCGGCGATATGGTGGTGCCGATGGCAATAGGGGATGGGGAGTATTCTCCTTCGAAGTCGCGGCCACGGCGGTTACGGTCGGCCAAAAAGGTGACCGAGGGTAGCTGGGGCAGAAAAGTTGACAAGAGCGGTGACAAGCGGCGTGTGTCCACGACCGTCAAGATTACCGCATCGGAAGCGGCAGTGATGTCAGAAATGGAGGCGTGCTCTCCCTTACGCGAGCCAGCTCCATCCACGGTTACCGGTTTCGTCTTTGTAGATCCTTCGACACCGGTGAAACAGTTCCTATACACTGAGACGGTGCAGTCAGGCTACGGCGGTGCGGGGCAGCAATGGCGTCCGCACCCACTATGTCCCGTTCACTCACCGCAGAGTGGCGGCGGGCAGATACCGCTTTCCGCGTGAGTACCGCGGCAGTTGCAGAAATGTATCTGAGGCCAAGGGTGCGAATTCTATTAAACGGACCCTGCGATAAGTGTTAGTAAACCTTTATTACGATTTGTACGTAAAGTGGTGTCGCCTGACGCTTTTATTCCTTGCGAAATAAAGCTTCGAATGAGTTCGATAGGTTTGCAGCTAGAGAGAAAGAAAAGAGTGCCCTTCCGATTTCTTGTTTTTTTTTTTTTTTAGCCCGGTGAAGGCTGTGACGCGCCTGTGGAGAATGCAATGGTCCACCAACCGCCATCTAACCGTGCTAAACTTCTCATTTTGGCATCTCCGAGCAGTGCGCATCACAACGCGCACTGCTCGAGGAGCCAAAATGTTGCTCTGCTTTGGGAGAAATAACGAAGTAGCGCGACAGGACGAGCGCCAGAAAACATGCGCGCTACAGGACTATGGATGCTTCGTTCGCTTTGTGTTTTGCCGTGACCGTCTCACCGAAAGTGTGCACCTTGTGGAAGCTATAAAGCAATTGTAACTTCGAAACGTGAGACGGAGCTGCAACTATTGAGCCAGGGCACGCGCACGTTCAAATTCGTGATTATGTCTGCTGTCTAGTATAAAATACGCAGTGATTTTCTTCACGTTCACAGCAATTGGTAAATTATGAAGAGTAAGGATAAAAAAAAGCATACATTGTTTGTGGTCAACCTAACATTATTTTAAATCACTTTACTGATACGTTGGTCTTAAACTGTCTCGCCATCACAAGTCACCTGTCGCACAGAAGGTACAGCCCGCCTCAGCCGGGACCGACTCTACCGGCACCGATGTACTACTCCACCAACAGCTACGCGGCTCCTTGGACATGGGAGCAACGACAACCACAGCACTTTGAAGAGCTCCTTTACCCTCCTTCAGGAGGTTCCACTGTTACCGAATACCAATTTTACGGTGCGTTAAATTTAACTCTACCATACAGAAAGTGCAGTAACGATCGCGTAGACATTAATCAACGCAATTTCAGCAGTAACGTCGTACCGCGACCGTTCTACTACGAGTATAAAGCTCTCGTTGGCGCATGTGTGGAGATTGCATACAGCAGCAGATGCCCACAGGGAGCAGCACTAACGCACGGCTGCTGCTGCTAAGAGATCCGAATAACCACAGGCTCCGAGATCTTGGAGGTTATGTGGTAGTGCAATCGTCGTTGGGCTGGGTAAAGTTTAGTATATAAACCTCCTTGGCAGGGTTCCCTTGTTTACCGTGGTGGTGTCAAGCAGCATGTTTTGGCAGCATCTGCCTGGGACTACATAGTTAACGTGTATACAGCTGTATCTGTTCATAGCATATGGAGCAACGTTTTATGGATTGGTTATGGTTTATCAACTCAGATGGATTACATAGCATTGCATATGAATCAGAGATTGAACCGAGCAAATGTTGAGTACTATTTTGAGCAAGACGTGGCATAGATACAAGAAAATACATTGAAATAGATGAATATAACGTCACACTGACCAACACTGGCGGTGCGGTTTATGCGTGAAATTGTGAAAAGGGGAAATTCGATGTTTATTTTCTCCACTAGTAATATACTTTTTCCTTCCAAATAAACGCAGATGGAGATTTGTAAGAACTGCCTACGCCAATCATAACTGATTTACTCTCCTTCTTTAGTGTCCCTTCGAAATCACTTTTCTTTAACAATCCGCGATCAGTCAGCATGGATAAAGTAATGTTGTCGTTACTTTTGATCACATTGACTGCTTGCAAGACATCTTTTTTTTTTTTTTACCAAGTGCCAATTTTATGTAATTTAATCCCTGACCTGTCCCTGTTCTGTATGTGGGCATGCAAAGCATTGTTTTGCTCTAGTTTCTTACCTACACTTTGTTACCTTTTACATCCCTTGATGTTTTTATAGCTTCTTTTGTAGCTCTAAGGTTGTTCATGGTGCATCTGTTAGGATTCTTTTCAGTGCTCGTGGTGGAGATAACCTTACGTACTCGATCTGGGCCAAGTGCATTTCAACAAATAATTTTGCCTGTTGCATATACTTACAGGTACATGCCGAGCCAAGTACATAGCGACACCACGCAAATCACAACAGAATGGGGCATATGTTGGAGATGTTCTCCCACAATCACTAATGGGAACAATAATTTTTACCTACACATGAGATTTTGTCTTGATGTCGGCCTAAGTCAGAGATTATCTGCTTAAAGCCTTGCTCTTCGAGGCCATGTTGTTTCTAATGCAATGCAGGAATAAGGAAACTAACCTTCCTCGTGCTGCTTGAGTCCTTACACTCCGTTACCTGCACAGTAGGCAACTCTACGAAGGATATAGAGAAACTTCTCTCGCTGTTTGCATTCGCGGCCAGAAAATAGCGCGTCACATATGAAGCGAAATATATAGGTATACGTCCTGTAAATCGATGTAACCGTAAGCCTCATAGTTTAGATCCGAAAATATATCGTAATTATTGCATTGGAGGTGTCGCACATCTGAACCCATCTACCGTCGAACGAGTGACACGTTTCTGGGACAAGCGGCAACAGCGCACCGCTTGCGCTCAGGGCGAAAACATATAGTACTGAACGTGTACAGATGCACGAACAATGCGCGATTTGACATAATGTTGGGTCCCCGAGTTTTACAGTTGTAGTATCCGATGAATAGGTATTCAGAAAAAAAGCGTCGCAGATATCAAGAGAGTGCAATGCGAAACGCGCGGAGTGAGACATCTATGACCGCACGACTTGCGTACATATCTTCTTCGGCGTTGCATGCCTACTACACCATGAAACAAGTGTTAAACGGAGTAGAATGCGATCGCAGGAGGACCGCTTGCGGAAGGCACGTGGTACCCCGCACAGCAGCCTCCAACGGTGGGCTGGGACGGCGCCACCAACGCGGGATACAGCTGGAGTGGCGGGATGGTGTCCAATGCACTCCCGACGTTTGCAGCTAGGCAGGGCGCTCCGCCTGCATCCCAGTGGAGTGCGCCATTCGAGCAGCTGCTCCCGGAATCCCACGGCCAGCAGGGTGACGGGAACCTTTGGCATGCACAGTTCCCGCAGAGTGGCCTCCAACGGGTTAGTGATAGAGAATACTTGCTTCGCCTTCGTGGCTTTTAGATTCATGCATTTTATTTAACATGGATGTCCTATAGCGTGCTTGGAAACGTTTTTCAATACGCGCAAGGACGAAGAAGTGTCTATATTTAGGTGCTCAGCGACAAAGAAGCAGAGTCACCTTATACAACATCTTGTCGCTCTAGGATGCTTTCAGAGGCTGGAACACGCATATATATATATATATATATCCTGCGTTCCTCGTGCACTTAAGTTGTGGCAAAATTGTACTGGCAACAGCTGAGGATGTGGCGACCGCAGCAAAAAGTTGTCTGCGCCAGAGGAACCATCTGAGAAAGACTGAGAACCATCTGAAATCGACACGCGCCTAGCGTCTCAAGGCACTGGCGTGCCGGCGATAAATTCGCAAGGGCGTTATATGTCACTTGTCGATGCATGCGACCGTGGCGTAATGGTTTCAATATCGGGCGTCTGTGCCTTGAAGTCCTGTGTTCGAGTCCTGCGGTCGCACAATTTTAATCATGTTTATTTAATCATTTACTGCGCAGTAGATTGTTGAAAATGACGAGTTTACAAAGCCACGAAGCCATGTGAAGCCGGAAGAACTAATTTTAGGCAGATCCGTGCACTTCCCATAATTCTCTTTCTGGCTCAACCACTCTTATTGCAGCTGCCGTAGACACTATGGCCAGAGCTTCCTCTAATGATTATTGTATAAAACTCTATGGGCTTTGGCCTTTCACTTTAGAGAAGTAAAGGAGGGAACCCACAAGAACTGTGATTGTTCCGCAAATATATCTATCACTATAATTCCCCCAGAGCTCATTAAAAACACCACTAGAAATCTTCATTTTACGCTTTCGCTTGTTTACTTGTTCTTGGCTGTGTCCTTCCCGTGTTTCTTTCCTGCGCGAGTCAATTTGATGTGGTTCCTGGCTTGCCAAGTAAAGCAAAAGTGTATACCACAGGCGTACTTGTGAGATACACCTTATTTTATTTCTGTTTTGCGGCTTTACGCGCCTTTATAGCTAGCGGTGGGAATTATTAACGTTGTACCCGTAAAAGTAGACCCGCGACTCATTTGTATAGAAAAGTTACCCGTCCCCCGGCCAAAAGAAATATCCTGGGTACGTGCCTGACTCTTGGAATCTTTGCAAACTGTGCAATCCCCTTACAATCTGCTAAGCGTGAAAGTTGTGCTAAAGAGTTTGTTCTTCGAAGGTATTGGTTCTCAAGTGCTGTGTGTTGTTGTCGCAGCTCTCGTTTTGTGTGTGTGCGCGCTTGCTTGCATGTGTGTGTGTGTGTGTGTGTGTGTGTGTGTGTGTGTGTGTGTGTGTGTGTGTGTGTGTGTGTGTGTGTGTGTGTGTGTGTGTGTGTGTGTGTGTGTGTGTGCGTGTGTGCGTGTGTGCGGTGTGTGTGTGTGCGTGTGTGCGTGTGTGTGTGTTGTTGCAATTGGGTCGCAAGCCCCAAGGGTAGCGTTGGCCTGGCGGCCTGGGGCACAGCTGGAAGCATCCGAAGGTCCTGGCAAAGGATGAGTCGACTGCTAACAGAACAGCTTGTTTGTTATAGCATCGCAAAAGAGCGGCCGGTCAGGTCGACCGAAGTGGAGAAACGGGAGACCACGTTACTCGACTGAATAAATCGAAGCTTCTCTCTTGGCGTCCGGGGGCAGCTGCTTTTATACTCTCGGAGTCGAGGGCAAGAAGGAACGGCTCGGGAGAGGCGCCCGTGACGGCGGCGCACGGACACGTTGTGACAAGAAGTGACGTATCCGCCGGGCCGGCGCCGGTCAGACCTCCTCGCTTCACAGTTGGGGAGCTCCTCTCTTCCCGGCTGCCGCGCTTTGACAAGCGTGGGCGCCAACGTGCACACACACACACGCACACACACAGACACGTGGCATTGAAACATGCCTGGACGCGCTTGGCAGGAGGCGCTGGGGCAGCGCTGAACTGGCCAAAATGTCCGCCGCTGTGAACGAAGCCCCGGCGTCCGTTGCATCCGCGCCGGCTATACCGCACGTCGGAGGCGAAACGTAACAGTGTTTGTGTGTGTGTGCGTGCGTGCGTATACTGCACATGTTTACGAGTTCGAACTGGTCTTGTGATATGAATGGTTCCGGCTAATACGCAATATGAGCCCGAGATGCCGTAAGCCAGAACACGATGGTGATGGTTAAAAAAAAAAATACCGCAAAGTAATACTCCCACGTTCACGTTGTCTTTCCATTACTGGGTCTGTATTCAAACAGTCCCACACGTCCTTAGCTATAGCCTAAGAAGCAAAGGGGAGAGCCTTGTAAAGCATATTATAATTCTCCTTAATCCACCTTAATCCCCCTAAACCACCTTAATCCTCAATACACCTTAAGCAAGCCTAATACCCCCTAATGTACTTTAATCCAACTTAATCGACCTTAATACACTTTAATCCACTCTAATGCACCTTAATTGGCCTTAATTCAACCTAATTCACCTCTATACATCTTAATCCATTCTAACAAATCATTAATTAACTTTGCTAATCATTAATCCTCTCTTATACACGGCTGGACATAGTTTGGTTTGCGTCTGGCCTTCTTTGGGTCACGTTATATTTTCTCTACCTCACAACGCGACCTTGAAACGTAGAGATCTAAGGCTTTCGCCTTGAAAACTTCTCTTAGCTAATGCAATTTTTTCAATGGACAGCGTTCTTGCACCCGCTACTCTAGGATAGTGATTTACGTCGTAAGGACAGCTCTGTGGCTGCAGTCAGCCGACGCTAGCGACGCTAGTTTTCAGCCAACATTGTGGGGAATAGACACGAACGGGCCCCAGTAGCCGGTTACTCGCCCTGCTGCGTCCGTGCATGCTTTGTCCTGTTTCTCCAGCGTTCCGTCACTGAAATTCGACATGCCCACCTGCAGCTGCATGCATGCCTATGCGATGAGTTTGTCTACGTGTAGACTGTACAGTTCCAGCCGTAAAGTATACATACGGGCGCAAATTTCCGTACGGCTTTCAATTATGCACCGAATTCACCTGTAAACTGTGCCGCTTCGTGGCGGTGCCAATAGTTAGTCCGTATTTCACACTAATTGTAACACTCCATGCAGCAGCTTTGATTCACCCGTCAGACGTACAGTGCATTTAAAAGAATGTGTACAGCGTTTTTTCAGATTAATGAGCTACAGTACACCGTAGTAATGAGCTGCGTCACTAGCCTAAAGTCGCGTAGGTGGCAACACTCACATTATTATTTTTTAGGCGAGGATGATACACCGGGATAACGGTGGCCGCGACAAGCTGGCTCGATCATGGGGTCGAATACTCTACGTTTGAGAGGCCACTGCAGTGGTAGATGATGCTCGCACAGGATTTCTACACCAGTACACAAGATATCGCAACATGCCGCCCTTCTTGATTTGCTTCCATAACCCGGAATGACGTAAGAACCAACAAAAGTGGTACTTTCGCTTTGTAGCCGTCAATGACGCCTTTGTGGGGCAAATTCGAGGGCATGCCAAGATTTGTTGCGGGGAACCAAACTTGCGTTCGCAGGACCGTGTCGTGCGGCGGACATGCCGTGTTCCAGTAGGTACACGGCATCAAACTCAATGAGACCTGTAGCATGCAGAGTGCGCGCTGCTTGCAAACTTTCTACGCGCGTCGGGCGCTCGCCTGCATGTCTATCCTTCACGATGGTGGCGGGAATCTGATGTGCGCGGGAGGGTTCTCGGCATTATGCAAAAGGTCTACAGCGCCCATTTATTGGAAAATAGAAGCTTTTCAAAAGAAAAGTTAGCCTTGCGCAACGAATTTGCACATGTTTCTATCATAATTTTTACACGAAATCAATATCTCTTTTCAGCAGCTATCGCCTGAGGGCCTCGGTACGAGTGGGTCTCCATCGGCACGGACCCACGATTGGCTTCAGATTCCTAGCGTCCTGAGCGATCTTGAAATTGGTTCTAAATGGGGACGAACTGTTACCGAGTCCTTCGAGACCGTACCTAAGCCGCAGAGCGTCGCCAAGCCTACGGTCCGAGGAAGTGATGCGTTTTTCTGGTCTTGCCAGAGAGCCAAACCACAACGTAGACGCGCTTCCACAAGTGCCATTGATGTCAAGGCATCCATAAGGCGAGCTTCGATGAGCGGACGGCGTGAGACGGGGCGGCGCAGGTCATCGGTGAATGTTCAAGAAGAAGCGACAGACTTGCGTACTCGTCGCAGAGCGTCTGTGAGTGCACAGCGTGATATGCGGCGCCGGTCATCAGCGAATGTTCAAGGAGCAGTGAAAGACCTACGTACTCGTCGTAGAGGTTCTTTGAACGGAGAGCGTGATATGCGGCGAAGATCATCGGCGAATGTTGAAGAAGCAGGGAAAAGCCAATGTGCTCGTCGGAGATCGAGTGCTGGAAGCTGGAGGTCCCTCAAAGGCAATCGAGGCAGCTTTTCGGGCGACTCAATGAGTGAGCGGCCACATGTTGACTCATCACGTGATCATGCTTCCTGCTCACGTCCAACAGCGACCGTAGATCGCAACGCAAAACACCGTTGCTGCTGTTCGGCTTCCGCACGACCAAACACAAACAGCCTCACCAGGACACCATCAATAAATTCATGTTGCTGTTGTTGTCAGGAAACAGTGCCCTTCCATGCCTGCTGCCATGGAAACTGCTGTGGACAGATGAGCAGAAGTTGGAGCATGCCGTGTATACCTCGAGTTGCGACATCGCTACAAGAGTGCCACGCTCATGGCGCCGACCTGGCAAAACAGTTGATCAACAGAAAACATACCATGCAGTCGAGTGTGCCTCACGCATGCGCAATGGCAGCCCGCGCATCGTGTTCCCACAGTCCCATTACGGTTCCCGTGGAAGTACGAATAACGCACGATTGTTCTGCGTCGCCGACGCTGTACCCTATCCCAGTACCATCGCTGATGACTACGGCGCCCCTTGGCGGCGGTCCATTTCAACCGCAAGCAACTGAGCAGAAACAGTCGGACGAAGACATGTACCTTATTTTACCGTCTAAGAGCGGCCAGGATGTACTCTACCATGCTCGGCACATTTCGCCTGTCCTTCGATTGCCGAGCGTCCAAGGTGTGCTTGAGACTGCAGGCAGGCAGCCGTATTGGGGTGCATTGACCCTGCCAGCTGCGTCCGCAGAAGTTAGCACGTGGGACTCCGAGGCGCGAAACGCAGAAGCTATGAAGAAGAAAAGGGATGACCGTCGACGTGTTCTCTCATCAAGAAAAAGTTCTATGAAGAGCACACAAGCTGCAGGGAAGGCTTTGACAGCTAATGGGTCGCAAAACGTTTGGAGAGAGCCGCCTAAACGCGCTTCTAGGGCATCTGTTGTAAATCCAGATAAACTAGACACGGAGCGAGAAGAGGATCCCGTAGAAGCTGGCGAGCAACTGACTTTCGTAACTAAGCAAAAATCCGCGCCATCAAAGCGCGCCTCCGACGGCACTGAACCAGATGCAATGTTAAAGTCCGCGCTACACAGTTTAGTCGATGCGGATGATCTTGACAAGCGGTCACATAAAACCAGTAGGCGCGCATCGCGCTCGTCGAGGAAACCGAGCCTAGCTAGCGGACGGCGTTTTCTCGACAGATCAGCGTTAGGCAACCTCAAGGAGCGTGAAGACACATCGGAACGTGGACCAACTTCAAGACGTGCGTCTGCAGTCGCGGATTTGAGAAGGAAGTCTGCTGGGCAAGTTGAAATGGCGTCGCCAGACGATTCAAGTGCGCGAACGGAGAGACTTGGTACCGAGATACTTCAAATGCCTGTGTGCGAACTATCATCACCAGATTCCCCACGAAAGGAACCAGACGCTGCAGTGAAGAAAACAGGGGAAGTGTCTGCGGAACAGGCCTCTGGACTTGAAAGTCAAGAGTCGACCAAAGAAGGCACCGAGCTTACTCCAGCGGCAGAGCCACCACAACAAACTGGAATAGACAGTAACATAGACGTTCGGTTGACTTCGTCCCCACCGTCTGACATAATTCTTGAGGAGCAACCCGCGGTTGAAAAGCGGCCTTTGTGCACGGAGATTAATTTCGCCTTGCTTATGAGCATCGTGTGCATCGTGTGGATCTTCGTCATTTTCACATTAACTCGACGTGATGAGAGAACTGAATACACGGAGCTCCCAGCTGGAGCGGTCGCACTGCACTTTCCTACCTTGAGCTATACGATACCAGTTGAATTACACCAACAAACCGCATCGACGTCGACAACTGAACTGTCACCTGAAATTAGCGTCTGCTCTTCGAGTATCTGTGTTCAGGAGGGTCACCGTCTCAGACAACACATGAACAGGGAGTACTCGCCGTGTGAGAATTTTTACCGCTATGTTTGTGAAACGCAGCGATCGACTCCCGTGCTACCGTCTGGTGGTGGAGCTTTCAGTTCTGAGGACACATGGCTGCTAGAATATCTGGCTTCCGTCTTGCGCGACTACGTCCTCGACGAGAACCACAGAGACGTCGCCCTAGTAAGAGCACTGTACAGCACATGCTCACGGCCTACGGGGGACCCGTTGGTGGATCTACAAAAAGAAGTCTTCGCCACGCTACCCATCAAAAGGTGGCCCTACAAAGACAACTCTTTGCAGTCATCCGACATTTGGCGCATGGCGGGACTGCTCATTCGCAGATTTGGTGTCGTCACCATTCTTGAAGTTTCCTTGGGCGTCAAACCCGGCAGGACAGCAGGGCCTACGGTAGAATTGAGTTACCCAAGGTACCTACGCACTGATGACTATTCGCTCGGCGCAGTCGACACTTTGCGGGACGCAGTTCTCGAGGCAGCGCGTGAGTTGGAAAGTTCAGTTGACGCCGACAGCTTAGTCTCGCAGGTCATGTCGGTGGCTACGACCTTGGCGACCCTAGCAGGTAACGTGACAGCGCGGCAAGTGCTCTTCACTGAATACGGGGACGTCGCCGTCAACACGCGCACATTTATCGAATCCGTCTTCGGAAACGACTTGAGGAGCGACATTATTGTGGCACTGAGGGAACCGCGTTTACTTACCGACCAGTTGCCAGCACTGATATCCACTGAGAGTGTTGCGGCTTTCATAAACTACCTTGGCTTCCGTATTATCGTAAGTTTTGCGGCGCTGTTTAATTCGAATCGCGCAGCAAGCCTCCGAAGCGTCCTCAGCGTAGAACTCGCGGGCCGCATCCTACCTGCGGAAATGAATTGGCTTTTGTGCATGCGAGCTGTGGAGAGAGTGCAGCCGGCGTGCCTCGGGAAAGCTCTGGCCATGCAGCAGGCCGCTGCGGGAATATCCGCGACCAGTCGTCTTTGGTTGTTTGAACTGGAGGACAGCTTCTACAGACACCTGCCCCTTGTCGCTTGGATGACCGAACAAAGCCTCAAGACGATTGGCGATAAGCTAGAGAGAGTGCGCATTGTGCGCGCCGTCGACGCGGCGTCATGGAAGCTGTGCACGCATCGGCCGCTCAAGACCCTGGACGAAGGCGGCTCGTTGCGGACGTTCGTGCGCGCCGCAGGAGAGTACCAACGTGAACGGTTGCGCCAAATCAACAAACCATCCAGGCCTCTCGATGCCGGGCACGTCTTCGACATGCACAGCAGGTTAGTGCTAGCGCATTAGCTTAGCGTCTCTTGTTGTTTGTAATTCTCGTTGTGTTCGCCCGTTCATTATGGTTCTAAAGCCTTTCGTCGTTTCGACAATTGGGACCCCTGAGCCTGTGACTCGCCATTCTTTATGGTCGTGGCACTGGCAACAGCATTAAAAAAAAGGAAGGAAAACGAGCTCGTTGTTTCTTGGTTTTGTGCTCCTAAAGGGATGTTAAATTAAAGGACACCTCACCAGGTGTGGACATTGCAAACGGACAGGCGCGATATGCAGATCGCGCGGTGACGATCCTGCCTGCATGTTATTCAAGCGATGCACGGTGCGAGAAAAAGCTGAAATTTTCAAACAAAAGCCAGCGCCGTGCCCTTCCTCTCGAGGGAGTCGCCCTTCCGACCACATAGTCAAGGTCACACGCACAAATGCCTCTACGTAAAAAGCACTGCCTGCAATGTCAGACCACGGCACGTGACTTAGCAAATATTTCAATGCGGCACGCACGATGCCGTGACTGCGAGTGCACCGTGCAGAAAAATAAAAAATAAGAGAAAAAAAGGTTGAAAGGCGATTTTAACCTCTAGTTGAAGTCTATGAAAGACAGAGTATTCCTGAACGAGTTGGGGTTGACACACGGACGGAGCCACTGCACTTGGAACTCTATCACGTCACCCCTCGCGTGAGGCGAGTAAGAGGAGCGTCGGACTCTTAAAATTTAAGATTGCACTATCTTCGGGATCGGCCGGCACACGTTTTCACACCGCACTGTGTTTGGGATCGGCTTACATTTATTAGACTGCACTATTTTAGGGAAAGGCCCACTATTTGACGTATGATAACGTACGTGTTCGGTCATTTGAAATATTTTCCGGGGTGTTACATGCCGGAAGTACGACCTGATTATGAGGCACGCTATTGTGGGGGAAAAGCGCCCGCGGTGTAATGGTTGCAGTATCGGGCTTCTGTGCTGGAGGTCCTCTGTTGGAATTCGGCAGGCAATGCTGATCACGTGAACATGACGTAATTCCTCGAGTTCGGTATATGGGAGAAAGCATGCAAGAAAAATAGCTTGCGGACGCTATAGTAGAGGCAGAAGAGGACATGCACATTGGCAGTGAAGCTCGACTACTGGCCGCATGACGACGTGAGATTCCAATTTTTTATCTCCTCTAATAATGAACCAATTTGAAAAATTACTTGACAAACATCTGCCTAGGGTGCGCCTTGTAATTTCCAGTGTTTAACCAAAACTTACAGTGCGACCTACTGAGGGCACCTTTAAACCTAACCCCACCTGTCGTCATCAACACCCACCAATGCGATACAACTGCGCACCTATGGTTACGTAATGTTCGCAGACTAAAGCCCAGTAGCTCGATGCCGAGGGCAGGAATGCCACGCTGCGAAACTCCGCCAGAGACGGGTACCTTTCTCAGTAGCGAAGTCACAGCGAATGCCAGAGTGTAGTGGGTGCCGTGGGGCTAATTTGGGTACTTCTTTCTTTTGTACCCCCGTCGCAGAAATCTGAGCAGGGAGAGGTTGCTGAGAACCAATGATTGCTCTTTATTCGGTAGCTTAAGTTATACTTCCTTTGTTGAAATAAAACGTTAACGAGCGAATGCTTGCTTTTTGTTTCTAAGCGTGGATTAAATATTCAGAAAGGAACATGCTGGGCGCGACATGCACGGCATAGAGGAAACGAACGGAGAACAACGGAAATGAAAAAAAAAAAAAAAAGAAGACGCGTTCATTTCTACTGATCAACTAGCCCGATGTTACGTTGTTGTGAAGTGAATATTCGTTTTGTTTTCTTCTACCGTAATTGCGTGAGGTGTCTTGTGAACCCCTGATCTTGAACTTTTCCCCACTTTCTCAGGTGGTAATAATGTTCTTGAAAAGGGTTTTCAGTTTGTAAACGAGAGGTGCCTGGAATCGCTTGACAGTTTGATTCGCGTTAACATTGAACACTGCTTAAATACCAATTTAGGCGTATTGCAGCTTTCAGATAAGCACTATTGCACATGCGTTAGGTTAAGCTTCAATGTATTCATGAAACGCCATACACGTGGCTTTAAGCGATTGTGTAAGCAGTGTAGGCCGGAAAATGACGCGTAAGCAAACGACAGTCGGCGACGCCAATTTAGAATTCTTGCAGCAGCTCCTCGCGACGTTACAGTAAGTGGTGACGACTCTGGCCTGGGCTTGTTAATCGCTTTTTAATAGCAGACAGATGAGCTTATCTGGCATAATGTGATAGGCTACTAAGCGTTCATTTGTTCATTGCAGAAATGCAGATGTAACTTCGGAAGAAAAACATCTGCAAGTTTTGTCATATTTAGTGCTTACTTTAGCAGTAGCAGTTCATAGTTTTCTCACCATCTCCTGGACACAGCGAAGTAATACCTCGTAAAATATGTAATTTAAGCCATTCAGTACTGCCAACTTCTTTCGCTTTTATAACAGGAGCTTTGTATATGAATAATCGGTAAGCGACGCTGCAGTGGTCGCTGTGATAGTACCAAAATGGTTGCGCATGCACGTCTAACACACTTGGAGTAAGCTGCCTGCGCCTTGCGTAACACGCAGAAAATATTGCTTTTGATAACCCTTCGTTTTCAGTTTGGCAGCAGCCGATCACACAAACTACGGGGTGCGGAGGAATCAAGGTGTTCCGGCGTATTGTAAAGTGTAGCCTTCGTTACCGACCTCCCCATGGTTTTGTCGAGGTTGGGCTTCTCAGCAAGAAGAGTGGGCCAACTTTTGGGCCGGGGCTATTCCGGGTGCAATGTGATAGTAAACCGTCTGATTGTTGTTGCTGCTGTTGCTTGGTTACTTGCCGTGTAAACTGAGTAAATACTGAAGAAAGGCCAATCCCGGAGATAATGTAATCAAAGCTGGGCCAATACCAAAGGCGATATAACAGTAAAACTTTTGTTTGTTGTTATTGTTGCTGATGCTGCTTCGTTTCTTGCCGGGTAAACTGTGTCAGCTACTGGAGACAATGTAAAAAGAAACTGGGGCCGATCCGAGAGACGGTGCAACAAATCTGAGCTTATTCCGGAGACAATATATTAGCAAACCCTCTGTTTGTTATTATTGCTGTGGCTGCTTGGTTTCTTGTAGGGTAGATTGGGCCAATAGTGGAGACAGTGTAAGAAGAAACACAGGGCCCATCCCGGAGATGGCGTAATCAAATCGCGGATCCTATGTAATCAACCATGGTGACTTGGTGGGTTGATTCCGGCACCATTACTGTACGATATCTGTCAAAAGTTTTATAGTGGTTTGTAATGCGAGCCGGTTCTGCAGGCAGTGCAGTTAAATGCGTAGGTGAAACGATCCTGACACGACATTATAGTTGCTTATAGGTGTAGCATGTGGACCAAGTTTATATGCCTCTATCTTTGAGTTTTGCATCAATGTCTCACCGAGTAAACGTATTGGGCCACGTAGAGGGCGACTCAGACCTAGTCGTAGACATAACGTGGTCGCAGCCCTTACTGCTGTGGTGTGAAGTGGGAAACAGCGTAGAAGAGCTGTGACGTTAGCGTAGATGAATTTGGAGAGGAAGCACTTGCCTTGTGGTGCAGGTTTGCCCGTCACAATTGGTGGTCGTATAATTCAATGCGACCTTAATGGACATTTTCCGACTCCTTGATTGGGATGTTCAACTGATCATGTCTTTGCAAGGGGTTCAGACGCGGTGAACGTCAAGCGCTAGGCTTCATATTTTTGCAATGCACTACCTATCTATTTGCAACTTTAAGTGCACCACGAGGCCTACAGCATTTTTATAGCGAGAGTTCAACGGAAGCCGTCGCTGAATATGAATGAATATGAATATGAATGGCATGTGCTTGAATATGAAGCAGGGACGATATCGATGACTTCGTTCAATGTTCGTACGTTAATATCGCTTCAACAGAAGCAAAGTTGTCACATGCATGACACCAACATAGCATCAACATACACCGTAGAAATGGTTTCAATACATAACGTTAGAAAGTAGCGACACCAATGTAATATTGCATAACGCCGGCTTGTTCATCATTAGAGCAGTTAAGCATCTACATCATATAAGTCTCACGTCCACCGATTGTCATAGTGCATGAGATCCATATAATTTTCTTTGTCTTTTTTAGTGGTTTGTAGACGCATACCAGCGTAGACCTGTAGTTTAATAATCTGAATGCATTAACACGAGAGGCAGCGCTGATAGCGAAATTGCTCAATCAGGATGCATTGGAATGGTTTGTTTTATGTGCAAATTGTTTAGAGCGCAGCTCTTAAGCGCCTGTTCGTGCGTTGAGCGTCGTCGTCGTCGCGGTCGGCGTAACCGAGCGAAGGATCTAATCGCGCAGGGGAGGATGAAAGAGAGCGAACGCGGAGCGCAGCGGAGAATGAATGACAATGATAGCGCCGTTGTCCGTTCGCTGATGACTTCATGGGTGAGATGTGCGGTGAGCGCGTCCGCCGATACCATAATTGAAGCAAAGCGGTGCATGAGCGGAGGTCTGTTTGCGGCGACTGCTGCGAAACGCGCCCACGCATCAATGCAATGTGGCGCACAACACGTTGTCCGCCGCCAGCCACGCTGCTCACAGCGTTCTCTTAATAATGAGCGACGCAACCGGTGGAAGTGGTCCGTCTGCCGCTGCTGCTAAACGAGCTGGCCGAGCAGAGGCTCATCGACGTCGACGCCAGGAACCACAGGTTCCTGGCGTTCAGAAGCAGAAGCTCAGCGGAGAGGGAGAGCAGTGTTTCGCGAATAAAGAGTATGTGTAGAAAATAAAGAGTTCTCTGTAACTGTACATGCATGTATGTTTCCCTCAAAATTATTTGCCTTGGCTATCGGCTCAGGCCCGCGGCATCATGGACTAGGGACGCCGCCCACCTCGGACGATTCTATCGTCAGTTCAATACTACAAGTTTATTCGTATCCCTAATATGTCGCAAAAGTAAAACACCTAAAGAGCTGCGCACACATTTAGTTTTACGGAGTATCGTAATCATCGGTGAATTTTTTCTGTAATATACGTTTAAGAAACAACTTCGCGATTATCATGTCGCGACTGATGTGTTTACTCCAGCAGAGGACTGCTGCACAGTCATCGCAATAAAGGTATTGCACGCTTTTTTGAACACAACTTCACCAAATGCCGCCAACATCGCCACTATAACGATATCCTACACCCTTCGGCATACGTATATATACGGTTAAGCTTACCCGTTTCCGCTGTTTCAATGCTCTTAAATACGTCATCCTGTTATTTTCACGTCGCTTGAGGCCGCCGGTCCGCAATATTCGCGCAGGTACAGCGATGCTCTCCAGGCTGTGTACGTTCCAGCGGGCGTGATTAACAGCTCTGCGGTGGCGAAGGGCCAGCTGCTCGCCTTCCACGCCGCGCGCACGGCAGTGAGGTACTACGAGGGGCTGCTGCCAGTCGCGTACGAGCAGTGGGACAGCAACCTGCCGGACTCGGAAGCGCCATGGGTTCTGAACGATCCATCGCGTCGCAGCCTGGGCCGGCTTCTCGAATGCCTTGCTTCCGACTTTCGTAATGTGTCGAGCTTGTCGTTCCCATCTTGGTTTCCTGTGATCCGAGTGACTGCCGAGGATCGCTACCCGTTGTTGGCACAGACCGCGGCGCTGGCTCTTGCTTACAGCGCCTTTAAAGTGAGTGTTGTGGGGTCACGCGCGCGTTCACCGCGTTTCTTGGCATGCGGGGCCCTGAGGGGGGGGGGGGGGGGGGGGGCAGAAGGGAGGGTGCAGTGCGTGTAAGACGCCTTTCCTGCCGCGGGTGCCGCGAACGCCTCGTTAAGGCAGACAGCTTAACTGCTATACGGCCGCCATAATCAGCACTCGGCATTTCTAGGTGGTTTCGCTCTCACGGAAGAACAGATAACCGCATTCCCTCCCCCCCCCCCCCCCCCTCCCGAAACAAAAAGAAAGCTACTTCGATCGCTTCGTTAACTCGATGCGACACGAAAGACGGTTTTGAGCGCTGCGATTTGTGACACGGGCTGACCTGACCAATGAAACGTACACGCAATCGAAAAATGTCTCGCTTCACGTGAGCGGAATTCCATCAGCATCTTCGATGTCTCCGCTATTAGAACTTCCTCCATTTTCAGTTTCCCGAAATCTGGCAGTCGCTCGCACTGTCAGATAATCAAGCGTGCCGTGCGAAGATTCCGCTCTACAATCAGTCCGCTACAAGATGCATTAGTCAAATGCGGTGTTGGACACGTTAATATGGAAGGCTGTTGGCCAGGGTCAAACAGGTGTGACGAACAATGAGCTTTGTAAATTAGGCAACTGACATGTGCGCGCGATCTAAACTGGATCGGACTGTATACAATCTGTGGACTCGTACGGTATTTTACCGACCTCTGTGAAGACATATAAGACATAGACATAGAAGACAATAAAGTCATATAATCATAAAGCCTGTGAAAACTTATACGGTGGATACTTGGAGACAAACGAAGAAGCTTGAAGAAACGTAAAAGACTGTGCAACAACCGACGGAAATGAAAATTAATGTTTTCAGTGTTAATTAGGTCTAAAAGTCAAATAGAATATATTTGAGTTGAGATTACGACGATGCAGTGAAGCTGGAAAAGCTAGTGCATTACTTAGAATCGATGAACACGGTGACGTGTTAGAGTTACATAATGCCTGTTAAGGGAAGGAAAATGCAATCGATTGAAGTAGCTGAATTAGATGGAGTTATGATGTTAAGGAATTTGAGAGAGAATGCGAGTTCTGTTGAAGAACAGACGTACTTGAGTCGCAATGTGATATGTATTTGCTCTACAGCGAGCTTAATTAAGTGGCTGCCGCTGCGGTTACCCTAAAATTGCAATAAAAAAATACGACCTAAGTTATTTGAACCTCATTCTGAATTCACAAAGTCACAAACTTTGTTTACGCTCGTAATTACTGTTTGCCATTGGCCGGTCGCCTTCGCTAACATCGCTATTGACTGGCTGGTACGAACAGAAGGCGTAAAAAGTTTTTGGGAACACGAGACTTCCCCGCACAGAGAACACCAAGATTGCCATGACTTAAGGCCCAATATTGTCATTGTTACAACGCCTGGAGCATCTTTAAAACGTTGTTTTCTTCAACGCATTTTAAAATAATCCTATCGCAAACTTTCGATTCCTTTCATCTCGCCTCTATACGAAGTTTCAGAAAGGCGAAGCACCTCACCTCGAGGGGTTCAACGATGATCCTGAGCGCCCCCTGTAGCTGGATTCACATGACACTCCAAATCAGTGATTTAATGCGCTGGCGAGCGTGACACGCACGGCCTAACTTCAACGAACAGCTCCTCTGTGCCAATTGAGCCACGTGATATGCTAATCCGTAGACTCAGGTTCGCCTCGTGAATCCAGCGAAAGCATTGGTGGCATGTCATTACTGAAACGATGTCATAACTATAGTCAAACCGCGTTGAGAGCTTGTTAACTCATTGTGGCTTGCAAAGGGGTTAACAGAGAACACGAGCGAGAACAAGGCGCTAAGACGATCTCAAGTATGAGGGCGAATCAAAGTCGTTGCCCCTAGTTTTCATTAACCAAAATAAGGTACATACAGGTAATTGCAAATATAACGTTCTATTCTACGGACCTTACACTATTTTTCCACATTGTCCCCACACCGGTTCAGACCGTTTGTTCCATCGCAGCACTAAATTTGAGATGCCCCTGTGGTAGAATTCATCCGGCTGACTGTGGAACCATCGGCGGACTGCAGTCTTGGCTTCATCGGCCTTCTGCTAACTCACAACGCCAGCACCTTCCACTTCTCAGATCGAAACACCTTTTCCCATACGTGGGCTGCCTTTGCTTGTGAATTTAGATGGACGTTCGTCCCTTGCTCGATAGAAAACGAATCACACTTCGTTGCTCGTACGCCGTGGACGTGTGAAGGACAACCGCCATCTTCAACAACTAACAGTAGCGCCGTGCCGCGGGACTACCGGCAGATAAGGCCTGGCGGCTTCAAGAAAGGTCCACTGCTGGGAATGAATATGTTGACTTCGCATTTAAAGCCGTTTTTATTGCTAAAAAAACAATTGGGGCAAAGACTTCCTGATTCGCCCTCGTAATTCGCAAAGCGCCTTGACAATCCCAAGGCGCTTCGTGAGCGCCTTGTCATTGCCTTGAGGGTGTTCTTTGCTCTTCGTGTTCTCTGGCATCGTTTGTAAGGCATCACAACTACCGCGAAGTTCAAACGCGTGAATTTTACGTCTAGTCGCAATCAGTAGTCAATCAGCGTTGTTTAGTACGTTGCTAATCATAACTCAGTTAAGTATGCGTAACTATACGAGACTATAATTGCGCGATTATTTCTTCAGTAAGTGTCCATACCGCTATCGCTCTCACCTTTTCTTATTCCGTCTTTGTGACGCTGCCAGACGCAAACGTGAAGCGAGAGGCTGTCTAATACTGTTCTCTACTGCGTAACTAAAAGCAGCTTACCGAATGGGCCCCAAAAGTTTGGGAGCTTTAGCTTAATACGGCATATTGAGCAAAATTTTGACATTGAAATGCAGGTTCCTAGCGAAGTGCTTTATCGAAAAGGGTCGCAGGCTTGGTCCCGTCTAAGAATGGGAATTTACATCTGTAGTTTTTTAAAAAATGAAGGTGTAAAATAAAAAAAAATTCTGGGGTTTTAGGTTCCAAAGCACGATATGATTATGAGACACGCCGTAGTGGGGCACTCCGGATTTAGTTTGACCACCTGGCGTTCTTTAGTAGCGCAACGCCAAAGCCACTGCACGCCACTACTGCGGGTAAAAAAAAGTCTAGACACAAACTGTCCGATCCACTGCACGCAGGAGCTGTTGCACGCCAAGCACCACCAGCGGATGGACTTCAGGCTGCAGTCTTTGAGCCACGTTTCTTCCGAGCAGCTGTTCTTCATGTACTACGCGCTGGACAACTGCGATTCCACTGACGAGACCTTCCAGGCGATGCAGTTTCGCACACGGGGACGCTTGCCCGCCGAGCACCGTGTTAACTTGCCCTTGCGACACCTGCCTCAATTCGCCCATGCTTTTCGATGCGGCGACTCGTACGCCACGTCGGCGGCAGAGGGACAACGACAACTTATGGTGGCGCCCGAACGATCGCGCTGCGACGTGATGCGCTGGAACTCGACCGTGGTACCCGGCGGGGCGAGCTGGTACAGACGGCTCGCTCGGGTCCGGGCGAAATCATTCGGTGGTAGAAAGGACTCTGGTGCGCCAGCCGACGTCGCCGGTGAGGACGTACCCGTGCTGTCGTTTCCCGGGAGGGCTTGGATGATAGCTGGACGCCCTGCCCCCGGCGAGGACGATGCGGCCGCCAGAAGACGGAGCCCTTAGGGCTGCGTGGTGTTGCTCGCTGAAGTACGCCTTGGCGAATGTTGCGGTTTCGTCGTGCAGGTGGGCCTATATACTTATGCCAGCGGTGGAGTCCTTCTTTCTGCGAGTGTTTACTGGTCACATATACGGGTACACTTCCCGCTACCGGAGCACTTGCGTCAAATCAAATTCGTCGCAACATATATAGTTCGTCGACATTTGTTGCCCTTCGGAGCCTACTTGTATTTGTCGAGACCTGAAAATCTTAGGGCATTAAGGACTAATCTACTGCACTGCATTTTAGTCAAGCGGTGTCTTCGTACACCTTTTGCTCGATTGTTTGCTTAATGTTGTGCTGAAGTTGTGCTTAATGACAATCGCGCTTTGTCGAATTGTTCGTATGTGAACTTTCGCGTTCATGTTCAGTTCGTATACAATCGATGCTTATTTTCATTTCGCTACTGGCTCTCTTGGTGGTGAGGAACCACAATGTACTTACGTAAACCAGAAAATTCTGTTTGTATTTGTACTCTGGCTATAAAATTTGATGTGGTGTGGCATAACAGGCAGCAGCTTGACTTGACGTTGCTTCTATTATTTACCAGCGCTAGATGTTGCTCACCTGCTGAACAAAGTTATCCGCGGGCTAAAGTTTACACTTTAAACTGGTGTGAAATGTGCAATGTGAAATCGCAAGTATGCCCACCTGCTATGTGAGTATTGGTGTAGACGCGTCCACAGGCTGTACGGCTCTCTGGCGGCGATTTGAAACGTTTTCTTGATGATTGGTTTGAATTTCTTTTACTGACACCGGCGGTATGGCCAGTTTTGGAGATCTAGCGAGACATTTAGCTGTAGGTGGAAAGCAACGGAAACGTTTGGGGAAGAATCGAAGGACTCGAAAGTGACAAATCATCAAGACGTTATTTCAAAAGGTATTCGTCTTAAAACAAGTACGAGTTTCTCAGCGGTAGAGTAAGAATCTTTATGACAGTGATCAAGGAAAAGAATGTCTTCAAGGAAAAGGCTCCAAGGAAAAGAATGTCCAAGTTGTCTTAAACATGATTCCTAGACGGCGGATCAAACGTCTCTCTTAGCTGAATCCCAGAGTAGAAACCCAAAAGAAAGGAGCCCAAGCGAAACGCTAAACCATGCTGTCGCTGTCAATGCTTCGTCCTTCCGGTGAAATGGCCGCTTTTTCAACAATGCCGTATTTATAGTAATCATTTTTCTCGCAACGCACAAAAGCGTGGGAACAGTGTGCGAGAACATAGGCCTAACGGTTGTTCTTGGACACAAGAATAAAATTGATTGACTGATTGATTCATTAATTCATTCATAGATTCATTGAATATTTATTTTATTGAATATTGCTTAGAGTACAATGGGAGGGAGGGGGAGGTGAAGCTACCTATAAAACTATGCAAAAAATGTAATCGCACATTTGAAAACTTTAAACGCGTGCGTATCCGTTGGCATAGCTTTGCCTGACGCACCGACGAACTAAAGTTAACGTCGGTATTGGCGTGCGCCTCTCATAATACAGGACGCCCGGCAAATTTTGTGGCAGCTCTACGAGATGACAGCAGCACATTTTAGTTGCACACTTAAACTCCCATGGGGTATCGGGTCCAGCGCAGGTTCTCGATAGCTCTCTCAGTAGACGTCGCCTTGTTGTTGCTTTTGATGAAAAAGAAGAAGTCCTTATAAGCTAGTGGTTCCTAATTACGAAAAGTCGAGTTACTTTCATAAAAATTAGAGGGTCAAATAAAAAAATAATATAAATAAGCGAAAGCAACCATGAGTAAAAATATATTTTGCTTAGTCAGCCGGCTTAAAAGAACATTAATGATGCCTGCAAAAAAAGTAACTCTCAAACAAATGACTTGCTTTATTAAAAAATAAATCAGTGGGATGCGCAAATGAACCTTTTCATGGCGATGCAGGTAACCATGTTAGTAAGACCCAGCACGGAAGCCGCGAAATAGAGCAGAACATGACATGTTGCAGTGGGATTTGCAAGGCTTTCTCCTCATGTAGAAGAAAGAAAGACAGATTAGTAGGTATTGATCGATTGACACTAATAATCGCAAATGTTACAAAATGTAGAAATAACCAGACAAGATTGATGTGGGTATACATTTAGGCGGGGGGGGGGGGGGGGGGGGGGGCGGGAGTGCATTCACGTTTCCCGACGCCTCCTTCGTGTTCACCGACGGCACCTCTTGCTGCTGGCTTCGGCGAACTGCCCTCGAAACATGCCATGCGTGGAAATGATAACATCGCAACATTGTTGTGTCCTCAACAGACTGCCGCGCTCGCCGTCGATAATTCCCGACGGCCTAACATCGTGCTTACGCCCGCCACCGCGGACTCGGAGGGTATGGGTATGGGTATGGGTATATGTGTCATTGGGAATGTGCCACTCTTCAATAAACCTCTTTCACACCAACTTGGGTCACTGCGTATGTGCGACCGATTGTGTGCGTTTCTTCAATTGACCTCTTTGTAGAAAACTTGGCCTACTCGGTATGTGCCCCCGGGCATGTGCTGCTCTTCAATGGCAGGAATATCCTAAAAAATTTTTCGCCGCTGGCCAGAATAGAACCCGCGTCGTATCTAGTGCCACGAGGGATGCTAGACACCGGTAACTCAGAAAACGAGCTCGAGGTAAGACAAACATTTACTGAGGCGGACTTGTGTCCCGCATAATCAAAAAGCAATCAGCCCAACAAAAACATCATGTGTGAACACTGGTAGTGATCAACAAAAAAGAGAGCATCGCCTATGTGTGGGCAGTATGTACAGGCTGTCAAGGAACACGCGCTGAACTATCGCGAGAGACAGCGCTAGTTGTCCTGCCTGATACGATGGACCCATCGCGGTAGATTTGTGCGCGAGTTTTTACGAGCGACAACACTCGAACGTCGACAATTCGAACGTCGCCGGCACAGATGACAAGCCTGAAAGGTACGTGGCAATATTCAGACAATGTTGTCTGACTATATATTCCGGCACGTGTCATGCTGGGAACTTCGCGGCGGCGATGCTAGAGGGCGCAGCGTGTCCAGAGAGAAGCGCTAAAGAGGAGCTCGGCTGCAGTGCACGCTTTATACACGACGCGTTTTGGCAGTTGCGATATGGTGTGTCGCTATATGCTGTTTCTATGCTAATCGCATTTACGTCGGCAGTCGTCCTGAGATAGTTCCTATAGGAATTTTTACAGCGAAGCTGTATGCAGCTAGCCGACTCGCCCGTCCGTCGCCTGTACGCCGAAAACTCCTCGGGCGTAACCCCATGCGCATGCGCGAAAAAAAAAAGACATACAGACCAGCGCGCGAGTGGCTGCGCCAGTAGTGACGTCGTTGCTCTCTGTCGCAGCCGAGCACGTGCGCAACAGTTTCTCTCCGACTCCGAAAGTTAACGGCTCTAGCCACCACCGGAATCCAAATATCCTTCCACATCTGCCATCACATAGCGGAGTAGCCGGTAACGAAGAGGCGGATACCTACGCCAAAGCTACCCACCATGATGTAGTCCCGCTTACCAGAGCGGTAGCGGCTTCGGACTACACGACAAATCGGCTACGGTGCCTGCTCACCTTCATTCACTCGTAACCCCGAGTGGCTAGTGGCAGGGCCGCCGCTTCCAGAGAACGGTGTCTCCAGAAGAGACCGTTACATGGTCCTGCGCTTGCGGACTGGCTGCACCTGGACCGCGGCCCGACTGTACGCCAAGGGCCACGCCACGTCACCTGCCTGCAAAGAGTGCGGGGACCCAGAGACTCTGGAGCACCTTCTCTGTGCCTGGCCATCCTTGGCGCGGGAATGCTCCATAGTGATCAACACTTACAGAGGCCACGGCCTTCCAGCGGGCACAGAGACTGACCTGCTGTTCCCGGTGCGTCCCCGGCTCCTGCGCTGCGAAGCCTGCTGGAGTTTGTAAATTCCACTGGGAATAGACACCCTGTAAGCGCACACCACAACGCTGGCCACTTTACTGACTGCCAATTGTCGCGCATTGCGGAGTTTATTAGGCCACATCCTCCCTCTTTCTCTATCATCTTTCACTTCCCGCTCCCTCTCCCCTGACGACGCTTCGCCGTTCTCCCTCATGGGTTGCTGAGTCAAGCGTCTATCCTTTCTTTATATCACTGTCATCGCCGACTCTGAAAGGAGCAGGCCACGCGTTACGTACTCCCGAGGAGCAGGCAGCTTTCGACGAGGAACGCTGTGAGCAGAACCGGGAAGGAGCTCGTCTACGCGGTGCCGATGCTGCATCCCAGGCACAAGAGCAGGCTCGTGCAGACGAGCGCAAGCAGCTACTGCGTACCGAGGATCCGGCAGCCTACCGAGCCGTCATTTAGTGAACCGTTGGGATTAACCCAGTGATAAACTCTGAGGCCGCACGTTTCAGATTCACTGGTACATCTGTGCGGAGTGCTTGGGCGGTGACTTCTTTATTTTTGGCTTTCATGTGCTGTTTGCAGCATCGGGCCGAGGCTTCTTAAAGAGGGAGCCATTGGCAGGCGGGCTTTTTTCCTTCGTCACATGTCAGCGCGAAGAACACAAAATAAATAATGATTGCGCATGTGGTATAGATGAAATAAAGGATCACCTATAAAAGCGATTTTACATATCGATCGTAGGCCACTATCACATCTTAAACTTATTTCTTAGCATCTGGAACGTTTCCCGATAGACTAAAGATCGCAAGGATGACAGTAAATTTGAAAGAAAGGGACAAAAGCGTCCTTAGAAATTACCGGCCAATCTCAGTTTTGCCGATATGCTCAAAACTTTTTCAGCAGGCCATTTATTCTCGGTTTTCCAAGTTTCTTCAAGAGACCAACGCCATAACGAAGCACTAGTATGGCTTTCAAAAACAAAAATATACTGAGACGACCTTATTGGAAACAGAAGATAAGATCCTTGACACGTTTGAGCCCAAATTATTCACTTTAGGCTTGCTCCTCGATTTCTGTAGAGCATTTGAGTTGGTAACGCGTGATATATTAGAAAAACTGTATTAACGTGGGATTAGAGGTGTCGCTTTAAATCTGGTTAAAAGCTACTCTGAAAATTGCGTTCAGTACACTGTAATTAACGACTTCAAATCTAGGATGGGCCATATAAAATGTGGCGTTCCTCAGGAGTAAGTTCTCGGGCCACTTTTCTTTTTCTTATTTGTCTAAATGTCATCGTAAATGTGCCACACACCACATTTAGCATCATATGCGGACGACACCAGGACTTTCTTTTCCGGCACGGAATTAGAACCGGTGCATGAGCAGGCAAACGTTTGACTGCAGGAACTGCCATATTGGTTTGAAATTACCAGATAGCAATTCAACAATAAGAATTTCATGGGGTTTTCTTACCAGCCGGAAAAAAAAAATTATTACACAATTAGTGGGTCGTGAAAACACCACAGTTAGGTGTCATTTGGGGGTATGCCTACAAATGCCTCATTGACACCTTGAAAACTAGGACAGTACTTCTCGAGTTAGATAATTAATAACAATTACCTAAATAAATCTCAGTTACAAAGAAATTACTGGTGGCTACTCCACTGTACTGGAAACAATATGCACTAGGTTTTCTTTGAGTAGCGCAATTGCTCTTTTTAAAGACTTAGCGCATGATATTTGGGGCACCCTGTTTAATTCACTCAGTAACCGAAGTGAGGCCAAGCCTGATTCACTCGAAATCAGAATCAGCATCAGTCATGCGCAGCAGCGCTTATAGTCGGACTCACAGTTAAAAAAAAAGAAAAGAAAGGAAAGCAAGAAAAAAAAAGAGAGAGAGAGAGCCTGCAATTTCTCCGGAAAGGCGAAGCAGTATTAGTGATTGCAAACTATACGACAAGTACCGACAGACGCCAGATTTTTGGTGGTGCGTAAAGACTCCGGCTGAGAAATTGAACTAAATTGAATGGTATATATTGACACAATGCTGTGGGGCTCCCGCACCGCGGGACGGCGCGCGCAACGGCCGGCGCCATGGAAGACGACGAAGCGCGTACGCGTCACGCTCTTCTTCTGGCCCGCCATTAAAGAGAAGCGTATATTTTGTAAGACTCGTCTTCAATCTACGTTACAATATACACATAGGGTTCGGAAGGCTGGTCGGACTTATGTGTAGCCGGTGCTTTTTCAGGCATTTATTTGCCCTTTGGCCAGCGTCCTGGAAAATTCGTACATGATTGTCTGAATAAACATATATCTTTCTGTATCATTGACAGAATGAAAATAAAGATTGAATGATTGATATCATATCATATCACATCGCATCATATCAGGATGAAGAGATCACCTTACGACTACAACACAGCGACGACAAGGCGGCGTGAGGACAATGGCCTAACAGACAGGCCCTTACACAGCAGGTCCCGTGTCTAGTTACTAGTGCTGCTGCAGCAAAACCTACGTAATGGGGATGGTACCATAAACGTAAATTGTGCGTTTACCCACTTTGGCTAGGCGAGACAGCTACTAAGTCCCTGATTCCGCGGCTGCTACCGCATTTCATGAATTGCATTCTTACTCTACAGCTGCCACGGAAATATATGAGAGCCTGTGATGTATTCGACAAAGCGTTAAACAAAATGATCGTTTTCTCTCCCTGTTTCACAAAGGGACCGTTGTTTTCCTACAACAACGGCATGTACAAACTACGGGTAACGTAAGCCAAGAAGCGGGCGGTAGAAAAAAAACAGCAAGAAAGGAAAAAAAAAAAGAAGGAATGGAAATATTGCTTTGCGGCAAACTAGCTTTCTTGCCCCACTGTTTTTCAATAATTCATGTTCATTAAGGTACCAAAAACGTGACGGTGGCGTTCTGGAAAAGAAGCCGAAGCTGACCTGCAGCCCACGCGCGCATGCCCCGGCACATCGCGAGCGTGCTCGAGCATCGGCGAAGGATCGCTCAATTTCCCTTTGTACCGGCTGTCAAGAAGCGTCCGAGCTGCGATCTGCCTTGTCCGCGAGAGAACTACAGGGTACGCCCAAGGAGCTCGAAGAGGAAAGCGTCGGGCCTACTTTCTCACGAACCTGCTCGGCAACAGTAGACAATGGCCGGTCGCAGTGCTTCATTGCCGTCTCTCCGTGGCGCTGATCGGCGCTGTAGCCCGTGGTCGGCCGCAATCGGGAGCTTCTGTTGCAACGAGGAGGAAGACTTCGCCGAGAGTTCCATGGGGTCACCGCCAGTCGTGGAGGACCCGGTCGTCGAGAAGCTCTTCCGCGACGTGAACTTGGAGAACAAGAGCGACTACGACATGATCGACCGCATGATCAAGGGCGAGAAGCTGTTCGAGCCGGAGGCGCTGACAGCGCTCACCCCTTTCGACGCGGAGGCCATCGCGAGGGATGCGGACCGCATCATCGAGAAGGTGGAGCGCAGGCGCTCGTCCGCTGGTTGGATCAGCTCTGCTATGAAGACGCGCCGGCGTCGGCAGAGCAAGAACTACCGCAGCTCCACAGACAGCTCGATGTCGCCGTCCTCACCGTCTGTAAAGCTGGGCTCGGAAGGCAACAAAGGTCGTGGCAGCCGGCGAAGCAGCCGACATGGTTCTATAGGGGCGCAAAAGGGCGGTAAGGGAGCCGCCTCCAAGAAGCGCGCCGGTCAGCGAAGCCCCAAGGGCGGAGACAAAGATGTCGGCGATGGCGCCAAGTCTGGTAGGACGAAGATCAAGAAGACGGGCAAGGCCGATGCACGACGGCACCGAGACGAAAAGGGCCACCGGACTGACGACGACAAATCGGCCGGAACGGTGCCCCCTCTGGAGCCCGTGCAAGCCTACCCGTCCCCGGTGTGCAGTCTATGCGAGCAGAACGTCCACGAGGGCAACTTTGGCTTCGCTCCCTGCGCAGCCTACGGCGACTACAGAGTGAACTACTGCACAGTTCAAAAGGCTGCCGAGACGCCTGCGGTGCCAGGAGACGGCGAAGGCGTCGCTGCGACAAGCTCAGTGGCGCGTGAGTGAAAACATGTTTATCGCAGCTATTATGAAACGGTCTCTTTCGTACGATTCGCCAATCCGTTCGATAAATAAACTGAATACGTTCACGATGTCGGACTCTCTTCTCAATTGCGCTATAGTACCCTAATATGCCCTAAGTATTCAGCACAACTTGCACAACAGGGAAAGAACGCGGCCAATCAATGAAGCGTCGCGTTCAATTTCTGTTTTCAATTTATGTGTTGCCCAAGATCCCTGCTGAACTGCATGTGAGAAGTTGCGCCTATAGTTTTGTGGCCCCAAGTTTCGTTATCGTTGCTGCAACTTCAGTTCTTGCAATCCGATTCCCCACTCAAAAGATGGTAGGTAGACTGCGTCCTTGTCGCCCTCTTTGCTATTGACTTGAGCGCCATTAGTATTATCTCATCGCCTCGAGATGCATCTAAAACGTGTTTCTGCAAGAAGGACTGATCATTCTCTTCA
Source organism: Dermacentor andersoni (assembly GCF_023375885.2). Classification (NCBI taxonomy): domain Eukaryota; kingdom Metazoa; phylum Arthropoda; class Arachnida; order Ixodida; family Ixodidae; genus Dermacentor; species Dermacentor andersoni. Next base: position 132,268,261 of record NC_092815.1, on the reverse strand, counting down.
GTACCCATTTCTTTGCGTATTTGCGTAAAGTAAAACTTGTACGAATTTTTTTAGTATCCTCGTATTTGGATCTCTCTTCATGTCAAGTACGAGGATATAGGGCTTCAACATGACGTTATTTCAGCAGCGAATGATGCGTAAGTGGTTAAGGCAATTTGGGTCAGTTGATTTTGCCTGTGTTTTTCTTTTCTTTCTTTCCTTTCTTTTTGCGCGACATGCGTGTAGTGTATGATGCGCGGATTTTTCTGCGCGTGTATGTTAACGGGGTTATCATTGCACGACCTGAAAAACAATTACGCGAGAATGCTTCACGCTAGGAAATCGAGGTCGCGGGTAGATTTCTTGACCCGCCGAGCACCATAATCTGGATGTGAGTGGCGCGTGCGGTGACGCTGACGTAATGCACATTAAGGCAACGAGGAAGCGAAACTCGAGCGCAGAGCTGTAGCGCGCGGATGTCTGCATGAGGCGGCTCTGTCGTCTACACCGAATGCGGTGATGTCCAACTCGCGCCGAGCTCCAGAGCGATGCATTTGTCGAACGTCTGACCTGGTTCCTTCGCATTGGATTATACCGATCGCCAGGCAGCTAAAGAGCATCGTGATGGCGCGAGAGAACAGACAGAAGTGTATTTAACCCCACAAAGCCCAACGTGTCATTTTCAGTGCACTGAATTTGATACCTGAGAACTCTTATTGAAGCGCTGGAAACCAATGTAGAGCCTATACTAGCGTTTTGAATATGCTGGAAGGAGCTTACAGCTGTGGATAGTTCGTCGAATGGATTAATAATTAACTACCATACTAATAATATTTTAATCAATTATAATTTCACTGTTTTCTTCGTACCGATATACTCAACATGGCCAGAGATAAATGTGAATAAGGTATTTTAATTTTCTTTGATGTGACATCGTCTTCAGGCTATGTGGGGTTAAATCGCCGTGCACAAATAGCGTCGAGGAACTGCATCGATGCCCGAAGCTTGCGTGGAATAAGTTTCGTGTCCACTGCACAACGCATAAGGCCTAACGGATGTAAACGTCGAAAGGATGTGACCGCTCAAGTGCAGTGTATTGCGTGGGGAAGGAATTGAGCCGGTGTACGGGTCATTTAAGGCATGTGCTTGAAATGCGGCAGCGACAAGCAAATTTCGCGCAAAGCACTTGACAGCTCAGGGTTTTCATTAGTGCCTTTCTCTTCACATTTTTTTCTGTCCTCAATCACATAGCGCGCACATAGAGCACAGAGAATCCGATAGTGAGCTTTCAGCGCACGCAGGTATCTTTTTCCCGTTAAAACGCACGCAGGAGACAAGAAGGACCAGGAATCGAAGGACTCGAAGGTCTTGAACGGCAAGAACGTGATCAAGAGGACCTACCGCAAAAAAACCACCAAGGACGGTGACAAGCGCCGTACTTCCGTGTGCGTCGAAGAAACTGCTACGTCGGAGGCGGTCGAGTTGCTGGGGGATGGCGGCCGTCGTCGTTCGACCTCGCAGGCCGTCGACGATGGTCCGCCAGCAAAGGCGCCATCCGCAGGGCCTGCACCGGCGCCATCCGCCCAGCCGGCACCGGCATCATCTGCCGCGCGGGCCCCGGTGCACTTCACCGTCACCGCCACGACAAGCGCACCACCGCGGTCGACGGTGCGCCATTACCGGTACGCGGAGACGAGGAGACCCGCAGGTGCGGCGCTGGGCGAGCAGCAGGGGCCGCAGTTCACGCGGCCGATGCCTCCGCACCCGCTGTGTCCCGTGCACTCGCCGATACTCGCTGGAGGATCACCGCCGTTTCCTACGTGAGTACGCTGTTGAGACCACTTCAGTTTTGGACTCGGTAAGTGTGCGCGTTTTGTCCCATTACTGAAACCCTTACCTCTAATGCTATAACGTTGGTATTTTTTTTCAGACGCGCTAGGTTCACTCGCCTTAAGATCCCCATTTGTCGCACCATGGGGGAAAGAAATTTGTCACATGTCCAGTCAATATAGTGTTACAGTTCCACCGTTGCAGCATCGCCGATCCCACGTCTCCAACTATATTATGCATGCATGCAACCCAACACGCGCGACCACCGCTTACACACCGCCGAGCGTTGTTCTCCTTCCCTCTCTACCTCCCCATCAACGCTTGCGTACCGCGTTACATCCGCACGCCCAGCGCGCCATTAAACGATTTTAGCTTTTTGGGGAATTCACCGCGATAACCGTTTTCGTGGGCTGATCCAGAAGATATTGCAGTCTAACACAGCGACAAAAACCACATGGTGGTATCCGTATTAATGGTGCGAGTGTGGTCGCAACGTGTGAAGGAGATCAATGCCTGCCCTTCAGTCATACAAGCGACAAGTGTACGTGCTCCACTGCCTCAGGTACTTTGCGTGCGTCCCAGTTTGGCGAGTCCACGCGTCGGACGCTATTCAAATACTGTCGCGTTACCACAATGTCTATAGTCTGCCCCTTATCGCAGTACGATGAAAACCGTAGTAACGGTGCTGCTACTTTAAAAAAAATCACTGGGAGATTGTGCGTACTTACAATTGAGATAGCATATTTGAGCCACAAGTGCAGGCAAGGTATGGATTAAAAGCCCCGGAAAAGCTGGCCAACCTCAACTGAAAACCGTTATTACTTCATTTCGGTTTCACTCCGGAGTGGAAACATATTGTAAGCTCCCGGTGCAGTTTCAGTTCGAGAAAATAAAAAAAACTAACCTTTTTTATCGGTTTTTGGTTCAGCTGCTGTTCGAGACCCTGATTTAAAATAAATTCAAGGGCCCTTGGGTATCCCTACGTGGATGAATGCGAAAGCATTGCGACGTCTCTCCGGTGACGGCTCAGCCTCATTCGCGTACTTGCGTGGATGTCTAAAGGAGCCGGGCGCAGCTACTGACTAAGACGAAGTCGAAGCTTCATCCATCGGACCACACGACAGAACTCACCACACTGACAGGCAGCACCGCGGTGCGCGGCGCTGTATATAAACCGGCCACACATTTGCCGCTTCCCGGCAACTGCAGCTTATGCAACCGTAATCTTTACCGGGAAATACTCGCGGCGAACGCTATGCTCGACGGCGAGCTTTCTGATTCTTCTTTTTTTATTCCCCCGCATGGAGGGCGCCGCCACTTTCGATGGATGGATGGATGTTATGAGCGTCCCCTTTGGAACGGGGCGGTGGGTTGCGCCACCAAGCTCTTGCTACTATACTGCCTAATATCCTAACTAGGTTAAACAATGAAAAAAGAAAAAAGAAACACTATAGACTACAACGCCCAAATTTTCTGATCCCCTATTGCGAACTGTGCTTTTGTACGTCTGCGTCTTTTGTCGTTTCCCTACTTTTCTTCCACCAATCCTTATTAATGTCTATTGCGGACGTGTTTGCTTTACCACTGCTCCCGCTGAACCCAAGGGCTTCAAGGAGGCCAGTGGTGCCTAAATGGACCGCTGGGTAGACGTCTTCACATTCTAATAAAACATGCTCCGTCGTTTCCCTAGCTTTACCGCAGCAAGCACATGCTTCTTCTTCCTTCTTATATCTCGCTTTATAGGTGCGTGTTCTAAGGCATCCCGATCTCGCTTCGAAAAGTAATGAGCTTCCCTTTGAGTTATCATAAATGGTTTCTTTCTTGATTTCGTTTCTTCCTCTTAAGTAGTTACTCATGGCAGGTTTCTTTTCCATTGCCGCCACCCATGAGATTAATTCAGCCTCTCTGACTTTTCGCTTGACCTTCTTTGTTGCTGTGTTGCCCACTCTACAGGCCGCATACTTGCTGGTAAGCTTCCTAGTTCTTTTCCTCCACTGTGAATCAATGTTTTTCCTGTACAGATACCTGAACACTCTCCGAGCCCATTTACTTTCTTCCATATTCCTCAGCCGTTCTTCATAGTCAATTTTACTGCGAGCTTCCCTCACTTCAAAACTTGCCCAGCCCATATCACCCTGCACAGCTTCATTTGTAGTCTTCCCGTGAGCGCCCAATGCGAGGCGACCCACTGACCTTTGGTTCCCGTCGAGTCCTGATTGTACCCCTGATTTAAAGCAAACAACCATATTTCCAAAAGTAAGTTCTGGAACCATTACACCTTTCCACATACCTCGGAGGACCTCGTACCTATTGTATCCCCATAGCGTTCTGTGCTTCATTATGGCTGCATTTCTCTTCCCCTTTACTGTTATAGTTTTTTCCTGTGTTTCCATATATCCATTGCCTTCGTTTATCCATATAACAAGGTATTTATATTCTGTTACCCGAGGTATTTCTTGGCCCTGTATCTCCACTGTCTGTTCGCTGTTTTCATTGAATACCATAACACTTGATTTTCTAACACTAAATTTCAAACCTAAATTGTTGCCTTCCTGTCCACAGATATTAGCCAGACGTTGCAAATCACTTTGCTTGTTATTTAGCAACACAATGTCGTCCGCATAAAATAAACCTGAGAGTGCATGCCGGAGGTGCGCGCCATCTGGTGGTGCATCAAGGAAACCAGCGGCCCACATCGCGCGCGCCTCCCGTTGATTGACTAGGACCACGTGACTTTTTGTACCATCTCCGGCCACGCCACCGGATTTTCCGCTTCATAATCAATATAATGCTTTCTAATTAATAATTACATTGTGCTGGTTAACGTCTCAGAAGTGCACAGTTGGTTATGAATGATGCCGCAGCGGAGGGCTCCCCATTTTGGCAACCTATCCTTAACGTGCACCCAAATCAAAGTACACGAGCGTCTTTGCATTTCCCCTCGATTGAAATGCAGCTGCCATGGCTGGGAATCGAACCCGAGACCTCCGGCTAAGCAGAATTCCATAGACAGTGCGCTGCCGCGGTGTGCTCACATTAATTTGAAAATCGGTGCATGCGCGAGACGCGCTCGTTGTTAACGAAAATACGGGGCAATGCAGAAACAGTTCGGCTGCTATATTCACCTGCTGTATATGGCAAAATGTCGTGCATCTTGTTTCGCCGCATGAGCGATGTGGCATGCGTAAAGGTGTGCCAAATAGGACATTACACTGCAATATCCACATATCGCAAAGAGAGCTGTAACCGGTCAGTAATCAAGTTGATGTTTATTTCATACAGTCGGGATTGAGTCAGTGAGGCTTATTGCACCTTATAGGCCACGATTACAGGCAGGCTTGTTTCTGGTAGCGTAAGAACGATAGATTGCACGGAACAAACAGAACAAATGGATGGTGGGCGTAGCTACGTGTCTAACTGCTCAGACAAGGTCGACGTAGCCGCGACCTAGAGGCAACCGGAAATGAGGCGGCTATATTGCAACGCCCGTCGGTGCCGTTAATTATGCAGTGAATCATTGATACGTACTTACTCAACGAGGGAATATGCTATTCGGTTTACGCAGAACGTACGGTTCGCCACCAGATTTCCCGAGTCCTTTATACCCGTGGCCCAACGCCTGGTGGCAGAACCCGCCACAGTCACGTCCGCTGCAGCCATGGCCGTCAGCGCCGCCTGACGGATCTTCAAGCCAACGGCCAGCGGACCCTTGGAACACCGGCATGCAGGTTCGACTGGTCTAGCCGGCATCGTGTCCTCTCAGATAAGCTCGCGCGTATACGCGAGACCGCGGGGACAAGGCCTGTGCACTCTGCTTCAGGACATCGTGCTACTAGGGCCTAAATTGCCTTTGCGAAGCCCGGCGTGACGAAAGTGGTGACGTCAAAATCACCGCGGCGTACTCTGCACCATTCCCATTACATTCCGAGGCAGACGACCTTAGTAGCATGACGCCATAAGCAGAGTGCACAGGCCTTGTCCCACCTAGGTGGCTTTGGTGTACGCATGCCCCGTGCTCGTACGCCCCGCTTGTTCTTCCGCGCCGGCATCTCTCGAATCTCGAGCGCCGTAGCACTCCGCGCTCTGTAGAGTACTGCTTTCTGGGAACATCGTCGTGCATGCAGTCAGTGCAGAGCAAAAAGAGCGGGAGTGTTGATTCTTCCTTTCCAGAGTACTGACTTGTCTTTTCCCCATACTTCAAAATCGTTCCGTTGACGCGCATCAACGAAATTCGCTCGACACCTCTGTCGGTCCGCCACTGCTGGGCGGTGCGCAATATTTATTTACGTACTCGTAAGCAAGCCGCGCTTGTCTGTCGACCTTCAAGCCACTTGGCCTGCTGAAAAATTAATTTAATTCCGATATTTTAAGCGCCAATACCATGATCTCGTTTAGACACGTCACAGTGGGCGCTCCCGATAAATTTTGACTAACTGGGGTTCTTTAACACGTGCCTACACTCGGCCTGTTGAGCGGCCGCGTCTGGCCTTCTTGTGTGTGTTCGAGACTCCATCCCTCAGCGGCGGCCGTACGCGCGTGCACAGTTCTCAGCACTGAAGTTCTGTTTAGCACTAATGTTCAGCTTAGACAGCATGCGGCGCCAGACATGGCAGGCGCAGTGGACTTTTGTCGCGCTCAACTTCCTTACTCGACGTGCTTAGAGTTTGGAGGAAGTTTACAAAGTTTTTTTTTTTTTTTTAGCTTGATGGTCACTGTTGAAGGTGTCCGCCGATTCCGCCAGACAGGATGCGATGCGGTCAGCAGGCTTTCCTCTACCCTGTCGAGAAATCTCTCTCTCTCTCTCTCTCTCTCTCTCTCTCTCTAATTTTGCAATGCAATGTCGTTCGCGATTCCAGCCGACGTACGTGGTGCCACCAGCTCCGGGACAAACAGCCTCTTCGTGGTACTCGACGCAGATGCAACAGCAACCGCCGCTAGGGGGCCCGTTCCCACCCTTTGGCTTGCAGCAAAGTGCTTCCGCTACAACCATTGGCCCGCTTGCTGACCTATTCGGCTACGGCAAGCACGAGTTGTTCTCATCTGTGATCGCTCATTGAATAGGCTGGTGTGGCCATCGCGTTAAAGATGGAATACTAACTTGTGACAGACAGCGGAATGCAATAATACTTTTCCGCGCTAGGCATCGCGGAATACTTGAAGCACTTTATTACGTGTAATAGGCATAACTTGAGTTGAACCATAGTTTAATAATAATAATAATAATAATAATAATAATAATAATAATAATAATAATAATAATAATAATAATAATAATAATAATAATAATAATAATAATCAACTGGTAAACCAAAGGCGGTATATTCGCAACAGAATTGTTATACTGATGAAGAAATTGCGGTCACTGACCAAGTCAAGGTGAAAAAACAGAGACGTTTCGGGACCCGTACGGGTTCCTTGATCACACTAAAAGCCGGCAAGAGCCGCAAGTCGTTTTTATGCCAAAATGTGACGTAGGGAACGGGTGTAGTTAGCAGGAAGATTTCCATCAGTCCTGTTGATACTGTTGTCAGTAGTTTGAATAAATAAAGATTCTAACAAGAGTCGCGCCTCGTTATACTGAAACTGTTTGTAAGGGCATGTGCCAGCAAATGGCGATGACGAACGTTTTATTAGCCAAGACGGGTGGCCGTTGGCAAAAAGCGCTTGTGAGTGGAAACGTGTGAATGCAGACCCCCAGGAGGTAAGCGCGACATTAACAGCGCCATGAATTGGCCGAATAGAAGCATGCTGCACTGTTCTGAACGCATTTTCGCGAAGGATTCTGCCAGTCATGGCGGGATAGCACCGTGACTGGCACGATTCCTTGTGTGACATATTTCATTGCAGATGTTCCTGCTTCTGTTCACTCACTATGAGGCACCTACAAATAAACGTCATTGTTTTTATTTCTACAACGCATTCCATTACATTTTTTCACGTTCTAGATTACCTGTGCTGCTTCTTTTGTGTACCGCATGTATATTAAAAAAATTATCTCGACTTTATATCGGCTTCATATATGAAACATTTATACACATTTAATATTCTCTTAGACGGCCTTTCAGCACCGGTCTGAGTCGTCATAAGTTGTGATCCTCTCATGTCCTCGCTGTACTTTCGACGAATTGGTGCCGCCTCGCTGCGTTTCAAAAGTGTTAAATGAGCAGTACGATATTAATTAGGAAACATAGGGTTCACAAACGAGACGTGAGCGAAAAGACAAACTCGAGCCACGGGTTTTTTTTCTTTTTAATTAAGCTGTCATTCCACGACGTGACCGCGGGCGACCTTCGCTCGTTTCAGGGCCACGTGGTGCGCCGCCTATCGCCGTCCCTCCCCAGTGGACCACGCCGTCTCAACAGCGGCCTATGGCTCCCCAGCAAGGCAGCACTGAACGAGGCTATCAACAGTCCACGCAGGGTGGCAACCAACGAGTGAGTCACGGAACAGTCACGCCGAGGTGACTGCAGTTCCGCTGTTTATGCGCGGGTTCGGGTGGCTTGCTCGCCTTCTGCTAACGTCATTAGATTGCGGTGATTGATGTGCCTGCATGCGTAGGAGAAGACGTCATTGACTGCGAGGAACTGTGCGCGGGAGCAGTTGAACAAACAGCATGCGACATAAGCAATGAGAGAGAGAGAGAGAGAGCGAGAGAGAGAGAGAGAGAGAGAGAGAGAGAGAGAGAGAGAGAGAGAGAGAGAGAGAGAGAGAGAGAGAGAGAGAGAGAGAGAGAGGGGGGGGGCAGTGCACTGATGTAAAACTTGCTATACTCCGTTCCAATGTTGCGACAGAGAGCAACCCACATGGACCTGCGCATAAAAGTACAGACTTGGTCAGAAGAAACGAAGTTACTTCTATCGTGACTGCAGCCGACTCGCAGAAAGTAAAAGTGGCCTCCTGTTGCTCTATCTCGGCACATAAGCTTCGCAGAAGGAAGCGCAGTTCGTTCACTGCTTTCCCCAACTACATAGCGCTTCGAGTTTCACGGACGAAATGCGGCGCAACCACTGCTTAGCAACGCTCATTCACGTAGTGGCGTAGTTGAACTTTTGTCTAAGGCAGTACGTAGGAATAGGTGCCGAGCGTGGAGAAACAAATGTGGCTTCATGAGGTTCTGGTATCCCGATGTCTTTCTGAAACCTAATTTGATCTCGAGCTCTGAAAGTGGGGTGAGGTATAGGTGCCTTCCACAAATCCTGCGAGTGAGGTCGGCGTTCTCGGTTTCGACCTCGCGACCTAATTAAGCCGGAGTCTCCCACTATACCGCATCCCTCACAGATCAGGCTTGGTTCAGACACGTGATACCCATATTTCCGTCAGGGATAGTTTGAGTGATGTCGAACGCTCGGCGAGGTCAGGCTGCAAGGTTACTTTTACACTGCCTTTCGCTATTTTCTAGTTGACAACTTCAATGACTTGAACAATTGTCCTCCACATCGCAATTTTCCGCAGAAGGCACTTCGTTAAAAAAAAGAGAAAAAGGGTGATAGCTAGCGCAGAAAATGAATTGCAAGCTTTCCTTCTTGCATGTCGCACCCAACTTGCGGAGCCGATGACGCCAGCATCACGATTGAAATTTCAACGGCATTTTCGCATATTTCGACCCTTTTTACGCAAGGGAAGTGTCCATGAGCGGCCAGTTCGAGCGCTTACATGCTTTTCAAAGCACTGTATAACTTTCTTATTAATTAACGATGAGTTAGCACTCATCAAACGGTGTCAATAATCTATGACGTAAGAGGTAAGTGGTACAGAAGTTGAATGGAGGCGTGGCCGCGCATTTTTTTAAACTTTCCTTTCGAGCTTACAAAGCTTACTCTCGCTGTAGGGCTCACACCAAAAGACTCACAGTACCTATTGAGCACTGAAATATATTACAGCACAATTATTTGTTATACACTTTTACAGCACATTTTATATTGAAGTCCTTCTGGGGGCGAGCTTAATGTACAAATAAACTTTCTGATATGCAGATGATACAACTATAGTCCAAAAATAAATTGACTAGCCTACTGGCCACTGATCTCAGAAATATTCGCGACTGGTGCGAAGCTAACGGTTTAAAGATTAATCTAAATAAAACACAGTTCGTTGCTTTCAATTCGAGTCAGAATCCTCCCTCACCTACACCTATCATTACTATAAATTGCGACCGCCTTCTTAGTACTCCTTAGTGCACATTTCTGGCGGTTGTTCTTGACGCCCACCTCATTTATGCCCACCACATTTCTTATGTAAAGCAGGTGATAGCTCATGGTATAAAAATTAAAGCCCGACTATATTTCAATTTGCCTACTTTATTCGGCGTGTATTACGAGCTCAGCCACAGCCGTATAACGTCATTGGCGAATATTTACCTATTTAACATAAACGATTTCAAAACAAAGCCAGTCACATGCTAACATTAGTCCACCGTTCACCAGTACACAATCGTTGCTTCAACAATATGGTATGTTATAAGTGTGCAATTCGCTCAAATATAAAGTGAAATTTTTCTCTCTATTTTGCGCTTGGTTTGCCACGCGGCATAATTTTGTTATAAGTCTAAAATTGGTACTCGACTACAGGCTTGCCTGGAACAATTTTTTATTGTGATTAGAACGCACTTTGACAATAAATACAGCTATTTGTGCGGCTGTTCAATTTCCGAATAACGCAACTTGAAGTATTGAGCAATTGTTATCTTTACGAGCGTTTAAGAAAGAGCCTCTTTCATTTATTTTTCACTGTTGGACGGTGCAACTAAGGCGTATTTTTTTCGTTATGCTTCTTTTTAAATTTTTACGACGTTCACTGTGTTGATATCTTTATGGTGTGTATTATTCAGGTATATTTGCCGTGGTTTTGTTCTTACAACTATGTAAAAATACTTTGTTGCCATTTTTTTTATATTTATCTCCACTAATTTCTAACAAGAGTTCGCCTATCAGCCATGTGCTATGGGACCTCCTTCTTAATAGGTACCCTATGATGGTATAATTACGTTAGCAATTACAGGGACATTCCAGGCGAATTCACGCAATCATCGTCGTCGTCGCCATTGCCGTTATTGTCCGTATCAAGTCGAAGAGCGACGATAATATTGACAATTATGACGTGTTTCGCGATAACAACCTATCACTCTTCGCGGCGCCGTATCATTAGGTGTGAGGGCAAGAGTGAGAGAGTCAGCAGAGAAGGATGGTGGCTCGACGGACGCCGTCTTCCCGTTCACCCACTGTTATGCCCGAAAAAGGGGGGAGGGGGCTGAGCGCGCGCTACATTGGGGGAGGGGGAAGGTAGAGAAGTGAGCGCGGTGTCCAATTCTAGCCCGACCGTTGCTGCGCAGGGCGTGGCTGAGCAGGACCACGCGCGCCCTTTTTTGGAGGTAACCTGCTGCGGGTGAAACGTAAGGGCGAACCTAGATGGCTGATGGCTTCGTGAGCATTGTATTCTCACGCGCCTAGGATTGGAGGTTGCGTAATCTCGAACTTCGGAGACGCGTCGAAGGTACAGGCTGCACGAAGCGTTCGCTCGGTGCAGCTGCCGCTCCTGATCGCGCCGGCGTTGTGACAGTGCGTGCCACGACTATTACCTCACATACTTGTCTAGCTATTTGCTATCGCAATAAATGCTGCGCCTTTCGAATGAAATTGGGCCTTTTCTGTTTACGTGTAAAGAAATATTGATTGATTGATTGAACGAAAAATTCATCAGCCCTTCCACTCTGTGAAGGAGGACGAGCAGCGAAGCTGTGGTGTATTTTCAATCGAAGCATCTGTATTATAGGTATTATTATTATTATTATTATTATTATTATTATTATTATTATTATTATTATTATTATTATTATTGAAGGACACATACAACGAATACATTTTTGAGTGTGGAGTGGTTTATTCTTATTCCGTTAAGAAGTAGTGACGTGTGCAAGTACCGCCGCATGGCAGACGGGAATTTCACAATATTTACAACTTAACTGTGAATTACGTAATTACGAGAAGTAGATGAAACTCGGCGTAATGTTAGAGTCGTCTTAGCGGCTAATTGCCTACAATTTGTTTCGGGATAGTTTTGATAAAACAAGAGGTACAGCTGTTCTCTGTAACCGTCCTCCCTCCGCGTAGACGGCCATGTATTGACTACAGACGGGAAGTCTGTAACGTTTGCAACTTCAGTGTGAAATAACTAATCATGACAAGCAAATGAAACTCGACGTAATTATAAAGTCATTTTAGCGGTCAAATTCAATTCAATCTTTTCCAAGATACCTACATTAGATTGAGAGCTACAGAGCATTCGCAACAAACTGGAGACGGAAATTTTTTCATGTCGACGCGACGTGTAGACGGACGGACATCGACCACCGCCGGAAGGTAGCTATATACAGCTTCGCTGTAAAAAGTCGCAGCTTCGCCGGAAAGGGGAAGCATCGATTGCGATAGCAAATTAGCAACCAGCTGCGCGAACTAAGGATAGTACCTCTATCGGCCGTATCAACTTGTAAACATTCGCTTGCTAACTAAATTGTCAGCACGCACAGCAAACACGAAGACCCCACACTTGATGACCGCGGACACTCGCTTCCAAAACGCTAGCGTGAGGAAACACGAGCAGCAGCAGTGAGCGAAGTGATCTTAGTGCTGTCTATTGCTTCAACGCAAAGTGAGCGCCGAGAAAACACAGCACGCACAAAACTACGAGCCGCCGACGCACCTAGACCCTTTCCCCAACGCAGACCGCTCTCAAGACACTGCCACGGCCGCACGACCGCGCGCAGCCGCCACATGCACAGCTGCAGCTGGAGTAGAATGCCGCTCCCATCACCGCTCCCTCCCCCCGGTGCCTCGCAACGTTGGGTGCCTAGCGCGGGGCGGAAGACTGCGCGCTTCCTCTTCGCTTCCGTCCCTGTCGCGCGGGCAACATTGAGTCACCCCCCCCCCCCCCCCCCCGCCCGATCGTCGGCTCCTCTCGCACACTTCCATTCGCACATACAGCGTGGGGTGTGCAGCGACGGTGTTATAGCCCTTGGACTTTATGCGGAACCTCACGACGACGGCGACGACGATGGCACAAATGCGCTTGGAGTGTCCATATAATTGAACAAAAAAGCGTCTTTTGCAAATACAGCTTCACTTTAAATACTTATTTCATGTGCCTTTATAAATTTAAATTGAGGCAGCCACTTCCCTGTAGAATGAAGCAGGCTGATTCGATGCCTGGTGAGTCAGACTAACTGCGATGGCACATGTGTCGAAGCGAAAATAATTCCACTTTACTGCAGAGAAATTTGAAGTTTGCGGCCAAAAAGCAATAGTTCCGACATTGCCAAAATTTTTACTTCTTTTTCGTGCCTGTCTTTCGGAAGGATACGGCTACACATGCTTCGCTTCGTTGTTGTAGCACTATTATAAAGTCTTACGTTCGGCACCATGCTTACTCACAGAGAAATTTTCCTAAGAAAGCGCGCTTTACTGCTCTATTGACAGCCGCTTGGGAGTACAACTGCAGACGACCACCGCAAATCCCCGACGTCGATGAAGACCTACCCCTGGTTCCAGTTTCCAAGCATACCCGAAGATCTGGACTTCTCACTGAAGTGGGGAAGGACTGTTAGCCAAATGCTTGGGGCTGGGTCCCTGGGACCCATGGTAAAAGACGCTGCTGAGACATCTTCCAAAAAAAAGCAACCGTTTGCCTGGTCGTATAACGCAGCGAAAACAATCAGCAGGCGCCCTTCAAAAGCACCCAGTGAACTTTCGCTGCAACGTAGACGATCATCAGTGCGGCCACTACTTAGCCAGCTTCGCCGGGCGTCAGCAGTCCAGGAACAAGAAAGGACTCCCGCTAGTCGTCGCACATCGGTTACGGAGAAGAGGCGTGCCTCCGTGGCCAATCCCAAAGTCAACCTGGAGATGCGCCGAGGGTCGACGGTACAGAAGCTCGAAGGTTGCTCGTCTCGGAAATGCAATGCATCGGTACAGGCAAACGCACCCACTTCCGGCAGTGTCGAGAAGCTCGAATGCAAGCCTCCTGGAAAACGCCCATCGTTGGTACAAGCTCACGAATCGACACCCGCCAAAAGCACCAACTCGGCGCCTGTACAGAAGGAAACCAAACGTCGGCTTATCGAACAGCCTTCAACGTGCTCGATCTGCCGTCCTTTCAGCGCCGCTTTCCGTGCCCGTAGACGATGCCACGAATGTCATCACGGGTCGACGCGCGGGAGCCGCTCCATTGCTCCTACGGCTCCTACTTGCGTGGCAGCGAGACCGCAAGAGTGCCGGCAATGCGGGACATTGCTGGCCACCCACGGCCTTGGCCCCCCAGTAATCGCCCGCTCGCCGACGCTTGAAGCGTGTCCACTGCACCGGGCTACTGCCGCATGTGAATACATTCCGGCACCCGTGACAATTAGTTGCACGCACGTGTGCACTGCTGCCCCTCCTCTGCTGCAGCCACAACTCTCAGCGCAGCTTGCGACGCCAGTGGCGCCAATTGTAGCAGGCTTTCAGCCGCAGATAACCACGGATACCAAGGCGCAGTCGGATTCGGATTTATACTTACTGCTTACGTCGCCAAACGGTCAGGAAAAGCTCTACCAAGCTCGGCCCTTGTCGCCTGTCCTTCGTGTCGGAAGAAGTCAAGGCGAGCTTGACCGTGCGGCTAGACGCCCGCAGCCTAGTGTCTCGGCCATCAGCACCATACCCCAGGAAGTGGACACTTGGCAATCTGAAGTTCGGCAGATACCAACGCGTCCACCATTAAAGACAACTGCTAACGCGGAGCTGCGGAAGATAGGGAGGTGCACCCAGGGCAGCTCGTCGTCTTCGACTTCATTGTCCCTTCAATGGCAGCGTTCTAAAGTGGACGAGGATAAAGAAATACAAGAAGACAAGCTTCAAACAGAGACCCCTGACGCCCGGCAATCTAGCCTCGCAAGAAAGAGTTCCTGTATGAAAGGCGGAGTCGAACAACTGTACCAAAACTCAAAGCAGCGCGAGCCTCATAAGACAGCTTCAACACGGCCATCTTTAGCACCAACAATACCTGACACTTACGGGGATTTTGATGGGGAAGCGACTGAAATTAAGTCAAAGCGGCAGCAAGTGCCTCAAAAACCGGCCTCAAAGCGACCGTCTGTAGCACCGGCAGGAGCTGGCACGGGTAAGGCTGTGGCTGGTGATGGTGACGAAGAATATATGAGCATGGAAATAGAATGTGATGAAAAACCGACCAAGATCTCAAAAAGGCCCAGCGTAGCACCGAGCCAGCGTTCAGCAGGGAAATCGGAGCGAGGAGGTCAGGAACAACCAGCCTCTGTGTCGCAGAAAGAACGGGGTTCAACGCAGTCTTCAGCGTTGGAGAAAACTAAGAAAGCTAAAGCAGACAAAGACTTGACGCAGGACCTCGAACGAAACGAAAGCCGCGATGAAGACGAAACGTATGTCTTGCCGGCTGAGTGGCCGTCGCTTCTTAAACAATCAGTGAATCGCGGTGACGTGGCCATCAGCACTGCCGGCAAGGCAAAAAGCGTGACGGAGAAATCGTCAAAAGTAGAGTCATTCGCTCCCGATGCTCCGTCAAAGCAGCAAGACGATGATGCGGGGAGGAAAGAATCATCTCGGAAAAATATCCCCGACGCTAAAGATGACGAGGCTGTCAAAGAGAGCGCTGAGCAGAGTGCTAAGGAAAGCGCCGAACAGAGTACTAATGAGAATGACAAGCCAGGTGATATAGATGATGCTGCGCCAGTAGACGAAGCTGCTTCAGAAGAAGACAATGAGGGAAACGCTGGCGGCGAGCCCGAGCCTGCGTTACCGCTACAGGTAGCTGAAGCTGCACCTGATGCCGAGATCCGCAAACAACAGGCCCCTGCGAGCGGGAAGTGCACTTTGTATCCGGAGAGCCGGTTAGCTATATTCATCGCCCTGGTGTGCCTAACTTGGATTTTGGTCGTTTACTTCATAGCCGGTCCGGGGTACCAGAGCGAGCACTCTACGGAGAATTCCGATCCGCCAAGAACACCGCTGACGTTTCCGACGGCAGTGACGGCCAAGCCGTCACTGCCGTCAACAGTGACGGCAGCGCGGACGCCGGACGAAGTGCCTTCGAATGTTTACATCTGCTCTACAGATCGGTGCATTGACGAAGGGGAGCGCCTGAAGCGATATATTAACCGAGAACTATCGCCCTGCGATAATTTTTACCAATACGTTTGCAGTAGTTGGGAACTAGAGACTCCACTTCGAGATTTTGGACAAGGCGTCGCAATTTCCATTGACATCTTGCTTGAGGAGACAATAGCGGCGGCCTTGAGCAACTACATCCGAGATGAGCGCAACTTCGACGTTGGCCTGACTCGACTGTTGTACGAGGCTTGCCTTAAGCCGACGGGAAATTCTTCGGCCTTTCTACGAGAGGAAGTCTTTGCGACGTTGCCCATACGTGTCTGGCCTTACAATGGCACTCATCTAAAGTCTGACGATATTTGGCACTTGGCTGGAACACTGATTCGAAAGTACGGTATCGTATCAATCCTGGATGTCACCATAGGCGTGCAGCATGGCCGCACGAATCGTACTATCGAACTTAGCTACCCACGACGCCTGCATATCAAGGAAGATTACGCGAACGCTGAAGTTTTAGAAACGATTAGATCAGCTGTTTTGGAAGCAGCCGAAGAATTTGGATGGTTGAGTGAAGCCGAAAGCCTAATCTCGCAGGTAATTTCGGTCGCTCAGCATCTAGCTGACATTGTGGACGACAGCGCCATATGGGAGGTGCTCGTGTGGAGGTTTGACGAGTTTGTTGATTCCAACAGGGACATTGGTGTATTTCTGAGCTCAGTTTTCGAACGGGACGTCGTCGCTGATACGACAGTCGTGCTGAGGAACTTGCGCCCGATCGAACGACTCCAAGCTTTCACGTCCACTGCAAGCGTCGTAGCGTTTCTAAACTACTTGGGCTTCCGCCTCGTGGTTCACTTTTCACCGCTTCTAAATCGCGATCGGATGACAGATCTTCAGCGGCTCGCTGGAAGCGAACACGCAGGCCGTGTGCTCAGCCGCGACAAGGACTGGCTCCTGTGTCTCCGAATGGTGGAGAGCGTGCAGCCGGCGTGCATATCCAAAGCTCAGGCCATGCAGCAGGTCGCCACGGGAGCGTACACGGCGAGTCGAATATGGATCGGAAAGCTCGAAGATCTATTTTACCGCAATCTGCCGCGCCTCGCGTGGATGACTGAGAGGAGTGTCAGCGTGTTCAACAACGTGGTGCGGCGGTTTCGCGTGGCACGATTTTTCGCTGCTTCCTCGTTGAATGAGAACCACTGCCCCCAACTACAGCTGGCCGAAATCCGAGGTCGCAGCTCGATCAGTCTGTTCGTTCACGTCGCCGGCATGTATCAACGCTGGCGGCTTCGGCAAATCGGGAAGCCTACCAGACCCCGGGACTATGGTTACACGCTTGACATGCGCAGCAGGTGAGGCGACTGAATATTACTTAGTGTAACAGTTGTGTGCTCCAAATTTTGTGCTTTCGTTCGACGGCTCGGCATGTTGAACAGCCACTCTGCGTTCAATGTATGCCGCAGGTACAGCGTTGCACAGCAAGCGGTGTACCTGCCGGTGGGACTCGTGGGTGATGCGCTACCGGCTAACAGCACTCTGCCCGTTTACCACGCGTCGCGTTCGGCAGTGCGCCTCTACGTAGGACTACTGCCGCTCGTCTACGAGCGGTGGGACAGCAACGGTAACAGTGAGGCGCTCGAGGTGTTGAACGGACGTTCGGCCAGCCGTCTAGCCCAGCTTCTCGAATGCCTGGAAGCGGACTGGTTGGCCATGCCCCGTGAGCTGCGGCTCGCCGTGGGCGACGTCGTGCAACGGGCTGCCGAGGCACGCTATCCCCTCCTGGCACAGAGCTCTGCGCTGGCTCTCGCCTATGCCGCCTTCAAGGTAATTAATTGCGCGCCTGTATCGCCCTTTTATAGCTGGGCAAATGCTTACGGGCTGGCGTGTTCAATATATACGGCAATCGTAAAATGTTTAGAAATGCGTAAGCATTTCTATACTGACTCAATGACTAAACCCGACCATCCGCCCGTCTGTCACGCAAGACGAATCACTATAATGAAAAGGTAAGCGGTGGTGAGTTTCGAACCTGCAACCCTACGTTCCCAAGCCGAATGTCTTACCCACTAATAGACACCCACGCTTGCAGAAGGTGAACATATCTGAACCATATGAATGTGCTGTAATGGCGGTACAAAACAAATGTCAAAGGAGATCACCTTCTACGAAGGCTTTGTTGAAATATTTGGTGATGATGGAATAAAATCCATATCTAGGACTACATGCAAAGCCGACTTGGGAACATTGCAGACATCAGAAAAATTCTGACTTTGCGAAAATTTAATGCCATACACGCCACATCCCCGATGCGTTTCGGTGGTCGCGGGATGCGACTTCCATTGGGACGTTCCTTCACCGAACGAAATGCCATGGGTCTCTGAGGGCTCATGCGCTTCGCATCGCTCAACATTGACAGATAACACGTCAATGAGTTGATAAGGATTAGTGATGAGGGGTTATATGGAACTCATCACGGTTAATGGTTCGATGCGGATGGATAAGGTGCTAAAGAGCGATAAGGGCTTATAATGGTCGGATCAAGTCTGATAAGGTTAATAAGCACAGATAAATGTTGATAAAGGTCGGACCAAGCCCGATAAGGGTTGATAAGAATGGGATTGGTTGTGATAAGGCTGACAACCACCGATAAAGGTTGATAAGAATAAATTCGAATCTGATAAGGTTGATAACCGATAAGGTTTGATAAGGGTACGATCTAGTCCGACGAGGTTGATAACGACCGATTAGGGTTGAGTGTTCGTACTGGTCGGATCAAGCTGGATAATGACGTTGGGCTGCGTGGAGATGAGCAAGTGGCACAATGCTTACGCATACTTAGAAAACTCCAGTGGAATTTCTGCGTGAACTTTTTTAAGACGAGCTACGCCCTGGGGAAATAATATTCGAGTCATTATTCAGGCAACTATTGTTCGCAATGCTTCGCCATAAAGTAAATGCACTCGAGCACAAAGCATGAACCCTGACTTAGCGCTCAGGACGTGCATTTACTGCAACACGTATGAAAACTGCTAAGTGCTTTCAGTATGAAGTGATTTTTATGTTTGCACTTTCGCACCAGTGTTGACAACTTCTCGAGTAAGTCGCTAAGTTTAGTGAGCTTTGTGTCAGTTTAAACGGCTGCGTCTTTAGAGACCCAGCGACTGCTTTAATTACTTTCTTCGGAGCGTAAATAACAAGTTCCTCAAAAAAGATCCAAATTCCCCAAAAGCTTTGTCTGAAACGAATGTCTCGCCCCCATTTTATCCCAGGATGAACACATGCACCACCATTTGTCGCTTCTAACAACATACCAAAATCACAATCTTGAGATCTCATACCGTTTTTGAAAAACGGTATTTTATTCTTTTAAAGTACCGACTGTTGACTCGCAACCACAGAAGATAATTTAAGCTATCGTTTAAAGAACATTAAGGAAAACGGTCAAGAATAATTCAAACATGGTAGAAAATTTTGAGGAAGTCAGTTTGGTGTAGGCAGCAACGTCGATAATTTTCAAAGCGCTGCAGTTGTTCGATCTTATAAGTGACATTTCGCTTTATTTGCAGTTCGTTGTGATCCGATGCTGTTATCCACATTGTTTCATAGTGCATTAAGAAAACAGTCTGTCCAGTCTAAGTGCGGAGACATATATGTAGACGCACTGACTGGAATGTCACCGGGCTGTTAGCCGCGATTGTGGTGCGGCCTGCATGGTATTGGTGGTGTCGCAAAGTTTGAAGCACGAAATGCTTTTAACTCCCTTTTTCGGCGACCTTCAAATGACCGTGAACCAAAAGCCAGAGCCGTTATCCGGACACTCAAATGAGAACATCCGGGCAAGTTGCGAGGACAAAACAAGATCCCCCCCCCCCCCCCCCCCCCACTCTTTGCGCAGGACCGCATTACATACGTTAGTTACTCCCAAAATAGTTACAAAAAATATTGCTTTCGAGTTCTTTCTAATGTTTGTTCGCAATATAACTCAAGCTGTAACTTCTAGTATGCTGAAGCTTTATTTGTCATTTCCAATAGCGACGTTCAAAAGGCAGACACAGGGCCCCTTACACTTCAATTCTGGCAAATGGAATTCGCTGCGGATCGACAGCTCTCGCCACATTCTCTATGGCGTGGCACCGGACGCGTCTGGAAGCGCGTCTTTGCCTTCGATGTGCGATGCTCGCCGAGCCGTGGCCTGGCGTGGAGCTGCAAGCGTCTGATGCGCTGCTTTGCCTTCACGGAGGAAGGAAAAATTCTAGGGTCTCTTAAGATCTCTCGTAACAAGTCAACGGCGAAAGCCATTTCATTCATTATTAGTCATTACTGGTCATTACGAAGCATTTTTTGTAATTTGTAATGAATTGTAGTCGTTACGAGTTGTCGTTAGACAAATTTTCAATACTGCTGCTATCCTTCGAGAGCGTGGCAGTAGGGAAGTACAATAATTCAGCTGTGCAGTGCAATGAAATCAAAGCATAGGTTATACAAAAAAAGAAACGACATAAGCAGTGCAAATTATACATACTATACAAGTAAACCATGTTAAGGTCAAACGGAATAGTAAATATTGAAAAAAAGAAAAGGGAGAAAAGCAAGAGGCTTTATAACGATAGCGCAGGTATCACTAGGGGCAAGTAATAAAACGGAAGTAACTAAAATACAACTACGAGTGTTTGAGAATCATTATGACAAACGAATAAGCTGTCGTAAATGAGAGGATTTATTATAATTTCCTAATGAATAAAACAATCTGTGCCGGGGTCCCTGCACGCATTGGTACTGTTATTCACACACAGTTTTTTTTTTCTATTTTAGAGATAAAGTCAGAAAGTGGTTCAATGTTGGTGATAGTAGCATCACGTTGATTCCATTCTGCTATTGCTAGCGGGAAGAAAGAATACCTAAACGTGTCATATTTACATACGTATTATGTCAATGCGTGGGCATGCTTATTACGGGTAGGTCGAGCCTTGGAGAATGGAGTGTATTTGGAGGTACCTATCCTATAGTTATTTTTTAGTAGTTGAAACAAGAATGTTAAGCGAGCGTGTTTCGCTCTTGTGGATAGCGTTCGTAAACCAGACTGGGTTAAAATATTTGTTGACGAGTCTGTACGTTTATATTTGTTATGGATGAACCTCGCAGCTTTCTTTTGTATTGATTCTAGTTTACTTAGGTTAGACACTGTATGTGGAAACCAGACTGTGTTAGCGTATTCGAGAACAGGCCTTACAAATGATGCGTAGGCTAGTAGCTTTGTTGACTTGGTTTCGAGCGTCAGCCTTCTTCGCGGACTTTTGTATGTTTATTTGCATCTGCAATTTAGAGCACCAATTAGCTATGTCAGCTAGAAACTCATTTAATTTAATATGATCATTGTAATGATTAATTTCTGTGCATATGATGCAGTCGTCCGCGAATAGTTTTATATTGCAACTGATGTTAGCTGTGATATCGTTAATATAGAGTAAGAAAAGCAATGGTCCGAGAACAGACCCTTGGGGGGACTCGGGATGTTACTGCGACTGTGTTAGAACGCGTTTTTTTCATGAACCACAAATTGCGAGCGGTTAAGAAAGCTTTTATCCAAGCAGAAAGTTCTCCTATACCAAAAATATTTTCAACTTTAGCTTCTTTTCGCAGTCATTACTAGTTATTACAAGTCATTTCAGTCAGTATTAGTCATTACTGGTCATTACTAAGCACTTTTAGTCATTTCTAATCAATTGTAGTCGTTATAATTCGTCGTTAGACATATTGGTCATTTCGTAGTCATTAGCAGTCATTACAAGTCATTCCAGTCATTATTAGTCATTACTAAACATTTTAGTCATTTCTGATCAATTTTAGCCATTACAAGTTTTCGTTATACATATTGGTCATTTCATAGTCATTACTAGTCATTACAAGTCATTATTAGTCATTGCTGCTCACTAATGAGCATTTTTAGTCATTTGTAACCGATTGTGGTCATTACAAGCCGTCGTTAAACATATTGGTCCTTTCGTAGTCATTTGTAGTCATTACAAGTCATTAGTATTCATTTACTCATTGCTACTCATTACTAGACATGTTTAGTCATTTCTAATCAAATGTGGTCATTACAAGCCGTCGTTAGACATATTGGTCATTTCGGAGTCATTAGTAGTCATTACATGTCATTAGTAGTCGTTACTATAGTCATTATTAACCTCAACCAATCTCTATTATAACGTTATCATTCGCTAACTGTCACTATCAAACATTTTTCATTCTTTAATCTGTCTTATATGGCGTGATGATGCTTCGGCGGACATTCCGGCGGCCAGGTCTGCTGACACAACTTTACCATGAGCCTAGAAAGGCTTTCGCCTTAAAAGTTAGGAGAAAGCATTACGTCAAGCAGCCAGCCTCGGCAAGCGAAAGCTCTGTGAAGCCAGCCATTTGCTCAGTGTTGTAACAGTGGCGGCTCAACACGTGACCTCTTGCGTCGAGATGACGGTGCAAGAATCAAGATTTGCTGAGGCGTTTGGTCGCGCCTCCTTCAGGCGCTTTTCTTCTTCCAGCTGGGTAGTGCGCTTGGTCTCCCTGGCGTCTTTCGCTGCCTGTCGTGCCGCTATCAGCCGGTTTTCTTCTTCTATCTGAGCCGCGTCGATACACTAAAAAAAGTTTACACCCCTTTGGGGTGTATATCTGCCACACAACAATAATCTTCATCTGCCTTGCTTGCGTTTTCTTTCTTGAAAACGCCGCGCTAGCTACTTTCCTGTTGGCAATGCTATGTCACGCTGATAACGCGCATGCCGTTCGTTACTGGGAAGTACCGGGCTCGCAGCGTTATTAAAGAAAGGAAATGCGGACAAGACATGACGTTTATCGTTGTGTGGCAAGATACGACTCAAAGCGTGTAAACTTTTTTTTAGAGTGTATGGACCAGTGCATAGTATGGCGCGGTGCGGTGTGGTGTGGCGTGCAGTTTCGAGCATGCACTACACCCATTTTGAGATTGTGGCTATAGTATCACTCCATCCAATCTGCTTTGCCGGTTACCATTTTATGCTTACATCTACTCTCGATTGCGGGAGAGCCAGCAATTTATTTAGAGTGCATATAGCGTTCTTGTCAATTTGTAAAGGTTTACAGTGCTGCGAATTTTAATGTGACACAAATCGGTTATTGGGTTGCGATACAACACGTTGCGGGGTTCGTTCATATATGTCTGGTAGCGCTACCGCGCGGTACGTTTTTACGCGCAGCGGCGATGACGTCGGCATCGGCGAGCATGGCAACTGAGTGGCGTAACGTACACTTGAGGTAGTCGGTTCATTCGGGAACTCGGGTCTCGGTGCTGCAGGAACTACTGAACGTGGAGCGCGTGTGGAAGGTGGATTTCAGGCTGCAGCCGCTGGCGGACGTCACGTCGGAGCAGCTCTTCTTCCTCTACTACGCCCTCGACAACTGCGAGCGCAGCGACAAGCCCTACAAGTCGCGTCAATTTAAAGCCTGGCAACGCCTGCCGCCCGAGTACCGGGTCAACCTACCGCTGCGCCACCTACCTCAGTTCGCCCAAGCGTTCCAGTGCAACGCCTCTGGCGGGAATCGGGGGCGCGGAAGAGCGCCGCCCATGGTGGCACCCGGCGGCTCGCGTTGCGACACCGTCCGCTGGTACTTGCGGGCGTCGCCGCCCAATTCGAGGAGCCGGCTGGCACAGCGCGGCCTGAACGCGGACATTCCGTCCGAGTTTCTCGGTGGCGTCGTGGACGTCCCGTCAACGACCGTTGCGGCTGGCGACAGCGCGCGTTTGCGCACGATGACGGGATAACGTCTACCGTCTCGAGACCAGATGTTGGCTAAAATGCAGGCGCTCGATCTTCCGAGCCAGTTTTTAACTGCGGCCGTCTGGACCCTTGTACAGTCGGTTGCAGTTGTCATGTTTCGCTCGTTTTCAGTCATCATAAGCGATAAGCGATGCTGCGACAACCGTATTCGAGTAAACGTATCTTTTGGAAACGTAGAACGTTCCCAACTGCACTGGGCCACCTATGTTTAAGGAACTTGCTGGAAATCTTAAAATGTGGACGTTTGAAATGTGGTTTCTAGTTCTAAGGAAGGTTATACGTCAGCCTGCGCACAAGGCGTCTCGCGATAGTGCGCAAGCGCCAGGCACGTTCTCCATTTTGTGAAAACGTTTTTCTCCCACGGTTGACTGCAATTATGTGTAGTCAGTTGACGGAATCAATAGTGCTAGGAACAAACACCTATTAGTACAGAATCAATAGTGCTAGGAACAAACACCTATTTGTAGCTTTAATTGTCCCGCAACTCCACTCGAGGGGCGTTTCGAGATTTTAGTGCGGGAAGTGGTGCAGCAAATGCCAGCTGCATGGATGTCACAGTCGCACCCGTGCACGGGAAATCGCTTCCTTGCGGGCCGACAAAAGGCTTTAAGTGTTGAGTGGTGGTCGCATCGTTGGACGCCAAGCCAGTCAGCCAGCGAAGTCGCACGAAGGCGGCTAAGTGAAAAGCTATCTGGCGGCTGTAATTCACTGCTACTGACTGGGCACTGCTGGGCATGTAGACCCACGATGCCACACATCTCGCAAACATCTCACAAACAAGAGCTGCATTGCATTGCAATGACAGTGGCGTGAACACCGATACCTTTTGTTTTAAAGGAGTACGTCGTGACTAAGATGTTTCGTCCTGCCTTTATTACTTTATTAGACAGCCCTCCACCCAGAAATTACGTTATGATGTCTAGATTCCGCTAGAGCGCAGCAATTAATTACGTTAGCTTTTAATACGACTATTTGAAAACGCGCGCCAAGAGAAGCGCAGCTTAATTCGGACGTGAAAGGTTGCCTATTAGGTCACCGAAACCAGTTGTGGCAGTCTCGTGGTACCGCATACCACTGACGAGTACACACATACAGTGCGGCCGTGGTGCCTGTCATCCAGTGCTCGACATGATGATGATGATGATGATGATGATGATGATGATGATTTATTTCTCTTGAAACTACGCGGGGACAAATCGTCACCTAGCCTGCTTGAGTTATTCAGGTATGCTATCATTTCTTTTCCTCTGGCATTCTAGTATCATTGATCTTGTCCAGCTACCTTGTACCGTATCAATCTCTTCCTTATTTTCTTTCTTGCCGTCACTACTCTAAACGTTTCTTGCTAATATCGACTGCTGATCGGTTGACGCTTCGATCCACTTTAAATTCAAGCACTTTTGGAAAGTGAACGTTACTTACGGGAGTCAATGAATGAACCCCTTCGCGTTCCATTAGGATGTGCTGAGTGGTGTCGAGAATCTTGCTGCAACAGAAACATGCCTCGTCTTGTTACAAATTTTTTTTCCGGTATGTATTTGTCCTTAGGCAACCAGATCGAGCCTAAAATAGGAAGGCAGCGCCCTTTTTGTTATCGTACAGATTTTCCCTGCGTTCTTTCTTGCCATTCTTGTAAATCTCATGGTTTTTCTCATTTCAATTTTCTTTTTGCATCCACTTCATCGCCTGTTTCTCTCACTCTATATTTTACGACTCCTGGTTGTCTATTTACACTTTCAATTATCCATTCTGTGTCTACGCTATTCAGGTAGAGATACTCGTCCACATTAGCATTCATTTTAATTCATGTTCCTGAGTCCTTCTTCAAAACAAACTTTGTCCTGCGCTTCTCTGACTTAAAACGAGGCCCAACCCACGTGCCCTTGCACTGCCTCTTTTGTAGTTTTTCCATGGGCTCCCAAAGCCAACAGGCCCACCAATCTTTGGTTAACTTCTAACCCAGACAGTATATCCGACTTTAGGCACAGAATGGCATTTTCGAACGCTAGCGCTGGCACCATGACTCCTTTCCACATTACACGCACCAGCTCACACACATCGCGGCCCCAAAGTGCAGCATGTTTCATTATCGCTGCATTCCGCTTCCCTTTTTTGTTTTCAGATTATCTTGGCGGGAGCTCGATTACATCTTTTCTTCCTGGTGCGATAGCGTCCCCCTGCGTTTTCAAGAGAAACGAACAATCGGAGGGGTCAGTTTGGCAGCTTTCGGCGACACGTTCATTGTATGGCCTTCAACCACCGCACCCCGCCACCGCCGCTTTCGATGACGCGAGCAGTAACCTTTTTCACTTCCGATGCAGCGCAGCGCTTGACGACCGTTTGGGGCAGGCCGTTCAAAAGGTGCTGTAATCATTCATCAGTGGTGCTCTCGAGGAATCGAGGCTTCGTATCGTAACTATGGCGTCGACAGCTACATAAAGAAAAAGAAGAAAAAGCAATAAAGGGGGGACGCAATTTTCGTGTCATTTTGTCCTTTGAGCAGGTGCTGGAAAAAGAGATCTTTATTATTAAAGTGAATCAGATTTGTCGTTTTTTTTTTCCTAGCCACATCTATATGAATTGTAACAAAACCTTGGATTGTAGCGCGAAGTGATACGACAGAGACTAGAAGCAGACAGGGCGAGCGCTTCTAGTCTGCGTCTAGACTGCTTCTAGTCTCTATCGTGTCACTTCGCGCTACAATCCAATGTTTTGTTACAGTACCAACTCGCCCAACTTACTACCCTTTTGCATTATATGGATTTATTAGCAATTTTACTTTTTATAATAAGGTCTTGTTTTAAATAAATAAAACAAAACTCTTTCTTTAACAGCGTATGTTCCCTCTTCCCCTGTACTGTAAAATATTTCCACCATACGCGGGGAATTTGCAGGTTAAAAAAAAAAAAAACGGAAGATATGTCATTTTCAACAGCGCCGAGAATTAACTGCCGTTAACGTACGGAAGTTGCGTCCCTTTATAAATTTTACGCTGACATTTCGGATACAGTAGTTGTTCTGTCCTGCACGAAATTTCGCGAGGAAAGGCAAGCTTCAATCGCTGCTCACATGATGATGATGATGATGATGATGATGTGTTCATCGCATTACACCATAACAGCCCTTGTTAATCTCGATGACAATATTTTCTATACCGCGTTTCGCCCGAAGCTTCGCGACCCATTAGAATCGACCTTGCACATGTTGCACGTTCATACAAGAGTGCAGCGTTGTCTATAGAGCGCTTGAATGGTGCGCTGTGGGTTGCGTGGACGATGCCCGCGGTCCGAGATATCCTGCATCTTAGCCTGTGTACCTTCAATGATGGGACCACCTGCACTTTCTTTTTTTCACATTTCCGGTCACCGTGGTTGCTTCTGATGCGATCAATGGGGGCTCGCCAGTCATCCTAATTCTTGCTTTGCTTGTTTATGCGCCTGCCGCTTGCTTAGCGTCACTAGCAGTTGAAAGGAACGCTCTTTCAGTCAGCCTTTCACCCTTTCTCGTCTATCAAACGGCTGGCTCTCATGCATTGGATTGAATTGAATTTTATCTCTCGTTCATTCAAACGAGGCAGGCTGAGACTAAAGACATAAATTATGCCTGACAAAGGTCTCAGCCCCCGTAAGCGACAAGTTTGACAGCAGATGAGACACATATACACAATTTTGCAAATTACAACAGACTTGATTGCTGAAAAAAATTATAGGAATAATGTTCAGTGTCGTTGTATTCAAATACCGTCAATTTTATAATGCAATGTAGATCACGGCTAAGTACGAATGAACATTTGAGATTCTAATTATGTTCTAAACTTATACAAATAACCTTTTTTGTAAAAATAAACGTTTTCCAATCTGTAGAGCACAAGGAAACAGCGTGCGCACAAAAAAAAAGATACAGGTTCACTGTATCTGTTCATTATTTTTGTGTACTGATGGACAAATGTGTTCCCGCAATTGGTCCTTGTTTTCGGTGTGTGTTGTGTGCTGCCTCGCAAAAAGTATCCGGGAAGGTTACGCTCAATACATTCTGCGCTTGGGTTTCTCTTTACGATTTCTAGAAGTTGCATATGGTATATCCTGTCCGCCCGGAGTATGTCATATTTTTTGGAACAATGGCGCTGTTCTTAGTTGTGAAAAACAGCCATAGTAATTTGCATATAGGCGAATAACTGTTTTTTGTAAGGTTATCAATTTCGTGTAATTTGTTCTGGTGGTTGTACCCCATCCGAATATTCCGTAGCAAACGTTTGAATGAATAAGTGCATTATACAGTTCTTGTTTCAGCCATAGAGGGGTCAGGTGAGCAATTCTATATATTACACCAATATTTTTTGATAACTCACTGCAAACGAAATTTACATGTGTGTTCCACGGTCATTATTCACTAAAATGCATTGCCCGAAGTTTTTGTTGTTTCACCTGCTTGATAATGAAGTTGTTAAATTTTACCAGTATTCTACCCTCAATTCTTTTATTCGGTGCCTTAAGTATCGTATCGGTTGTTTTATTTGCGTTCAGCTGGAGTTTGCTGGTCATCAACCAGTCAGATAACAAAGCTGTCAGATAACACACCGCTGCAATTCTGTTGTGTTATCGGCTGTAAAGAACACATTTGTATCATCTGCATACATCGCTATCTTTTGGGAACTTGGTAAATCTGTAATATCATACACGTAAACTAGAAATAATAAGGGACCGAACTTTGAACCTTCTAGGACACCCTGCTGTAGTGTAAGAATCTCAACTTTGAACCTTCTAGGACACCTTGCTGTAGTGTAAGCACCTCAGATGCGGTATTTCCCAGCCGAACAAACTGCTTTGCATTAGATATACAACTTGTTATCAACTCATTAGCAACACCCTCGCACTCCGTACCTTTCCAATTCTTCAGTTGAGTAATCGGTTACAGAAAACAAAGAGGAATCAGCTACAGAGAAACCGCTCCCGACGCGCTCCTCAGATAGCTCTTGGAAAGCGGTCGATGAACGTGTAATGGCTCTCGGAGTTCTGATTCTCAGCCATGGCGTACATCCACTCATCGGGGTAGGAGCTATGAGAATGGACACGAGATACCTTCTTTTTTTTTTCGACATACTACGAGTGCCATGTAGGCTCAATGGGTGATCCGCATATTAACTATTAAAATCAATAAATATTGTTGGACGAGGTCTACAGTTTTCAGCGCAGCAGTAGTTCCGCCGACATGAGCGGCTGCATCAACTCCTCATTTTCTGAGTCGTTTCTCTCGTATGACGTGCGAGTTCTAAAGTTTATGTGAAACAAGGCTGGGAAATGATTCCATGGCCTTTGATGACAGCGGCATTATACGTACCAGTCTAGATATTTTGCTATTGTTTTGCAGTCGACGTCGCTTGGGCACAAGCGCTTGCAATACGCTATGTGGCAACCATGAGGAGCAGCGCGCAGTCATACGAACGCGACGACGTCCGTAAACACGCAACTGAATTCCGACGCACCGGCGAAAAGCCAAGACATGCCTCGTCTGGGGCATAAAAAAAAAAAAGAAATTGAGACAGACACGAAAGGCTTATGAGGTTAGTTTTTATTGAAGGGTAATATGTGGGAGGGTCTATGGGTGAGGACGTTTCGACAGTGCTACGATGGAACAAGTGTCGGATTCATCATTGCACACAGTTTCGTTTTCTTCATTTTTTTTCTTGTTTTTAATATTCACTCTCTACTGCGCGAACAGAAGAGTTTCGTTTTAATTATATTGGGCCCGATCCACAGTGATAGATCATGCCTACAGCAACCGTCAGACTTGACGTACCCGATTTTGTTTTCTCCTACTGAGGGAAGTCTCCTCGAGTTGGCGGCTTCGCTCCATCACTGAAGCAAGCGCAGCCACTCGTTTTCGAAATGGACGTACTTAGCTGACACGGCCCTGCTATGACAGCATGGTAGTGTTGCGTTACGTAGCTCCTCGAGCTATGACGTCAAGAGTGACCGTGGCCGTATGCATAGAAACGAGCGCGAGTACATGGACCGACTAATCCGATTAAGGTTGCACGATGTCGACGTGACGTCGGCGTCTAGTTTCCTTCATTTTTTTCTTTTTACCATAGCCTCCAGTGGGTTGCCGTTTTATTCATTGACGGCAGGGAGCAAAGACTTGAGGAAACGCGTCGAACTACAGTGTTGGCTAACCTGTCGACAGCTCACCGGTAACTGCGCTGTTTGATAAGACGTTGGCACTCGCCCAGACCTCGTTCAGCTGTTCATCTGCCGTTCTTCTTTAGGGCGAAATAAATGTGCATTTCCTTCACTAGGTAGACGACAATGCAGTGCTGTCGCACGAAAAGAAAAATTTTTGTCGAGACAATTTGTGACGGAAAGCTTCCTGTCTGCTAATATGCTGCGAGATGTTGAAAGTATGCAAATGCAGCTGCAACGAAGCAAACTTTGTTCGTTAATGGTGCGCCAGTACACTTAGGAAACAAAACGATGTCCGGCTTCGGCTCGCTGCCCGCTTCGTGAGTATAGTTCTCTTGAGGTAAATATAAACTGTTCTATGTGACATTCAGGTGATGTGCTTAAGAAGTGCATTCAACAACTAAACAAGTGAAGCAAACTTTAACCCGCTTTCGTATCCGAGGGAAGACATCTCGAACGCCCAGTGGCAAACTTGCAATGCGTTTTCTTCGGTTCAACAGAGCTTATAAATTTGACATTTGTGCATAACGTTATGCATACCAACAAGTCAAAATCTCCATTCGAGTGACTCGGATTTTCTCACAAGAGTTCTTCACTTGCAGCGGTACCCTGCGATTACGATTATTCTTTTGCGACTATCGTCACTGAGGGCGCCTTTCAGAGACAAATAGCCGTCCATGTTGCTTACATATTTAAGCTAACCATCAGCTGAAAAACCTGGTAAGATACTAAAGTGACTACAATGCCTTTTGTCTTCCATGTTCTTCTGTTTACGTAATTTTTTCTATATTAACGCACAGGGTTCTTCCGCTGCAATATTTGGACAGTAGTAACTTCATTGGCCCTGCCTGGTCAGATTCTTACGGTCACTGTTTGAATGCCTTCTTTTATGCGTCCTCACGTGTCTAAATCACTATCCTCCATTCGCAATCGCTCAGAAACGTCTCAACAGTCAAGATATCTTAGATTTATCTCTCTATGCAACCGCGCAAGTACTCCTACAAGCTACGTTCCAGAATGACAACGCTCGATAAAACTCTGTATCACATGTTCACCTTGCTCCTCACGTGCAGTGTCAAACTCCGCACGAGACTTTGGGGGTAAAAACACAACTTGTGTTTTTTTTTTCAACAGAAACACTCACGCGCACACAGCAGCACTAACAGAGGCATGACGCGTATCCACACCCGACAAGCGCCCCGGAGGGGGCCAAAAATAGTCCTTTTTTGTTTCTTCTTCACAAGGGTGCTCCAAAATAGTTTGTACATCAGCAAATATATGCGTTACGTACATTTATGTCAGTGTCCAACTGTTTCTTTCTTTTGTTTCTTTCCTTCAAGCATGGGAAATTGAATACTTAGTAATCATGAAACATATACGACTCCTGGAAACGCTCCGAGAGAGCTGGGTTTGTACACGCAACACTATGTATAGACACTACAGACACACGTGTTTACAGCATTCATGTTTTTTTTGTATTTTTTTTTTGTTTTCTTGTTGGTCGGTTGCAGCGCAATACGAATACAAATATATCCAGTTCTCAAGCTACGTAAATTTGGCTAGTAGTGGAACAGGGGGAAAGTGCGAGATCAAGAGAGCGGAAAAACAAACGGCAGGGGCAGGAGGAGGGCGTTGTGCTAGGGGGGCTTGGCTTTGGGTAAGTAGGTTATACACCAATAAACGCTTGGTCGACTCCTTCGGAAAGTTGAACACAGGTGGACTGCATACGCAGAAGAATTGCAGCGACGGCGAAATATGCATGTGCGTGAAGGCGCTCACAGTACAACATCGGCTGACACGGCGGGCGTTCCCCGAGCGAATGCCTCAGGTTGCCGTCTTGAGATTTACACACACACACACATGTCGCGATTGTTCAAATGCGGACGTCTGCTGTGGAGCAAAAAAAACTTCAGGAGGACAAAGGTGACGCGAAGTTGGCGGCTGAGACGCGCTGCGCCGGCTAGCTTCTCCCGATTCGACGCCATCAGTGCACACACTCGTCCGCGAGTCTCGGAGGCTTTCTCGAATAAGTGGTGTTCAGAAAAACCAACGCATGTGACGTGTTTCTCGCTTTGGCAATACCTTCCACCGAATTCGACCTGCGAAAGCACGTCGCTTAAGATTCTCTATTTTAATCCACCATTTTGGGCGTGGGTTTGAACACCACCTATACCGGTGAGCACCGACCGACCTGCCTGTCTGTCGGGCCGTGCCGCGCGCGGTGTCACTTTTGTCTATTTTACGTTCTCGCAATGTTCGTACAACTTTGTCTGCCTCTCGACGCGAGGATGTAGGTGGGCGTAAATGAAAGCTTTCTGGCAATACAACGTGCGTTCTAAAGTGAGAAAGATACAGCAGCTCAAAGAGAGAAAAGCTACTCGTGCAGAGAGATGAACTTGTGCCCCGAGCACCAAGTTTAACTTCAGAAAGTTAAGAATAGCGAGGGAGGGAATAAACAAGACAGCGAACAAATATGATATTTGCCCACTACTGCGGCGTCAACCAAGTTAGTTCCGCCGCCGCAGTAGTTAGGCAAGTGGCCCAGAGTTTAGAGAGCTTTTTGGCATGCCCAGCGTGGATAGGGGCGTCAGAAACAACGTTGCGGGTTCATAACTGCGCGCAAATCATGTTTCAAATTGATCATTGATCAAACAAGGCATCGAAGCAGGCCATATTGTGGACAAAGCCTTTAAACGGTCTTTCGCATGCAAATACTTTGGAGCTTCAAAAGGACACGTGCATTTGGAAGCGACATCATATGCATACTTCGTTAAATGGTCCTTCTGTGAGCCAGATGATTTGAAATTTGCTAAATTTACTTGCAGATGACCCACATTTTCCGCAAGTTATCAGGTATTTTAAACACGCGAGAATATTTCGCCTTTAGCTCTGAACCGGTGGTGAAACCTCGTCCACGCTAGTAACGCAGTACAAAATGGGAGAGGCATAAAAAGAGCAGGCGACGTAAATGACAGCCACATCACACTGAACCGTACTCTGCGATCGCAGAGTGCGGACCAGCGTACGACAAAGAGAAATACGACCAAATATCACGTCGCTGCAGCGCCGTCTCTTGAAACCTAGAAATCACGAACAGAGCAGAAGTACAAGGAAGCAGACAAAGACACGCCTATCAAATCAGCGCGCTGACATTCGTCCTTCAGTCGAAGAGGGGAGGCACGTCACCAGGCTTGCAACGAGTGAGGTGATCGTCTGGGACTGGTGCGGAATCCGCTGGTGCCCGTCCTCGCGCGTGCCGGGGTGGCGACAGGCGTCTCAGTGCGAGAGCGCCTTCAAGATGGCGTGCACTTCTTCGGCTATGGCCATCAGGACGAATTCGAACTGGGCCTGCAGCAACAAGTAAGAAAAGAAAGAAAAAGAATGGTTGATCCGTCTTTCAGAGGAATCGGTCGTAGGACGAAAGTGAAAAGCGTGTTCTAAGAAGCAGTGGCTTGTTGCAGCACTGGAAATATGCGATTATGGCCAAGTGGCTAGAGCATCGGTTTTGCTGCGATGGATGACTGAGGTTTGATCCCACAATCGCGTGCGTAATTAATATCTTTTAATGAGCCATTCCTCAGAAAAGCAGCAGCAGACACGGCCAGGAAAATCCGGGAGCGTTTTCGAAAAAGAAAAGCTTCGTTTTAAAGGGAGTTCGTACTTGAGGTGCATTATGCCGGACTTACGTATCATTTCGTTTCTAACCGTTAGCTACTTTGCGACAAGTTCAATATTTCAACACACGTTCCTCCAACGCGCATGGTCAATAGCGGTTCTGACCATGTAGACCGTTCTCGTGGAGTAGTTTGCTGTAGAGGAACAAGATGGCGAATAGATAGAATAGACCGAAAACGTGCGAATGCGATTCCATTACCGCTCCTACTCTGCTTGTGTGCGATCGGCTGTCGGAAATGCAATTAGGTGATCGCTAACGCAGTGTGCCTTATCATCACTACAAAAATGTGGAACGGTAGAGGGAAGACATGTGCATTAGTTGGCTGCAAAAAGAGTGAATGTAGTATGAAACAATGTAATTAATCTGTGTGGCCAAGTTCACAGACCGCCGCTATCTACACAAGGACTGCCTGTGTTGCCGGCACTTCGCGGCGCGCGTCTTTCCTCGAGGATCAAAATATTCCCCCAATTGGCCGCGTTGTATCGCTAACCCCAAAAGCAAGAACGTCAACGCTAGAACGTCGGCAAGAGAACTCGTTATACAGTGACAAAGGGAACAGCGCCGCTTCCTGGCACACTAAGTTTCTCGCACGTTATCTGCACACATCCACCCCAACTCACACCCGAGATTATGCCTACTGCATCGCGCACGTATTAAGAATAAGTGAATGAGCGCGCTCTTAAATCCACACGCCTAAGCATAGGTGACGGCGACTACACCGACAGCGCAGATATTTCGAAGATGAATGCTTTGTGACAGTCCACAGAGTAAGCCAGCGACTATACCGATAATACGCGTCTTTGCTACAAGCTACTACAAAGAACAGAACATTTAACTACCGTGCCTTGTGCGCGGCAAGAACTGAGCACACCCACGAGTGATCAGGCCGGAAATAAGCAATCAGATAGTGACGTCGTTGACGAGAAAAACTTGCGCAACAAAACTCAGCAATCAGGCCAACTAGCCGAACAATCAATTATTCTACAGATAGTGACCGCACCGAAGAACGTTACGGAGTCAGAAACATGACAAGCTGCTGCTTTAAAATAATTGGGAAATAAAGAACGAAGAACAAAATACACTGATCCTGATTTAGTCCAGAAGCGCAGGGTTTGGACAGCTTGGAATACATTTCGAGTCCCCCTTCAAGTACAATCACCTTACACGCTGCTATCGCCATTTGGACGAGGCGAAATGAACTGCAAAAGCGCTTTCGACATGTCCTATGAAGCTGTGGCCAAAGCTTCGTGAAGTCCACACAGTCATCGTCTACGATATCTGCCGAAACAAACGTTTGCCGAGCCGCACCGGGGCGTCATGCGCATTCATTATAAATACAGAGGCAGCGGAGGAAGCTAAGGCAAGTAACGGACGCTCAACACGTGATCGAACATGGCGGCGCCCACGGGATCGCAGTGAAAAGGGTCTACTGCTGGAGAGGGTGTAGTGCCAAGCGTTAAGTGTGATAGAGAATGTGGTGAAAGGGGTGAGGGAGCGCGTTAAGTGAAAAGCAGTGAGTGGCTTGTGAATGGAGCGCGAGAGGGAAAATGGTGCAGGAGTCGGAAGGTGTGTGAGGAACGTGGTTAGGGAGGGGAAGAGTGTGGAGGAAATATAGTGGGAGTTCACTGGCTGAGCACCAAATAGTAGTGAGAGAAGAAAATCGCGCGCTTTCACATGCACTCGCCATTGGCAGAAGCGTTATCACGTGAAGAGGAGAGATGCGCGCTCAGCGGGGATCTGCGGCGCCAGCTCAGCCAACGGATTTCCAAGAAACCGACGACCCGCCGTGGTTGCTCAGTGGCTATGGTGTTGGGCTGCTGAGCACGAGGTCGCGGGATCGAATCCCGGTCATGGCGGCCGCATTTCGATGGAGGCGAAATGCGAAAACACCCGTGTACTTACATTTACGTGCACGTTAAAGATCCCCAGGTGGTCGAAATTTTCGGAGTCCTCCACTACGGCGTGCCTCATAATCATAAAGTGGTTTTGGCACGTGAAACCCCCATAATTTTTTTTATGAAACCGACGCTGTGTTTGACAATCAAATTATGGGGTTTTACGTGCCAAAACCACTTTCTGATTATGAGGCACGCCGTAGTGGACACCGGAAATTTCGACCACCTGGGGTTCTTTAACGTGCACCTAAATCTAAGTACACGGGTGTTCTCGCATTTCGCCCCCATCGAAATGCGGCCGCCGTGGCCGGGATTCGATCCCGCGACCTCGTGCTCAGCAGCCCAACACCATAGCCATGCGTTTGACAATCACTATATCTATAGTTTCTACCACAGCTTTGTAAGAGGCCGCAATCGCTGCTTCTAGCACAGCCTTTATTAAAATTTCAGCTTTTCCATATTCTCTGTAGCTTGTGCAAAGTGCCAGAAGAAGGGAAAAGGCGTTGGTGAGACCTGCAATCGGGCATCCCTTTACGAAACAATCCGATTTTTTTTTTTCGTGCATTGCAATTCGAGGAAGCGCAAGCTGCTGCCTGCAGCAGTAATTGCGCGCGAAACATCAAGAGTCGAGTCACATTGGTACGTAAAAATGAAACAGAAAAAGAACAAAACATAATTTTATGTGTGAGAGGTAAAACCAAAAATGGGCGATGTTTTGTAACGACTTCTTTCGCGTTTTTTTTTCTTTTCAACACGACGTCAAAGTTGCGTAGTTACTGACGGTGGCTTCAGCACTGCGTCAAAGCTTCATCATTTGGAATGACATAGGTCAGGTTGAGCCCACCTCTCAGCCAAGAGCTTCCCTCCCAGGCATCCAAAAATGGACTCTGCATTGTCGGTTTACAGAAGCTTTACATTTTTGCCGCTGTACTTAACGATAACTTAACCGTGAATTTCGAATTTCAGAACATGATTCGCAGTGCAGGTTGCCAGACACGCCGTCAACGCTTAGAGCGCGACATGCACTTAAGAACGAACAAAAGTGGCAACTGTCACCACATATACAGAGCTCCGATTTCTCAGGATTATAAATTTTGCTTAACATAATACTGTCGCCAACGTCATCTTAATTAGCAGGTTATTGCTGCTGCTTTGCGTCCTATATGTACACATGCCGTCAGACTTAGCCCGAACAACGATGAAAGCTTAACTTTAACCAAGGCGCGCTGTAATGAGCAAACATCGAGTGCTTTGGAAGCAGGACATATTAAGCTACAGCGCATTCAGTGCACCTAGCCATAATTCTCGAGCACCCTCCAATGGAGAGGCAAAAATACGCTTAAGCATGTTCTGGTTAACTCTAAAGGCGACTTTACACGTGATGCGCATGTAAGGAAAGTTTAATTAGACTTGCGAATGACAGGAGGCTGAAGAAGCACCAGGAAGGCACTGTTTTAGGTCTGGCTTCCCGGCCTTTTGTTTAACATGATAAAAACAATACTAAAGGAAAAGTTGAAAAGAAATTCTGTATTTGTGATACAACACCTTGCTCTTGACATTTTTCGACAACACTAATGCGCTCTGGAGGTATAAGGTTTTCAAGGTTGAAATTATTGCTTTAAATCTGCGTGTACTTGTTTGTTTGTCAAAACGCACGGCAAAAAAAAAGCCAAGATGCAGCCTACCTTGGTTTTTACCATACCGGCTCGTTGGTCACGCATGTGCTCCAGAGTGGCTGCGATGTCGATTTCCTTTGCTCCTGTTGGCAAGACATATCGCGTCAAAATGTGTATCCACGAGAGGTGACCGCAACACTAAGTCCACCGGGAAAAAAAATATTTCTTACCTTTGGCCATTCTGTTCAGGACCATGTCGATCAGGCAGTAGGTTCCCGTTCTTCCGATGCCGTCACTGCAAGTGAAGAAAATAAAAATAAACATTCAGCAGATCCAACGCATTTGTTGAAATTTATGTGAAACGACACTCTCGCGAAGCGGTCAAGGAAATTACACGCATCTAAATGCGATGCGTGTAATTGTTATATTGTTTTCAACCTATGCAACGAGTAACCTCGTGCAATGTTTCATGCTTATGCATTACACCGTTCACAAGCTATGTCGTAATGCAAACGCCAAATCACGAGGATGCACAATGTGAGACGTCGACGCAGCAGTGCGACTAGGACGAAGGCGATGTTTGATGCTTGCCGAGATGGGCGACAACGATCTAAATACCGTTAAAGGTTACATACCCTATAAAGGGGTTTCATTTAAAGCTTCTCTTTGAGAGGAAATGCTTGATTGCCGGAGGAGGCGTTGTGCGAAACTCTAAACAACTCGAGTAGAACGAAGGCGGTAGAACTGGTGTAGAGCAAGTTTATAAGAGCGCCTTGTTGCAAGAGTTGGCACATGCTGTTATGCAGCTGAATGCTAGCAAACAGAAAGGAAATCATACAGAAAAAGAAACATAAGGACGACACAGACTCTTCTGTCTGCTAACATAACTCTACGTAATAGCGAGTAGAACAATAGTGCAGGGATTAGTTCGTCCAAGTTTCCTAAATGCGCATTGCCGTATATTTATCAGTTCAAATCCTTGTGGCGTGGAGAAGGTATTCTTCTGATGACAAGGATGGCCATCGTCGTCAGCGTAACGTAAAAGGTGTGCGGATACAAAAAACCCAGTTCAAAGCTTTTAACTGCTGTCACCGTAAAAATAAGAAAAAGAAAGGAAGAAAACACATGGAACGTCTTGTAACGTGGAAAGCGCGAATATGACATTTTCGCATTGTCTCTCCCGTCGTGAACTCCGCGGTCAATGCAATTAGTTGTGTACAGCATGCGAGTTCTTACCTGCAGTGAACGACAATGGGGCACGAGCGTCCACGATACGACTTGTTCACCTTCCTGCGTTGAGCAACACCCACATGAATATATTGTCGCTGCACCAGTACTGTCACCGTGTAAACACGCACTTTCGAGTGGAGTTTTGAGGAACAAGACGGAGTCTAACATCACTACTGAAGTATAGCGCAGCTAGACAAAACACTAGAAACAGATGGGGTGCGGGCGCTAACTGCCATAGCAATGTGGCTGACGGAGTATTGAAGAAGTATTGACACGACATTTTCGACTTGTCATTTTCTCGCGCCTAATGAACACACGAGCACTCTAAAGCCTAAAAACATATACTGACAGGCGTCAGAGCGCCTAAAGTTATTTACTATAATGCTTCCTTCTTCTAACCAGGAGGCGAATTTACAAAGCTATTTGTTCGTAACTGCTCTTACGCAACCGCCAGTAGCCTTCAGTAATGATTTGTCCTGCATCGGGAGTGGCCCGGTATTTGCTCATTAGGGAGGAATCTATCGTAAGAAACCCCCCCTCCCCCCCCCCCCCATTCCCGTTATTTTCTTTGTGTGTGTGTGTGTAAATGCAGGAGCTATTGCGGTTTCGGTTCCCATTTGGTGGATTTCTCATGACGTCATGATACGTTAGCTCAATCCGTTCCCGCAATCGCCGCAGCTGCCTCTCGCGAGCGAGGCCAAAAGCTCAGTGCTATGACATCACAATAATATCGACGACTCCAGGTTTACCCTTTGGAGAAAAACTTTAGTACCGAATTAAAATACTTTGTAAGCGTCTCGCAACTTTCGCACTCCCTGAGTGTGATCGTCTTAACGCGCGAGAAACACGTGGTAGCGTGCCTAAAGCTTCGTAAATAGGTGTCAAGTACTCCTTTCAGGGAAATATCGAGACACACGAGACATAAGGCCCCATTGTATAAAAAAAAAAAAACACGATTACTGAAGGGAAAGTTTGTACATATCGACAGTATTAAAATACATTTTATTTGTACACTTGCGCTAAGATTTTTTTACCACCAAGATGCATCGAATTGTCCTAGAAGGCACATAGTGGAACTTCGATGGTGTGTTGAATACCTACAACTTAGCATGTAAATGAATTAGGCGCAGCAGGTTGCAATTTCTCGACCCTTCCCCACAATATGGAGCGAGCTTCTGATGATGAATGGTATCTCGTAAAGGGGTTATGCGCAAGCTGTAGGTAACACGCGGGGTCACATTCTCGCACCCTAAAGTAACATAGCAGCCCCGATTCATGCACATGCACGGGAAAACCACACACATCTTGTTTCCCGTCACGAAACGCTAGATAAGATACACTGGACAACATAGGACACTTCATCCAGTTAAGTAGCTCCCAGCACGCAGTTAAGAGATCTCAATGTTAGGCCATACACACAATCAAGTCAACCGGTAGCACATGCATAGCGGAAAGTGACGCGACACTTTAATACAACCAGTTGCAGTGCACCAGTTCAGGCACGCGTGAATAAATCATTCCGCTTAACGTCACAGTCGAGTAGCCGGATAATAAATTACAACATAGGGCACAAAATAGAGCCGTACAGGTATGTGAGGCTGTGTTAGTCCCCTTCGTTATCCTTATCGAGCACGCACAGTAAAAGATTAAAAAGATATCACAACCCGCTTCACGACAACACCAGTCACGTTGAGAACGGCTGCCAGCATTACTGTGTTCTTTGCACAGCCGTCACTTTCGTAAATACCTGAAACATGTCTTTAGTTTAACGCTACAAAAAGAAAGCGAAAGATTAACAGAGGCAGGGTAGGGCTGTTACGGTTTTCCTTTCGCGTTCTCATTCTCTGTCTCTTCCAGCGATTACGTATATGTGTTAAAGAGCTAAGCTTTCACTCCTAATTACCCTCTCCAAAACATAGAAGCACACTTACGCGTTTATGCGTACATTGCAAAGTGACATGTGCTAAGCCAGACGGCGACATCTGGATATTAGATATCAGCGCCGTGCTCTGAAGTTACATATTATACACATAGTTGGCATGCACACCAACAAATTGATTCACATTTTCGGAGACTGGAGGCAAAGATAACATATGCAATGGGTATTACAGGCTGCACTCGACAGTTTCATCACAAACGTTCCAAGCAGATGTCACTCGTCAAGGAACCAACAAACCGCAGACACTTGGGGAGCGCAAAATTGGCATATCTCAGAAAGGAAATGCCATGATATGGTAAAGGAGAAGACAACAAAATGAGAGACTGATATATATATATATATATATATATATATATATATATATATATATATATATATATATATATATATATATATATATATATATAGAGAGAGAGAGAGAGAGAGAGAGAGAGAGGAGAGAGAGAGATAAAGGTGATTGAGAACAGGTGATAAAAGTATAAAGAAATGATACGAAAAGATAGGTAACAGAAAGAAGGAAACGGTGCACGGAAGTAAAGGGAAGGCTTACAACAGGTTAGAAAGCAGAGCACACAGTTGAGTGGAGGAAAAAAAAAATAAAGCAAGAAACACGCGGGCTCCGTCTTTCCCACGTAGTGTGTTGCAGTCAGGCCGTAGAAGCAGAAGAAGAAGTAGAAGAAGGAGGCGCAGAGAGTAGGTGCTTGCGGTGGCTCTCCTCCGCCGCACCCATCACTTTTGTGACTATGCAATTCGCACGGTGAACAATTGCACCAATCACAAAAATGATGAACGCAACGGAGGGGAAAGAGGAGTCGGGCGAGGCCTCCCGCAGCAGAAGGAAGAACCGACGCCGGGTCACCGTCCGCCGGAGACGACAGAACGGGCACCGGCCCAGTAGGAAAATGGTTCAGCGTGAGAGACAGGGACAGGCATAGAGAAAGCACAGAGGGACGGAAAATAAAAAGTTACACGGGCTCTGGCGTCGACAACATCGCGTCATCACACGAGAGCACAGCGTTCACGTACCAGATGGTTACACAGTGCTTCCTATACTGTTCAGTCAGAACACTGATCAAGCTTTGGTTCAGTTAACCCAACCTCGCCACTTGTGTAGAGATCTGCAGCCTAAATTGACATACAGTCTGGACTGATAAATTATTCTTTCAAAACGTTGTTTCTTTTTGTTTTAATTTCGCGGTAACAAGTGGATTATCAGAGGAAAAAGAAATGAAAGCCAAAGTTTCATTTTTTTTAAAGTTCGCGCCAAAACGCCATTGATGGCACGTCAGTGTGACGTCACAGATTTCAAGGTATCTTCTCGTACTGGGGTCGTTATGGATTCGTGAAAATTCGTGAAACTTGCCAAGTTCAGTCTTCAGCGTTGTCAGGTTACAACGTAAATCATCTTTACTGATAAAAAAAATTAACTAGGTGCAATTAGACGCCATCAAATATATATGAAGTCCGGGCAAGCTGTGCAGACACTTGACGGCGGCGTCGTCACACGTCTCTCGCTGTTGCGTCTTTTCCGGCTGATGAAACTACCTGCGACGGCAGGGGTGACCTTTCTTTTTTGGAATTGCAGAAGGGTAACTTAATAGTACAGCTCAAATTAGCTTTCCCTTTAGTGTCCTGTTTAAAGAAGCCCCAGAGAGAAAAAATAAGCTGAGCTGTTTTATTAAGTGACCATTCAACAATAAAGAAAGCCACGTTTACCTCGAGAGAATGTCCGATAAACCATCAAAGAAGCTAAAACAAAAAAAAATTGGAGGACGCTTAAGCTTCGCCTTTAAGAGTAGAACGCGATAGCATTCAAAGATCCCTGACTGCTTCTCACGCTTCCCGGGAACTGGAGCGTATGAAACCGTTTATGTTTACCGGGAAACGCTGGTCGCGAACGCTATGCACGAATGCGGGCTTTGTGGTAGAAACGCGGCCTCTTGCGTGGGCCGCGATGCGATGGAGGCGAGCGCCAGCTGGAGGTATTGCAAGAAACCGTGCGCGCCGCTCCGTGGCCCCCGACACCTGCGCGCCGGCGCGCGCAAATGGCGGACGCCGCGGCCGGTCTCTGAATGGTAGACACGCTGGAAAAGGGGTTTCTCTGAGTTTTTGGGTAACCGAATTATGTTTTCTCGTGTAGTCACTTTACAATCTGAGAGCTATCATAGCAGTAGGTTGTGTGTAAGTCGTAGTTTTGGATCTTCCACGTATTTTAACTTGAGGAATTCAATTAGTGCAGTGAATTTCTTGCGTCACATGGAGGGCCTGGGTATGGGTGGCTCGAAAATGTTTTTGCCGAAACGACGTCCCACGCAAGACGCCGGTCGCGGGTAGCCGGATTTTCTGCGACGCGGGCTCCTTAACGCTATCGTGCTAAAAAGAAGCGGCGTCGCCACCTTCACAGCCCCGCCCCAGCCACCTTAAAATTCTCGCCCAGCTATGAAATCCCGGATTTTCATGGCATCCGCGAATGCCTAAAGAGAGAGAGAAAGAGAGAATAAAAAAGTTGCTGACAGTTTAAGAATGAAAGGGTATATTTACGTAGCCCAAGACAAACTATTTGCATAAAAGCCAATTAGGTTTGCTTACTACCGCGACAAGTGGCCTTGTGTGTTAAAACGGCTGTTTTATCCGTACAGGTCTGCCTTTGTGACATTGGTTGTAGGATGAAACCTGAACGGTCTTGACAAATTTTATCGGTGACCCTGATATCAGTGCTCAGCCAAAAGTATTACTAGCGTCAAGCAACGTGCTTTATTTTCCAGTTATCCTAGCGTTTATATAAGCAGAAGGAATGTCATTAAGCTGCGAGCGGATTCCAGCTTTTTCAGGATTTCTAGGACTCCAATATTTCATAGGGGAAATCACTGCGTTTTGGCACTGCGTTTTTGTGGGTGGAGCTTTTACTGAATTTTAAGTCGTCACCGATTACAGATAATTTTTATCGGTAAGATACGCACAAAATTTGTACTCTACAGGAGGGATAGATTGAAATTTGCAAGCTTCAGGAACTTTTACAGCGCGACAACGGCCAAAAATATGATAAAATGCTTTAAAACCTGTGACATCACCGTGACGTACCGACACTAAGGTTTTAGGGCAAAGTTCCAGGAATGGAAGTTTGGGCTACATTTTCTCTTCTGGAAACCAACCACTTTGCCCCAAAATTAGAGAAAATAAAGTATTGCAAGCATAATTTATCAGTCAATACTCATTTACTATGCTTCCTTAGTATCCCTCTATGAAGTTACCGGACCACTGTAGGTATGAACGCGGAACGGTATTCTGGATCGATCAGTTTCTGCAAGATCGCTGTTACTACGCTTTGGTCGGATAAGCCAGCTAAAGTGGGTGCGACGAAAGAAACGGCATACCCTCCAACAGCGTCATTCCCCAGTCATGTAGTTGTCCAGTGGATTGACAGTATGTCCGCTGCTTCAGTGTGACCTCACTTTAGACGA
The DNA here is from genome assembly GCF_023375885.2 of Dermacentor andersoni. NCBI lineage: Eukaryota > Metazoa > Arthropoda > Arachnida > Ixodida > Ixodidae > Dermacentor > Dermacentor andersoni. The sequence continues at coordinate 132,224,531 of NC_092815.1, read as the reverse complement.
CACATCACGAGAAAGTGAAAAAAAAAAGTTCTATGGAATGATCGATCCAGAATACGGCCACAGAATTACCGTGAAGCCGTGTGTGTATTAGGGCATAAGCGAAAATTATTTCAGTTGAAATGTTTGGCCAAAGAGGACGACAGCTCCTGGCGTCCCTTAGTGTGTTCGATGTAATGGAAATGCAAGTGTATGATACGAACCCAATTCACAACACGTAATCAGATCCGGTGACATGACTGTTGGGTGAGAACTTTCGGCGAAAGGTCTAAATGCCGTGCCTTGGAAACACCGCAACGGAAAACATCAGAAAACACACACAAGAAAAAAAAAAGGACTAGGTAAAATCTTCCATTTCTCATGAAGTCATATTACAAGAGCCTTTTCATGAGACCAGCAACAATCAAATAAGAAGCGACGTTTCATAGTTACAGAATACAGGATACACAGCTTTACATGCTCTCAGAAAGGCATAGTTTTGACATACTTAGAATACTAATATCTTGCTTTCAATCACACAATATCTAGACAGCGTCGTGTTACCGTACACAAACACAATAGTAGCAATCACAATATAAACGGTAACGCGTAGGACAGCAGAACAACGTGCGTATTGCTTTCGTCCAATGCACCTCTTTACTGGGTTAAATTATGTTTTGCTGTTACCACCACGCCCAAACAAAGAGAAATACAAAGGATCCCCCATGCTTGAAACGAGAACGTGAAGGCCAAAAGCAGCAGATAAAGAAAAAAAAAGGGGGGGGGGGTAAGCGTACATGAAAAGTACAAGAACAAGAACTAGGTTTTCAAAAAAATGTGCTGACATGGGGCTGGCAGGTAAATGTTGTACCTGAGTATATTAATAGCGCATGGGACGGGACAAAAGGAAGAAACAAGAAAAATAGTTGGCAGACTGTTCTTTGGTGAAGCATTTGTCAATGTGAAGCGGTTGCACTCCTCTCTGGCAAGTTGCGCGAACCAGACGACGACACGCAGTGCGCAGTTAACTCATAACTGCACCCATCCAGATGTCTGCGCTGTTGCTAATAATTTCTGAGCTCGTCCCAACGAAGCCAAGCAGAGTATGCAATGTTTCGAGGCATCCTCTGCTGGAAGCTTTCGTTGCTGGGAAAACTTATACGGCTTCCAATACACCCGTAGCCCTGTGGTATTGGTTCCACCCATCAGTGAATACACAAACTGGCTGTTTAAGACGCGCGACATTCCTCAAGCAGAATGGCTTGACTGTTCACAACAAAAAGCGAATTGGAATAACGGATGTCAGACAAGTTCAGCGTCCTTTCTAACGGCGAAACTTTCAGCAAACGAGTGAGCTAGAGGGAATAGAGCATGCAGCTATCCAGGTAAAAACAAAGAAAGCAGAAAAACAAACAAACAAACAAACAAATGAAAAAGAGGAACTTACAAGTTACAGCATGCCAAAACTGAATTCCTGCAATCGAAACGCTTGCGCTTCGCAGACGGCTTCATCACAATAGAACGACGAAGCAGAGTGCAACGAGAACGTTATTAAGGCGTCATTTTCCCGCGCTCGGCGCACGGGCAAATCTGTGTAATATATACGACGCAGCTGCTGCCCAGTCAGGCACGAAAGGGGATCGTCGCGGGAAAAGCTACGAAGAAGGCTTGACGGAAGACCCGCCTCTCGTACTCTTCTTTTTCGCTCCATGCAACAGTCGCGCGAGCGCGAACTGCACATGCTCAGCGTTTCGGTGAATAAAAACTTACTAGTCGTCTTGCAGCGCACACAATTTGCGCGACGGTGCCGAACGCAACGCTTTTTCCCGTCGCATATCGGAAGTACAGCTGTCACAGTACACCGCCTCAATGAGCCAACTCATTCGCGAAAAAAAAAAGGAGTAACGAACAGAGAAGTACGCAATCACGCAGTAGTCAGCGCATTCGCGCCATAGCGCGAAATCGCTTGACGGAGCTAGCGCGTATTCGCTAGACGGAGCTAGCGCGTAAAATCCCCTAATTAATTATACAGGCAAGCGATCTTTTGCTGAAGAGCGTGCCGGCAGCAGGCTGGTCACTGAGCTTGCGTGGTCGAAGCCACCTCCAAACTCCCCCCCCCCCCCCCCCCCCCCCCCTCACCGCCTCGTCTCGCTCAAGCCCTTTCTCCTACTATGCTTCACCACCAAGAAGCACGGACCGACGCAATGGTTTCGCTTTGTCGCTTCACTCGCGCGCCTGCTGACGACGGCGCGTATAGTCGCAACGCGTTGCGTTCGCATCCACAGAAACACACGAACGTTGCGTTTCACGCACTCTCGAGAGTCGCAAGCGAATCGGGAGTCGCAAGCGAGCGAGCCGCTGCAAGCGAAGCAAGAACAAAAGAAACAACAAGCAATCAGCGCAACCGTACAGCGGGACCGACGAACGGCGCGAGAAGAGTAAGATGGAGAAGGACGAGGAGGAGGAGGTGTGCGTGGAACGGGGAGGATAAGGAGGGAGGGAATAAGATTGAATTCGGAATTAAGCATAAACCTTTTGTCGGCGACAAAAATCCGCGCACTTGGGTGCTCTTGTTTGCGCAGGAGCCAGCGTGCTTCCCCCCTCCCTCTTTTATACGCGTACCTGACTCGAACAAGCGGGAGAGAACAGGAGTAAGAAGGAACGAGGCTGTGAGAACTCCGCACAGCGGCAACGCGTGCACACTCACCAGAGGATGAATTGTGGCTCGCCGGCGCGCGCAGTTCCGCTGCTGCTGCAAGCCGCGACGGCACCGCAGCAAGACGCGTAGGAGGAGGAAGAAAAAAAAAGAAAGGTACTACGCATGCTCGAGATAAACGCAGCTGCAGCGCAAAAAGCGAGGAGTACGGCGCAGGGAGAACGAATCAAACAGAACGAAAAGCTTCATCAAAGAAATAGAAAAAGAAGTAGCAGATGGCAAGGAAGGGAGAAGAACAAGGAACAAAGAGAACCGAATCTTTCGGGTGCAACATTCGTTAATCATCGTTTCTTTGTACCAGCTGTCTGTCCCGAATACACCGCAGATGTTTTCCTCGATGTTAATTTCTCTCCCTACAGCGCGTCGTCTTCCGTCGCATCGGCGGGTAAAGCTGGCCTGGGAAAGACAGCGAGAACGAAGAGATGAAAGGAAATGAAGTTGTAGAAGGAGCCAGGAGAGGAGGATTCCAAAATTTGTCGAAAAGAAAGAGAGAAAAGATTGCAGAAACAAACGCGACCGCGTTTCAAGAGGCTGAAAATTATTTGCTCTTAACCAGACTCCACCCCCACGCCCCCTTTTGCGCCTCCTCCTCCACCTCCTCCTCCTGCTCCTCCTCCTCTTGCTCTTTCGCGCGAGTTGCTGTTCTAACTTTCGGGAAACGTTGCGAACGGCGAGGCGCACGCGAGAAGCGAAAAAAAATTAAAGGAAAAAGTGAGAAAGAAAGACGAAAGAGAACAAACGCTGAGACAGATAAAGCGGGCAGTGCCGGCGGGAAGCGGAATTTGTTAATCTCTTTTTCCTCGACATTTGCGGATCAGAAAAAGGCACAAAGAAAGGATACCAGTGAAGGGAGCAGGATTTCGTTGAACGTTCCTTTTTTTTTTTCCCGCTGCCTCATTCTCAACGGAAACGAAACAATCGCCGCGCGCGCGCGGATGGATTAAGAAAACGGAGCAGCGGCACGAAGAGAAACTTTATAACAAATTGAAAGTGTGATGAATGCGTGCCGAAAGAACGGTAAGGAAACAATCAGAAGCAGAAGAGCGGTGAAGGTGCTTTGGTGAAATTGTTGTGCGTGTAGTTTTATATGAAAACGTGTGCCACTAAACAAGTCATTCGGACCAGTTGTTAGTGCTTGATAGTAAAAAAAAGCACACGATATAACGAAAGCACTATGCGTGCGGGCGTGTGTGCGTGTGTGTTTGTGTGTGTGTGCGCGCGCTTGTGTGTGTGCTTGTGACTGTAGGCGGGAGCGGAGAAGGGTTTCTTATGCTGTCGTTATCTGGTTCTCCGTTAGCTGTGCACGTTCTTCATAAGCCCCATTTTCCTGTGCAATCAAAGCTTTTTCTTCTTTCAGCCTGGTTGTTGGCTCTGCCTTGATATGCTTTCAATAAGGGCGCAACACGCTTTACAGGAGCCAGCTCTGCGTGTCGGGTGACGGGTCTAGTGGTACCATACACATACAATTGGAAGAAATGTCATGCTTACGTCATGTACAGCATATCGCGATTTCGTAACTAGAGAGAACAATACCATGTAATGTATTGATGTAATTTTTCTCTTAAATGGTTCTTCTGAACCAACCGCTGTGGCAAATACTTCGTGAAGTGTGTGTTCGAAATACCTAACCTAACGTTTCTTGTTGATCGTATATCTCATGCTTTATCAGTAAATCGAACAGGGTGCGTTAATTTCGTTAAAGGCTGGAAATACATATTGTTATTATTCGCGTGCTATTGGCAAGCTAGTATTAGCAATCTGGTATTAGAGCCCTGAAAGCGTGAAGGAGTGAGTACCCGAATGACTCATTATAAAACTACTCCCGCATTAATAGAACCAACGGCCCAAGGCAGCTTGACACATCTTGATCACCTAATCATAGTTTGATATACTTAAACTACATTCCACATGCTTAATACGATAACACTGCACTACGATATTTCCCAACTAACGACCTCTGGAAACCGGAAGGCGGTCTAGTGGGAAGTGGACTTCTCCTAGTGAGCCCTCGCCTACTGTTGTCAGTGCAAATAAAATGCCGATTAAGACTAGTTAACTAAAATAAGTATGGGGACGATTAGTATAAGTGCAGCGGGAAGGGGGGGGGGGGGCGTGAGAAGGGGTGGTGCTCGCTTATACAACGTAACAACAGCCAGTGCGCACTACACTCGCTGGTGATAATCATACAGCGCAGCTTTTATCGACAAGAGCACGTGAAAGAGCCTCAATGTTTTTTAACGAACCACTCGCACAGCCTCGATAATTTATGCGTTGCGATTAATCATATTTCCGGTACTTGGTTCGTTTATCGCGGGCCACCGAGCCCCACCTTCGCCGGCGCTCGCGCGCGCGCGCCAGAACTTAATCTCGCAGTTTTCAAACACGCAAGCTTGAATGAGATAGAGAGAGAGAGAGAGAGAGAGAGAGAGAGGAGAAATGTTGGCTCCGCACTTTGCTTGTTCCTGTAAGAGGACGCACGCTCTGCGCGGGTAAAGCACGTAGATGAAGAGGGAGGGAGAGAAAGAGAGCGAAAGAAGGCGGAATAAAAGGTAGCCGCGGAGAATCGTCTGTCGCCATGACAACATTTCTCTCGGGTGCTTCCAAAATGAATGAGATATGTTAATCCCCGGGCACAGTTCAAAGATGCCTTAAGTGCCTTAAAAACAGCAGGCGGGCGAGCGCGGGTGGCAGCGCAGGCTCAGGGCGCTCTCGCTGGCTAGCCCGCCCGGCCGCTCGACACGCACAAACGCATAGGCGAGCAGTAGTAGCGCTTCCGCTGCCGCTGAAAGCGCGCCCGAGCACTCATTACAAGCGCAGCAGACCTCATTAGCGTCGATTTAGAAACGAGGATTGCTCGCCGCCGCTGCCGCTCATGCTACGTGCCTTCGCTGCCTGTTGCGCCGGCCCAGTTCTCTCTATATCCGAATGCCGGCGCGGCGCCGGCGGTTTTTTGCTTCTCCTCTTAAATGGCTCCAGCACGCCCAATTTTTCTTTCTTCTAATCTTTCTAGCTTTCTTCTTCTTCTTCTTCTTCTGCTGCTTTCTTGTAGAGCGGTCCCTGCAGAAACGCGCTGCGAAGTTTCGCCAACGAGTCTGTGTGGGGAGGTTCGCGCTAATGCGAGCGGAATTGGCCTTTCATTAATGACTGCGCTCTCGAACAGAAAATAGCGCGCGCGCTCGCTCCAGCAGACCGACCGACCGTCCGACCAGTCCGCCTACATGCCTGTTACGCCGACCGGAGCTTATGCCAGGCAGAAAAGACAGCGCTTTCACGAGAATTGCGAGTACTCGCGCTTGTTATTTTCTGGCATCCACGGAACCTGCATTGCTTTCTTGCACCGCTGCTGCTGGAGGGAATCGCCGCAACTATTGGCGGACGTGGCATCTTTCTTCCAGGGAGCTTTCGTTCCCCCTCACCGATTTCTCTCTCTCTCTCTTTTCACAGCCGAGGCCCGCAACCCACCCGACATCCGAATGCTCTGGGTAAGCCTGGTGTTTAGTTTTTCTCTTGTGCTTTTACATTTTTTCCGCCGAGAGATGCTTCTGAGCGTTGTTTCCGAAAAGAGAAAAAAGAAACGAAAAAAAAAAAGTGGTAAGTAAACCGTAATAAGACACGTTGTAATAGACTAAAATGCATTAGTAAGATCTCGATGGAGGCTAATTGGTTCATATTTAGAACTGAGGTCGAACAGTGCGAATAAGGCAAGGACATTAGGAAACAAATACCACAGACAAGCGCTGTCTGTGGTATTTGTTTCCTCGTGTTCTTGTCTTATTCGCGCTGTTCAACCTCCGTTCTAAAAGGCTAAAATGCTTCGACTACGACCTGCGGACAGCCCTGTGTGAACTTCATGTGCCAAATAAGGAAAAAACATGTGTGCCTTGAGCATTCGAACGCAGAGGGAGAACATCGACAGAGGAGGTGGCGAGCACAAGCGTTGATTAACGACTGCTTAATTTCTCTTTCGGTATAAATCAGTTGCCGCCCATAGATTGAGCTACAGAATGCTCGGCTACCCCAGTTCTTCATATTATATAGAAAAATAAGCAAAGAAAAAGTAGTCTTTGTTCAACTTAGTGGACAAATGTGACAGCAAACTTATGACTCGACCAGTATTTCCTGGCGTAAGCGTCAGAACAGTCAGCAGACGACACACGTGACACATGAAAAATGTGAATGCCGGGGTTCTCTGTTTCGAGCAAACAGTCTTTGAAGTACAAAATGATATCACGGAAAGGAAGTGTATCATAATGGATATCGATGGAAACTCATGTCCGCTTGCATACTGAAGAATTTCAGAATTCCGGGGGATTTGCTTAGCTGGCAATGCGCTGGAATGTCAGCTAAACTAAAAAGCCAATATTGCTGACCAAAAGAAAGTACTAATAATATAACTATGGATGTGGCACATTGAGAGAATTTGATTACTCGATAGAGCAGCACCTCCTGCCAAGTATTCTGACTACTCGGGATAAAGCATTATTTTTACAGTTGCCAATTGGCAGAAGTTAAGAAATTTTATTATTTGTGCATCGACGGAATTCAGTATCGACGGGGTGCTGTCATTAAAGGAATGCTACAGGTGCGTGATCGAAATAATTTATATTGAACAACATGAGATTAAAATAGATCATGCACGCATAACTATTTTTGAGCAACGCGGGATGCAGCGTGATGCATATCACTCCCCTGCAGCTGTTCTATTCGCCCTGGCAGCATGCAGAGTTTTTAACTAGTTTCGGCAGAACGTACATATCTTCCATCGGCTGTAATGGAAACTTGACTGATTCAGCGTGCAATATCCGAGTGGTCGCTAAAATTAATCCCACCGTGCGCCCAAGAGCCGGTATGGAGCTCACTAAGTTTGTCGAAAGGTAGAATTCGCCTTTCGATGTTTTCGTCGCGTTATTTATTTAGCTCTTCTGTGCAAACACTGATAGAAGCCCCAAAAAAGACATAAACCGGTTTCACATTCAATACAAATTGGCAAATCGGAAGGTGGCACACTCGCGGCAATGGTTTGACAACAAGCATCAGATACCAGCACGACAAGAAACACGCTCATACAGCATTGACATTTCAAGGCGAAAACAGAGAAAATCATTCAAGAGCCAACACTTGCGAATGAAGTGGGAGCAGTGGTAAGTGATATAAGAGCAAACATGTCAACAGTGTTGAGGTAGGAAACGTGAGTTGATGCGACACGAGGAAGCATAAAAGGCGAACGCACCGGTACAGTTCAAGAGCTCTGGCTTACAAGCGCCCACGTAAGCACTTATCGCACTCAACAACACGCTGGTGAGTTGGCGAGTGACGCCTCGTTGAAAAGCGTTTGCCGCTAAGCTGCACTGATGACTTGCCATTCGGGGCCAGGATACTCCAAAAAAATTATCTACATTCGTCACAAGAAAGAAGCATTCTCTTCTGCAGCAACACACTGAATACCACGTGCTTTGTCGTTGAGAGCATTTTCTTGGTTTCTCACATTTTCGCACGGAGGCGTTTTCACAAAGCGATCCGAAAATTCACTTCAGCAATAACTGTGGTTCTGGACGCCAGCACGTAGAAAGCAAGCTGCCGTGGGGCACAATTCCGCGTAATTCCTTCAATATATGTAGCACGTATTTGAACATCCTATCGAAGAAAGAGAGACATTTGACCCGTGTTCAATAATCCTATACAGGCATGTATGGATCCCACATAAAAACATGTTCATATGTCACATGGGTCACCCTATCGAAAAAATATGTATGCCCCGTGTCCAATAATCTAACATGAACACACGGGGACTCAATATAAAAGCCCGTATGCTTCCTTACGTCCTTTGCGGCACGCTATCAAGAAAAAAAAATCATATACACGATACGTTCAATGTCCAATAAAGGAATATATGGATACAATAAACAAAAAATATGTATGTTCCCATATATTATAGGCTCAAAGATTAGATCCGGCAGATATATTCGCATAATTATATGAGGATGGGCCATAGGATTCCATATATCATACGGCGCATGTCTCATATATCACATGGGACATACCCCATGTGATATACAGGGTGTCCTACATAAATTGAGCCAAGAATTTAAACATGAAAGGCACGTTCGAAGCGAGTTGAACCGAACGAATACTGTTCGCAATAGCCTACAGTAACTCAGAATTATTTTTCTTTTTCTCCATGACTCATTAATTCATTAAGTTTAATTACCCAACTTCTTATTTATTGGCTGAGGACCCCAAGTATGATACGCAGATTTGTAGAGCACCTTCAGAAACCACCTATCGAGTTGTTTTTTTTTTTGCGATACGTCTCACGTAGTCCTTTTTTCCGGGTTGCAAAGAAAGCCCGCGAAATATGAAAAAAGTCGCGTGACGGGGCGTTTGCGCAGTGATATGTTGTGCTGCTCTCAATCGTGCGTTCGGTGAACAAGGTTGCATCGTGACTGGCGACGAGGAAGCGGCAGGGCGTTCTTTATCTCCTCGGCAGCGCAAAGGAAACAACCCGATAGGTGGTTTCTGAAGGTGCTCTACAAATCTGCCTATCATACTTCGGGTTCTCAACCAATAATTAAAGAAGTTGGGTAAATAAACTTGATTAATTAGTGAGTTATGGGGAAAAGAAAAAAATATGTCTGAGTTACTATAGGCTATTGCGAATAACATATGCCTTTTATTTTTAAATACTTGCCTGAAGTTATGTGGGGTCACCCTACTAACGTTAGCCAAGCTGTTCAACGAAAAAAAAAGTAAGAAAATTGACTCGCGATCCCGACCCTGCAAAAGTGGATGGCCAAGCGAAGATGTTAGAAAACCACTCAAATGCCATCGATGGAGATATGAAATGTTTTATTGTTCTGCCTAGTCTTAGCACGACACCGTTGTTGAGCATTACGATTTTGGATTGTTCGACGCTCATCGTATTCACGCTGCTCTTCGGGAGTCTTTGCGTGGTCTACCCGTAGCGGTCTTGCAATGAACTGAGTAAGTTGCTAGGCAGGTCTCCCTTTGGTATATGAAGTTTGGTGACGTCATTCACTGATTCGTATGCTGCTGTTGCCCCTTTCCCACCGGAGCAGCTTATGCAACCGTAATCTTTACAGGGAACCACGCGGGGAGAACGAACTTGGCTCGTATTGTTCACAGGTGCCTTATCATCCATCATGCGGTTCTGACGCTTGTTTTGTGCTTTTCTTAATTGAAATGAATACTGAGCTGTGTGTTGTGTGTTTGATTCCAAAGGAGATACGCACTTTTTTCGCTTCAGTTTTTTATTTATTATTATTATTTTTTGCTGACAGACACAAGAGATCCCGACCAACTAGAGGCTAACAGCTTCGCTGTAAACCGCAGTGCAAGGTACAATCATAAGACTTACGATGTTCGGTCGGCAGACATGCGACGACCAAACCCCGTAAGTTTTGTAGTTGTATCTGGCACCGTGTTTTTCGAAATCGTATTTTCCGTTGAGCTGCTTGGCTAACGTCAGCTGGGGCACGCGGTACTGGAGCATACGTGCTTTTATACGAGATCCTATTATGTTGCTACATTGGATATGGAGGTGATGGTGACATATGTGTGTTTCTTTTTATAGGGTGTCCCATGTCTCATATGTGAACACGCAGGTTTTTAAATTGGGATCGCCATTTGTGCACATTGAATATGGCGTATGTGCGTTCTTCCGATAGGGTACCACTGCGCCCGGGTGCGGATACGTGACCAAATAGCCCATAAGAGGGCAGGCGGAGTACACTTGGACCACCTGGTCCTCCTGTGTATCGGGCTTGCACCGGTACCACACGGTGCGGCCTCGGAACAGCATGTACCCCTTTGTATATGCGATATTTGTAGCGTAACCAATTGTTTGTGAGTGAGCCTAGGTGAGCATCCTTGATCTGCTAGTGTATCGCAGCAGGACGCTGTCAATAATGAAAATGTCGGGGCCTCAGAGGGCGCACCTTAAGTGGAAATGTTCATTGTTTTACGTAACGGGAGGTATTTACACACGAAGTCGACTAACGTCTCTCAAGCTAACGAGAGAAATAGTAGGTTATATGACGTCATCCTGGTGCGTAAGAATGAAAATAAACTGGACACGTATTACTAACGCTGCGTCAGAGGACTGAGCCCACCGAGCGCGTCTCTGACCTTCGAAACTCCAGGATAGCCTTGATGGAAGCCGGGATACCGTTGTCTGGCCACGAAAGGAAATGGAACTGTGTCACTGTCCGGGTCTCGCTGGTCTTTAGGTTCTTGAGGTAGAAGCTGCGCACCAGGTAGTCGTCGCACCAGATGTGTTCGGAGACGAGGTGCACCTGCGATGGAGCGCGGAAATCAACCGCTGTTACAAACTAGCGCCACTTCGTTCATCGGCCCTGGTCAATGAAGGCGTAAGAGGTTCCAGCTGCACCGAAATTTGCCCGGACCGTTCCACCAATCCCATCAGCCCTACCGTCACAGTGGTTGTTCCATCAGATGCCATCTCTTTGTAGTTCAGACACTCTCACACCACCACGTCGACAACAGCTACCACCCACGTGTAAGGTAGCAAACTGGACTCAGTCTGGTTAACCACCCTGCCTTTCCTTTCTCCCTCTTTCTCTCTCTCTCTGCGGCACTTCCAAGTGCAATCAACTGCGTGCTCCAGCAACCATCAAATCGTTGGGCCGTTTTCATCAACTCCCAAAAGCAGTCTTACAAACGGCGCAGTTTCCCGTACGGCATGGGTTACACGAGCAGCTACTGTACGAAATAAGACACGCTCATCACCAAGCTCTCGAGAAAGGACACGACATCGCATTTAAATGGTTGCCGAGCCACTGCGGAATTGTCGGCAGCGACAGCGCAACTGAAGCTGCGCGCTGGGATCATCGAAAACAACAGCGGGTGCCTATACCACTTTCGAGAACAGATAATGCACGGCAAATTCAGTCACTTGCTCGCCACATCACACTTCTACGATGGAATGCAATGGGTTTCAGCAACTCACGCTTACACTCTCTCGACCCTGATAATGATGATTACGAAGATGATTTATTGGCATCGCAATTGAAACATGGCTGTGACAATATTCACCTAGCCTGCTCGAGTTAATCAGGTATGCTATATTAGCTTCTTATTACTGCGTATTGTGTACATCTCCTTTATCAATTATTCTCTTCAAAACATCTATATCTACTTTGTACCGCTACCTATGCCTGTAACGAATCCGGTCGTATCAATCTCTTCGTTGCTTTTTTCCCCCCTAAATACTCTAAACGTCTCTCCCTTATATCGACTGCTGATCGGTTGATGCTTCCATCCACTCTATATTCAAGCGCTTTTGGAAATTATTGTAAATCTTATGGTCTCACTCCAATTTCTTTTACATCCACGTCCATTGTCTCCACATCCACATCCACTACATCCATTGTCGATGTTTCTCTCACCCTCTTTTTTATGACTCCTGGCTGTCTATTTACACTTTCAATTACCTTGTACTTGGTTGACAGCTTTCTTGACCTCTTTCTCCATTCTGTGTCCACTTAGATGAACTGGTCCACTTTAGCCACCCATTCATTTTCATCCATATTCCTGAGTCTTCCTTCAAAACTAATTTTACTCTGCTCTTCCCCGACTTCAAAAAAGGCCCAAGCCATGTCACCCTGCACTGCCTCATTTGGGGCTTTACCGTGGCCTCTCAAAGCCAGCCGGCCTACCGATCCTAGGCTAACTTCCAACCCCGACAATATGTAAGAATTTAAGCACAGAATGACATTATGTCATTCTGTGGAACGCAGTTCATTCATATGTTTCATTGTCGCTCAAAGGTATGGCAGCTGTAAAATGCTTAAATCAATGTCCTCCCAACTTCCACTCAATCCCCGAAACCCGCTAGCTGGACGTGGTAGAGCAAGGTTACAAAACCGTGGCCACGATTTACCTTGGCCTCTCAAAGCCAACCGGCCTACCGATCTTTGGCTAACTTCCAACCCTGACAATTTATCAGATTTTAAGCACAGAATGGCATTATGAAATTGTGTGGAACCCAGTTCATTAATACATTTCATTGTCGTTCAAAAGTATGGCAGTGGTAAAAAGCTCGAATCAATGTCCCCTTCCTCACTTCCACTCAATCCTCGAAACTCGCAAGCTGGACGCGGCGGACCACGGTTACGAAACCCAACGCGCACGCTTCGTATCGTTGCGTTTATATATACAGTTACTTCATGCGGTGACATTCTCGCCTCATTCGCGCTGCTGAAAAGAAGCTCGCCAAGTCTGTCTTAATATTTTTGATTCCTCTTTCGAGAGAGGAGAATCAATTTAGGCGAGCAGAAAAAGAAAGAATATTTTAATAAGCAAGAAATAAAGTAAAAATAAACGGCTGACAAGCGCGAGAACATGTAAAGTGTGTGGGAAACACACATAACTTCGCGCATAGAGAACGAACGGAGAGAGGCAGGGTGAAAGAAAAGAAAAATAAACGGGTGTAAGGAGGAGGTGAGAGACGGAGGGGAGGAGAAAGTGGCCGGAAGAGAAACATTGGGCGTCTCGAGTAACGAGATTTAAATTACTCGCTCAGCGGAGAAGAAGGAGCACGGTCTTCCAGAGCGGTGAAACGAAGCGGCATAGGGGTTGGTTGGTGGGTATAGGAAGAAAGGAAAATAAAAAGAAAAAGAAAGAAGAGAGAACGAGTGCCATTGCTCCGAGGCCGAAAGAGAAAGAAAAACGCAGGGAATAGAATTTGGGGACAAGAGTGCCCGACGAAAGGAGCCCGAGAAGAAGGAAAATGTGGATGTTGGAAGTGCAAGGGTGCGAGTGGAAGTGGTAAGCCAACGTCCCCCCCTCTCTTCTCCCCCTCACCCCCCTCACACATACACTCTGGCGGTTGAAAAACCGTGGTGGTGGTGGAGGAGCGCGGCATTGCCTCACAAACGACATGCGACGAAGTTTAGCGCAGCGAAGGACTGCTGCTAGACGAGAAAAAAAGGAGTGGACAAATTAGAGAGGGAAGGAAAAGAAGGAGGAGAAGTAAGAACGGAAGGAAAATGTAATGCGGAGGCGACGCACAAGGCTGCCCCTCAAAACACTCGCAGAAGTGCGGCGGTGGGCGACCCGTATGAAATTTCGAGTGAGGTGAAGGAGAAATCTCCGTATACTGGAGCGGCTTTCTTGAAACGGAAGGGTGTGGGCTAGGAGTTGGCGACGAGAAACTCGACTCCTGAAGGGCTGGTTCCTCTTCATCCAGTTATGTCGAGCAATCGGGAAGAGCGAAATATCGCGCTGTTCCGTTTCAAGCACGTACGTCTCCGTGCCCATTCTAAAGTTTCTTTTTTCATTTTATTCAGACAGTAGAATTTAGCAGCAGAATCGTTAGGTTATCACTTTGTCTTAAGGTTCGGCCTATGTGGAAAAAGAAAAAAAAGATAGAAGAGGCGAGCCTACGTGAAAGCGAAGAGCGCACACAAGATGTAATCTGCCTGCGATACAAAGCGCGTGCGCCCGCGTCTATGAGCGGCATTGTAACGTTTTGCCGAATAAAGGAGGCAAAATATACGCCGCGCTTTAAAGAGAAAAGTTGCATATATGAAGGCCTAGGGGGTGGTCTTGCTGCGTGTCAGGTATCTGTTATGGTTCCGCGAAGCACGACTGGGCCAAAATAGAACTTCCTAGATAATGCTCTATAAGTGTTCGCTCTAACCCTGACGTCATCTATGGGAAGACCGGCCCCGTCCACTAAAACAAGCGGAAGTTTCGCGCTAAACGTGGCGTAGGTAGGGTTTGCCGAGCGTAAGTTCACCGCGAACGCTGTGAAATATATCCTTCAATCGGAACGCAACGAAGGCTTTTAAATGCTACACATTTGGAATACTTTGGGACAGTGATTAACAAATAGACACATTTTGTTCTGCTCGTATACCATTCGTTCTCCCGGTAATGAGCGAACAGTGCTTACTTGAATTCACAAAGTTCCGTATTTACCATACACTCGGAAACTAGAGCAGTATTAACACTCTCACAGTCAGGATATTTAGCACATTATGCGCATGTAATGGGGAAGCATAATTGAACTATATTTTCTTTTCAGATCACCAGAACTCAACGTTCTTTTCTTTTGCGCATTGCGGACGCGCTTAATTTGACATAGGAGCGCTGTGAGTGCTATTGCTAAACATACAGCAAAAATGACTTCTCGCAACGCGGAAGAACACTCACAAAAAAAAAAAGGAAGAAGTAAACTCTCTTTAGAAACCATACGCTTTCGGCGCTCGAAGAAGACATCATCATTCGTGGGAGCGAAGAAGATTAAAAAAAAAAAATCAGGGCGGCAACAAACCAACGGGAAACGTTACTTTCTATTCAAACGTACGTCCTCCCTGAAACTGGCGTCATTACAGCTGCATTCAGGACATGCCCTCCTTTTATGGCTCTGTACACAAAGTTAAAGTGCGACGCGTCGTTTAGGCCAGAACTTCATTTCTTGCTTCACTTTCTCTCTCTTCTCACTCCTCGTAGTCGGATGGGCTTCGAGTCTCCCTCGTGTCGCACCGTTCCCTTTCTTCTTTCTTTTTAAATATGAAAGCGCTTCTCTCTCCATCGCTCACTGTACTCTCGCTTCTAATTTCTATCTCAACGCCGTCCTGTAGAGCGCGCTTTCGCGGTGGCAGCCGCCTTTCACGCCATCTCCCGCCCGTGCAGCGCGGCGTGTGAGCGCTTAACCACTATGAGTTCGTCTTAATTAAAGACGATGGCTCCTGCATCGCACACGCATGATATTTTTTTTTATTTTTCGCGAGAAAAAAAGGAAAAAAGAAAACTGGAATCCCGCATAGGAGAGCGAGAGAGTGGACGTTCTCGCGGCGAAAGTGCGGGGTATCTTGTTCCTTTCGTCCCGTCGATGAGTAAGGGCGAGGAGGAGGTGACGAGAGTGGGAGAAACGTATAGCAGCCGGGTTAGAATGGGAAAAGTAAAGCAAAAGTGGAGAGCTGTGGTGGTAGTGAAAACTAGCGCGCCGGGAAAAATAAACGTCGATGGAAACATAAAAGATATGTGGTGGAGAGAAGAAGCTGCGCACAAGTGAGGCTTAGATGAAGCAAAGGCCGTATGCTTACAGCTGAAGGTTGGTGAGAGAAAGCGAGCGAGAGGAACGCGTCAGGAGAGAGGGTGAGAGCGAGAGGGTGAGAGCGAGTGGAGCGAAGAGCGAGAGAGGAAGGAACGATGATGTTGAAATTCCGCCCGTCCCCGAGAACGACGTCGGACCGGCGGCCACACTAATGAGAAATTGGAGCGTCCCATCCAAACTCCCCCCTCATCTCCTGCAACCCCCCCCCCCCTCCCGTCTCCCTGCCGTCTCCGCCACGCCGCTTCTTTTCGCTTCTGGACGCACTCGCGCAGTTTCCAGCAAGAAACAAGGAGAAAGAAAGCCACGCTGGGGGCGCGTGGTGCTTGGCAGCAGGCGCAGTTGAAATGTAAACGAACGAATAACGAAATGGATCGCCCGAGATTTGTCGCCGAGCCCGCACGCGTGCGCATACAGCTCGTTTCGTTTCGCGAGCCCCAAGCTGTCTCTCAATCGGGCGCCGACGACGCGTGTTTGCCATTCCGTCTCTCTCGAACCGAGGGCGGGCGGGCGCGAATGAATGGATCAAATAAGGGCGGCAGCGGCGGCGCAAGCCGTTCGTCGCGTGGAGCGACGATGCAGTCGGCCTTCGTTGGAGACTGCTTTGTGCCAGCCCTGACACCGAGTCGGCATCGCTACTTGTTAGACAAACCGCTCGCTGCCTCCACGCGAGCCGCCTGTGAAGGCTTGTCTGGCGTAGTGCGTGCGCCTCTCGGGAGCGAGTAAATAAGGGAGGAGTACAGCGCGAGGAACGCAGCGTGTAGCCGCAAACCACTGCTGGAAATTTGCGACGAGTTGGATGACGGCTGCCCGCATTGACGAAGTTTCCTTCCTAGTTAGAAGCATTCAAGCACGCGAACGAGTTTTCTGAGGCCTTCTGTAGTCGGCGGAAGCCTGGAAGCGAGTCGATGGTGCGAAAGTCGCTTTGTCGCCACTGTGCAGAGTAAATACGTGCCCGAGGCGGAGTGCGAAAGCAACGGCGTTGCGTTCCTTTTGTGTCGGGCAAAGTTTTGGACACAATGCGAAGGAAGTGCAAAACGAGCGAGGGCCATGACGAAACAAAGGTGCGACTTTTCCAAGGCTGTGTTTTAGAGCCAAACTCCGTAGCTGTTCATCTGGAAAGTTCAGTCAAGCAACGAAGAATACATTCCACAGACTGACAGGCCTGCAAAAGGCTTTGCGTAAAAGAGAAGGAATTCATAATGTAGGGATGAAGAAGAACGCTATAGTGGGCCATCCGCTTGGGCGGTTTCTAGTGGGTCAATCTTTCCAGCGTTTTTGCTCTGAGAGTCCGTGCCCTGCTATGACGGTCGGCCCAAAGGCTGGTGGCTAGTAAACACCTCTACAAGCGGTGAAGAGTGCTTCGGCCTACAACAACAATCCTGGAATTTCGATCCCGTACCCTGCGCTCAACCATGCCTAAAAACGCACCCCAGCAAACACCTCCTACTCCATCCGTGTCGGCACCTCCTCAGACAGTCATGTGCTCTGGTGTGCCTCGTCACAGGCCTCCCATTTTCAGAGGCGCGGACGACACCGACGTGGAGGATTGGCTGACGAAATATGAGAGGGTAAGCGCCCACTATGAATGGGTCTACCGCGCAAAACTGAGTAACGTGCTCTTCTATCTCGCGGTTGTGGCCGGTCTCTGGTACAACAACCATGGAACCGACATGGTCCTCGTTCGGGACCTCTTTAGTGGCTGTGTTTGGTCGCCTTGCTGTGCGCAAGCTGCGTGCGGAATCGCGTTTCCGAGAACGTGCACAGCGACTGGATGAATCATCTACCAGCTACATTGAGAATTGTAGCGAAAAAAATCATAAGCCATTCCACTCTGTGAAGGTGGTTGACCAGCGAAGCTATTCAGCACACGACAGATAATTTTGAACAAAGGTACGAACTCATTCCCTGTCTTGATGGGTGATCATCGTGACGAAAAGTATGCACACTCATTTATTGTCTTGATCGGTAGTCATTATTTCACTCGAAACAGCAATCGCATTTTTTGATGTCAAATAGGTGCGCGTACGCCGCTGGGTGGTCGGTTGTGGCGAACCGGTGTGGCATCGCAAGCGATATGTCTGCGACACGGAAAGCGTAAACCACTTCCTTTTCGGTACCGACACATCCACATTGAAATCACCGACAACGACAACAGGGGTAGTGGCATCGCAGCTAATTCACGCAAAGCGAGTAGCTATGAGCCTTACGGGACTATGACTAATTGCATTTTTTGCTTGCTTACGGGGGTTATGGGCCATTGCTCACGAGGATATGAGCTATTGATGATGACAGTTTTCGACATGCCATTCTGTATGTTGTATGCGTGATTAGAAAGAATTTAAGCATTTCTTCACCTGTCTTACTCTCCCTCCTAAGTCTTTATTTTCCTTTTGGCGCAACAATGTATTCATTAAATGTATTCATTAAATTTAAGCACTGTACGCTTCACTTTGCTGAGTGCTTGTAGCTTCTGCCTTACGGGGCAATGAGCCATTGCATTTTTTTTGCTTGCTTATGGGAGTATGAATGCTTACGTGGGTATGAGCCATTGATGATGATAGTTTTTGTTCACGGAGAAGAAAAATGCATGGAACCCTAGTCATGTACAGCTTCGCTGTAATACAGGAACGCTATAGTGGGCCATCCTCTCCAGCACTTCTTCTCGGGGAACGCCGCTCGTGCTGACAGTCCGTGCCCTGCCCTGACAATCGGCCCAAACGCTGGTGACTAATAAACACATTTACAATAAATAACAAACTGTATGGAAAACCGTAGTTAATTAAATAACTGTGCCTTTCAAGTATGCACGTGGGCCTGTGAATTATTTAGAACCACAGTGAACAATAGACGAAAAGGCAACACAGCGCCGTCACTGAAGTTTTTCGAAGTTAAATTTTGAAGTTAAATTCAGACACTGATGGCCTGCATCTAATTAAGTAATGAAACTAGTTTAATCCGCGTTTGAGCGTTCCAGTTTTGGTGCATGTGCTGGACGCAGAAAATAGTTTCATTCTAGCTTATTATGATGGTTGCAGTGCGCTGCGTGCCAAGGAATGGAAGAATGAAGGCACCGCGCAGTCTACAAAGAAAATATTAGCGCGGCGGAACTTTTCTGTCTCTGTCGCGAGCCGTATTCGTGCCACACTATGCTAAACGAAAATTACAACTTAGTCCAACAGGGCGCGCTTTTGGTAAACTCTTTGGTCGAAACCTCTGTTCATCAAAATTCACGACATTGTGAAAGAGCCACAGATAAAGAAGATGGGAAAGGAAGGAGGGTTGGCCGAAGAGAAACACTTGATTTGCTACCCTACACAGGGGGTGGCATAAGACGAGACAGAGAGATGGCAGAAGAAAGCACAATGAACGAATACTTAGAAGTATTACCAAGAATGTAGCGAAGTAAACGCCTGTTTTCATGGTTACCTCGTAGGTGTGGTAGACTTCGCTCCCTTCCTCGGGCCAGTAGCGATGGCACATGGCGACCCCGTTCTCCATCAGGCGACTCAGCATCACGATCACAACGCTGCCTTGTTCCCAGATCATCTGCGGGAAAAAAATGTTTTTTTTTTCGAGCGAGTTTAATATGTAATAATGCCACATGTATGGACTTCATGGACGACTGTTGCGTATATAGAGGCAATACAAAGGAAAAATAATTTTTTTTCTTGCCGAGTTTCGTTTTAAGTACGGATATCTCGGTCTCAATTTATTAGGTCAATACTAATTATTATGCGGCGAGCATCATTTGACGGATTAGAGTAGGAACAGAGAACGAAGAACAAGTTTGGCTCCGCGACTCGCGTTCTTTGCAAGTACTGTCAGAGAAGAAAAAAAAAAAGAACCGGTGCAATATTCCCGGCTTTAATGGTAACATACATGTAATGTATAGAGAAGTTGCAATGTACACCTCCGTTTCACACGCGACGAGAACTGTCTGCAGAAGTTCCAAAAGACACCACAGGGGGCTTGGGGCGAAGCTTGATACCAGTATTATACCTGGTGTTGCCCACCTATTAATGAGAAAAGTTACCACATTATATATATATAATATATCACGTTGAGTGTCTTTATTCTAAGTGTATTTTGCACATATGAATGAATAATAAACGTTTCCTTCAGATACTTTTGTATCTCGTTCTTTAAAAAAAGTTAGCGCTTGATGAGAAGTTTGTTCCTCTGATGTTTGCCTACATGACTCGCTTTCTGTTTAAAACACACTTTTCCAATAGAACAATGTAACCACATGTTGAAACATTAACGAGTACTCGGAACCGGCGACTTCTATTTGCTGGCTCTTCGCAGACATATGAACAATATGAAAACATCGTTGAACATACGTCATGGCTTACGTGTCTAGTTGTGGGATATCCTCGTACTGCGCCTACGCTTTTACTTCGCGCCATGTGCTACATAGCCGCGTATTATATTCTTCTAGGTTAAGAGACACTAACGAGGAACGCTTAGTCAGTTTATACCGATTACGTATACATTCAAAACTGTAATTTAGGTAATTTCTCTGTTAGAGGTTGATTCTCATAACTAAAGCGAAGATTACACTTCCGTTGTTTGTTTGTTTTTGAAGCGAAAGCTTTACTGGCCGCGAACTTGCGATTTCGCCGTGGCGGTGCTCCGAGGAGGCACATGACGTCACTAAGCGCGCCTCGCCGCGGGTGTTTCTCTCTCGCTCGCTCACTAGTGACTACTGCGCATGCGCCACTAGTAGCACCGAGCCACAGGTGTTCCGCCACTGCACAGCGCCGCGCCTTTCCGCCGCCGCCGTGTGGTATGACGTCACATCGCGTTCCTCGTCGTTGCGCTCGCCTTCTCTCGCTTCGCCAGCTGCGTCGCATGTCTGATAACATGTCGGATGATTCAAAAGGAGAGCTCGCGTGCGCCGCAACCACAGTTGAGGAGGCAGTATGGACGGCGACAATTCTCATAAGCAGGAGGATGCCTGGAATCGACATCGGAACGAGATGAAGAGGAAACGAATCGCCCAGGAAACAGACGAACAGCGCGCCGAACGACTGGCTAAACGCCGCAACATAGCTAGACAACCAGACTAACCTGGACTTGCAATCAAGAATAACCAAGGCTAACCATACTTTATGCCTTAGCTGTCGCTACGTATATCCTGGCATAGCCGAGCTAAGCCACTGCCAATTTTTTTTTATTTCACGCCGGCACCCAAGCGCCCGCAGGTCAGGGTGACGTCACGTACTTAAACCGATTTTCTCATATCTGGGTCCCGAAACTTGCGATGTTTCGTCTCTGGCTCCTTTGGAATACGGTACAGTATATACTCATTGGCAACAAGTTAACTAGGCCAGAGCAGACTTTCCGTTAAAATCGGTGACGTCATGGCATGCCGGTGCCAGAACTTGAAGGCGGCGTCGCCCCCCATCTTTCATTCTTTTTTTTTATGCGGCTTTTGTGACTTAGTGGCAAGCCTCCGCTAACGGTGAGAGTGCCTTATTCGGTATTGCAGAAAGGTAATTTACCAATACAACTAGGCTTAATTTTTTTCTCTTTAGAGCACACTCTGTAAGTGCTCCGAGTTGATGCGTTTGTACCTGTGTGCTTGTTAGTGCACGCGAGTGAACGCTCGTCTCTTCTCCCGCTCCAGCGCACCCACGTGAAGTAAGCAGTGGCACCTGTAGCTGGGGCTAACACCTGCGGTTTCCGTTAAAAACGCCTCGTTGGTATCGCAGAGCGATAAAAACTGTCATGCGTATGTGTCTTGCGCATGTGTCTAGCATATATGTCTTGCGTATGTGTCTTGTGTATGCGTCCTGCGTATGCGTCTTGCGTATGTGTCTTGCGTATGCGTCTTCCGTATGTGTCTTGCGTATGTGTCTTGCGTAGTTGTCTTGCGTATGAGTGCCTTCCGCGTGGGTGCCATTAGCTGTTTGATGTTACTACGATGGTAGTCAACGACTCCAAACAAAGTCTGATGCATTCCGTTACACCAAACTGCCTCACGGTGCCGCTGATTCATAGTCGCTTAACCAGCGTACGGATACTTCATGCAGGATTTTACTGCGAAGGCAGTGAAGTGCTCGAACAGGGCCTTCATTTGGCCACGCCCCGGCGTGCGTTGCCGAGCCGTCGTCGCCGTCGTGCTGCCGCAGCCGTCGTCATCTTCCCGTAGAGTTGTAGGCATTGGAAGGAAGGACAGAGGGGATGGGTGACTCCTGTCGCAATAAATTAGTTCAGAACTGAAATAATACCCAGAATTTTTTTTGTTGTTGTTATTGGAACCGAAGTGGCGTTTCTGATGAAACGTTCACGTCCGGTGTTTGAGCAATTAGGAAAATCGTATTGGTGATTTCTGTCTTCATGTGTTGTACAATACGGACTCAAAACTCGCGACCACGGTGCTTCCGCATTCAGCCCTTGCTATAGGCGTCATTGCTATAGGTTGAAACTGTAACTACGCGCTCATCGGTAAAATGTCACGTCCACGGAGTCATGCTGGAGTGTAATAAAACTATGAGGGTAATCCCTCTTTTACTATCGCGCATTTCTATAAGTTACGTTTATTACCACGAACCGAAGAGAACGACAAAATAGGCAAAATTACTTGTGCGCGT
The DNA here is from genome assembly GCF_023375885.2 of Dermacentor andersoni. Lineage (NCBI taxonomy): Eukaryota > Metazoa > Arthropoda > Arachnida > Ixodida > Ixodidae > Dermacentor > Dermacentor andersoni. Next base: position 132,202,141 of record NC_092815.1, on the reverse strand, counting down.
CCTGTACGAGAAGTTAGGTTGGCACTTCGGGCTTCGCTTGACGGCTTCACATTGCGTTAAGTAAAGCGAAACACTGATCACTCTGAAACAGCGTAACCAGCTAACAACTTATTTAATACATCTAGTTGGCCTGAACGTACTGAGGCACCCTAACGGCTAGTTTGTCTAGATTTGCGCTGTGGGCACCGAAACAAGAGAAAGTGATTGGTGTGCAGCTGGCGAAGGAGTGTCAAGCTGTCACTGTGACTTTTGACCTCGCTTTTATGATTAGGTTGCAAGCCAGAGGTTACATAAAATTCAGTACAGACTCTTGCAGGAAGCTGGTAGAAAACCGAGTCGAAAAGTGATCCCACTAAAAAAAATATAGCAATAATTTCGAATACATCCCGCACCTGCCAGAAATCAGCCGTAGTGTGAGGCAGGGGACCCTGGCTGGCGATGTACGCCGGGTTTCGTGGGTCGTGGTCCGTCTGTAAGGAGATGCGCAAACGCGTAAGTCACAAGAAAGCGATGTGTTCGAAAAGAAAAAGAGACAAGCCTATAGCAGTCGTCGGGCTCCACTCGTGAGACGTACAGTGTCATTTCGTTGTAGCGCAAGCTGAACAAGGACAACAGAAGGGCACATCTGACACACACACAGCGCTAACTTTCAACAACTTATTTATTTCCCGTTCTCGTAGCTATACATACACCCTCGAAACGTCATACAGCACGTGTAAAATTTCAGTGAAGTTTACACGCGCTCTATGACGTTTCGAGGGTGTACATATAGCGACGAGAACGGGAAATAAATATGTTGTTGAAAGTTAGCGCTGTGTGTGTCAGATGTGCCTTTCTGTTGTCCTTGTTCAGCTTGCGCTACAAGAAAATAAGATATGCCGTACCAACAAGCCCCTATATCTATCCTCAGAGATGTACAGTGTAGACGTGCACGCTACAGATTCATTCAGTCTAGGCCGCGATCGAAATATTATTTTGCGCGGCTGCTCTTCTATACATATCCAGCGTATTCTCATAATAGGCGCACGCACGATATCGTTTATACGCGCTGGCTGAAACAAAGAAATAATAAAGAAGGAGAAGTTGAAATAACGGTGACTCTAAAGTGGTGACAGGTTGGTAAGGCCTCATTGCAGTGCCCTTTTTTTTCCTTTCTTTATGGAGGGTCGAAAAAAAGACCGTTTCTGAAAGCAAGAAATACATTCAACTAGCAGTAACAAACGCCATTAAAAGTAGCTTATTTTCTGTCTCTCGATAGTAGGGAGAAGAATGACAACTGCGTCAGCGAGTGGTGTTGCAGAGCTCTTTTAAGTAAGCTTCTCTAACACGGCAGCGTTTCCTCATTGGCCGGCGACCGGCCACCCGCAACTCATGATGAAGATAGGCGCGATAAGGAGACAACCACTGTAGTGATAGCAAATCACTAACATACATTACGGAAAATAATTTTTGCGAATAGAGGCGCAAGTTCTCAACGCTTACAAATGACGAAGCTCCGCCGGCGCATTGACACTATGACACTATGACATAACCACACTATGACATTGACACTATGTATGATAAAGAAAACATATCGAAAGTTATAGTGATTGAAATGGTTTTCTAGTACACACACTGGTGGTCGATATTGCTTTTTTTCATTCCTTCTATTGTTTCAACATTACAAAATATCGAGCTGGAGAACCACTACAACAACACCTAGTCAATTTTAGTAAGTTACGACTTTGCAACCACTGGAAAATGTTTACATGATGTATAGCAGAATGACTCACGCATCCTTACGGATCACTCCATACTTATTAAGTTTAACTTAACGTAAACGAAGTTATGGTTAGATAACGTTTGAGTGACTTACGATTGTGCTGGAGTTGATGTAATCAGAGCCGTTCGCGTTGGAGACGTCGTTGAGGATCACTCGTGAATGGTCGTCTATAAAAAGGTGGAAAAGGAAAATGCTAAGGTGTTAAGTACAAATACATACTTTGTGTACTCTAGGTCGCAGAAAGACAGGCACGATCACAATTTGCACGGTGGCCGCAGAAAAATCTAAAATCCAGCAAGTTTTATGCTGCTAGTAACAGCGCAAAATGTAGACAAGAGACGAGACAAGAAGACACCACAAGCGCTGGATGAAAGTCAGTGCTTGTGGTGTCTTCTTGTCTCGTCTCTTGTCTACATTTTGTGCTGTTACTAGCAGGATGGAAAACCAACAAGCCCAAGCTGCTATTCTAGAGAGATAAGTTTTATGCGTTGCTGATATCGCTGAACCACGTCCACGCATCAAGAACATACGAAAGTAACGCCGCCGAATAAACATTGGAACATCTCATCACTGCCAGTGTTGTATGGGTTCGAACCTTGCACGTGAATATATACATGTAGTACTGAACCTGCCAAACAGCCTGTACCGTGGGCAATTTCATGTAAACTGAAAGTCACGTGGCCTCTCCAAGGCAATCCATGTATAGACTGTCATGTCGTTGTGTACATTAGTCACCACATTCAGCAACTTGAGGCTTTTTCCCCTCTTCTTCTTGCCGCGAAAAGAAATGGCCCTGAAAATTCAAATTCTCATGACGCAGCTTGGCGTCTTATGGAGCACCAGCGCTGGCGACTTCAATTAGAGACAAATAAGCGAGAACTGCAGGACGTAAGAGATAAAGAACTTCACGTCGTCAATTTGTATACTACACAGCAGCTCAACCATAGGATAGAAGGCGCGCAATAACTACAGTTAAAGCAATTTTAAAGCGAAAGCTCCAGCCACTGTTAGAGTGCGACGAGAATAAAACGCGACAAGGTGTTCACGTGCAATGGCTGCTTCAAGTCACCTAAGTTAGTCGGAACTTAGAAGTAGACAGCGCCGGCAGGGGATTAAAGACTGGCGATTGTAGCGTAAGTCGGTGGAGCTGTTATGTACGACTTTCCCGGCTAAATCGTCTCGTTCGCGCTCAAATGTAGTTCGAAGGTAGCATACTGTAGCGGATGTAGATTTAATGCGAGATTTGAGAACATTACTCACCCGTTTTCTCAATAATAATAATAATAATCATAATAATAATAATAATAATAATAATAATAATAATAATAATAATAAAAACTCGGCACGTGTCATGCTTCGCTGTTACAGCGGGAAATGGCGCCACTGTTCCGCCTCGGCAAATTATGTTTCTTGTCTGGCGTCGCAGCTAACGACGCGTGCTCATAATTTATTCTCGACGAAATATGCAAGCAGTGCTCTCAAACGTGGTTTTAAATTGCACCCACCAAGAAGTGCCTCCTTTGTGATAAATTTGGCCTTGGACGAGCCAGCAGAATCGCCGGAAGAGTCGTGTATACCTGACGCAAGATACTTACGAGGCAATGAGGATAAGGATACTTGGCGATGCAAAACTTTATTTATTCTTTTAACATGAATAATTTAGCTGTTCAGATTTTCGTGTTGTTCGAGAGAGAGAGAGAGAGCAAATTATAGATTAAAGGCAGATAGGTTAACCGGGACTGAGCCCGGTTGGCTACCCTACACCGGGAAGAGGGAAGAGGGGAGGGAAAGATTAAAAGAACAGAAAGTCCACTGGGGATATCGATCGGTCGCTCAGACCTGTTGTACTCGAAATGCGAAAACTGCGAGCACAGTGCTGCCGTTCCTCTGGCAGCCGAAAGAAAAAGAAAGAAAACAAACAAGAAAAAAAAGTTCCAAGGCAGCATAAGTGTACAAACAATTTATCGGTTGAATATTTCTCATTCTCATCCAAACAGCGAGACGAAACAAGACAAGACGAAACCTACAGGCGCGACAATGCTTCGCAGTGGCCAGCGGGGCACCGTTTGAAGGGCTCCTTTTCTCTCTTTCAGCTTAAATTGCAAAAACAACGAAAAACAATAAACGACGGAGCAAAACGAAAGCCACGAAGCTTCCAGGTGAAACTGTCGCTTACACGTGCCGAGCTTCTCCCGTTCTCTGCTAAAGTCGAAGTGTCCCTTCGTCGCTCGCTCGGTCCTGTTGCAGCGAGCTGTCTGTCGGACGAAGAAGATGGGCACGACGGAATCGAAGAAACAAAAGAACAAGTGCATGAAATTGAGATAGAGAGAGATAGAGAGAGAGAGCGAGAGAGTTGGAAAGTACACGAAGCCAAAGCAAGAGGATCCGGAGTGAGCGGTGCTGGAAAAGAATCGATCGCAGTGACCCTGTCGCCCGGCTGCTGCTCCGATCCCGCAGTTGCCCCGGACGCAGCAGAGTCGGGGGGACAAAGCCGCGCGTAACGACGTCTAATCCCGTCCTTTCCCGGCCCGTCCATCCGCCCCAACTCCCCCCCGTCCGACGCCCAACAGCGTAGTGCGCTTACCAACGTGGGTGCGCATCACCCTAGCGCCGTCGTCCGGGCCAGCCAGCGAGCAGCGGCCTCTGTGACGGCAACATCAGCAGTGGAAGTGATGCAGGGAAGCTTGCCACTCTGGAGCCGGCGTATTGGCTGCGCGCCGGTGCTTTTCGTGGAGCGACCTGAACGCCGAAGCCGCGTGCACGATGGAGAAAGGACGCGAGACGTCTTGCGGCTTAAACATACTGCCTAGCGCCTCCACTAAAGTGTGACGGGCGCGCCTGAAGGATCAGACAGTCCATCTTACGATACACACGAGGCTGTTAAAACAGGATGGCCGACCAGGAGCACGCGCAGCGTTTGTGTACCTTGCCTTCTTCGCGCTGCAAGGTATACTGCTGCGTTGTCGTCGCGTGCACGCCCAAATGCCTCGTAACAATACTTCCAAGTTTGGAAGCTCTTGCTCGCGGTGTTCTGGCTGTGCCGAGGAATGATCTCAAGCGTTTTCCTCTGTAGCTTGGGCAGTTCGGTGCAACTAATCGCCCAATAATGGTGCGGTCAGCGCCGCCATGCTCTCCGATATGGCCCGCGGTCATCCGTGAATATATCAGCGGCCAGCGGTTTCTCGAGAATCAAGTTCCTAGCACTGCACGCTATTGCGGAGCCGCGTACGGTTCGTACGCCTGGCCTGCGCGCGCCGGTGGCCACCATTACATCGGTCTTCTCGTCGCCCGACCCCTTGGCTGCAGCCACTCACTTCTTTCTCTGTCGCGGGGACGATTGGGCGACCGCACTGTCTTCTGTCAGCCTTGTGTGGCCGAAGCAACAGGTCATACACACCGTGCCCATTGTAAGGTGCTCGGAAAACGGGCGACAAATCGCTTTGGGCATCCCCGCGGAAGCTCTTCGTATGGTGGATGAAGTCGAGAAGCTGTCCTAAAAACAGGAACTTCCGTTGTTTTGTAGCTTTTGTTATCTTTGTTGTGTATGTGCAATCACACTTCGTGTTAAATAAAACCTTAGTTTTGAGCTCGACGCCTGTCCTGTTCTTCTTCCCATCGTGTTGGGCCTTCTACGCTGCTTTATTCAGGATGCAAGTGTAGCAACCTATCCAGTTGCCGATCACTCTGTTGTATGTCGTAGTAATGTTTTTCAGAGCTGTATACGAGAAGAGTAACTCACGTTTTTTAACTGAGTGTTTTCTAATCGCTCCGGGGCGCGGGGAAATTTATGACTAAATTAGAGAGAGAGAGAGAATGAAGAGGAAAGGCAGGGAGGTTAACCAGATATGAGTCTCCGGCTTGCTACCCAACACTGGGGATGGGGGACAGGGGTTAGAAAGATGACAGAGAGGAAAACGCTAAAAAAAGAAAAAAAAACACGCACACGTGGAGACACACACACAAAAGGCGTTCCAGTTAAAGTCTTTCATACAGGCCGGTAGATCGCAAAAAGCGCAATAGCGGTTGCACGGCCTTCTTCTGTGACGGTAGGTCCTTTCGATGTTGTAGAATTTTTTTTTTTCGGATAGGGGTCGGTAGTCTAGTTGGTCAAGTTCGTGGCGAAGGCATGCCCTCTGTGGACTGTACTGCGGGCAGGCGCACAGAATATGGCCAGTTGATTCTTCATGGCCGCAGTGGTCACAGGTTGGGCTGTCGGTCATCCCTATGCGGAATGCATAGGCTTTGGTAAAGGCAACGCCCAACCAAAGTCGATATAAAAGCGTGGCGTCTCTACGGCGAAGCTGTGATGGCGCTCGAAGACTTAGTGTGGGATCGAGTGAGTACAGTCGCATATTTCTTAAATGTGGCTCATTCCATTGCGACGCGGTGCACTGCCGAGCAAGTAGGCGGAGCTTCCGTGCTGCGTCAGTTCTAGAAAGAGGAATTGGGTCGTGGCGCTCCTCCGTATGGGCTGAGCGGGCAGCGTGATCCGCCCGTTCATTGCCGATAATCCCGCAGTGGTTTGGAAGCCACTGAAAGGTTATTTCATGGCCTGCATCAATTATATGTTGTAACGTCTCTCTAATATGGAATATTATGGAATATGGAATAATATGGGAATAATATGGAATATGACTAAATTAAGTCAGTGTTATGGTCAATACGCTTCACTGGTCAATCGGGCAGATGTGTAAGCATGAAAGTGAGGGTTTCTGGACCAAAATGAACGGATCAAAGATGTTTGAATTCAGCTCAACATTGCGAGATGCATGCGTACTCGACTGCCTTAGTGTGTCCGATTTTGCAGCTTCAATTACCATAGCGACATCTAACAATGCAATAGTAAATACGGACATTCAAGCTATTCTAGAACATAATGGGCATAGTAACACACGTGTGAGTCAATACATTAGTGGTGCCAAGCTTTAACAAATTACAGCAACTCACAGCACTGCGTTTAGGCTGCCTTTCCGCGCTCGTGATTTGTCTGTGAGCTCGTTCTTGAGGATTTTATTGCACTCCTAAATGACCACACATATAAATGAATTAAACTGGTAGTAACTGCTCTATTTGGTTCTTGCTTGCGGAAGCACCTTCGAACCTTCTTCAGCGAGATACACAAGGTACTCCTCGAAATCACATATACTATGTACAGAGGAAGCCTTGCATCGTTATGTATAGCAGATCCAGGCGTGGCTTACGCACGCATACTCACAAGTGAGGACGTCCGGGTAGCGGTTCTTCTTCATGTTGGCAGGCAGCGAAGCGACCGCCGTGGAGCAGGGGTCCGCCTCGTAGGCGCACAGCGCCTCCCACTCCCGGTCGAGCCGGTCCTTGCACTTGAGGTGGTCCTCCATGTAAGACTGTGGAGCAAAATCACAAGGTAGCCTTTGGGGCCAGCTCGTTTTTGAAGCTGTTCACGTACAGTAACCCTCATACCTCAACCCGTACGCGCCTTAAGCACATATTTGCTCTTCCTACAGAGGGTGTAGATGGCTTCTGGTTGGAGTGTCTGGAATGAAGTTATAACTTAATGCGTCGTTCTTTTTGCCGAAGCATTCGATGTTACAGTTCATCTTAATAGAGCCCGTGCTTATAGCAGCTAAGCTTCTAGCTCCATTAATCAGCTTAAGTCTGAGTCTAATACGTCCAAACCAATCTTGACCGTGTTTTGTAGCTGCTTTCGTTTGTCTAAGGTTGGTTAGCCATTTGGAAAACTTTGAAAGCGTGTTGGCGGTCGATCAGCGCCGAGTACGTTTCTTTTTTTTTCGCTCGCATTGACATGCGGCATAACATCAGAATGAAGTTGAATATGATCGTGGAGACTCGTTTCGTACAGATACCGTAAAATAGACTTAAAAACACGTTGTTTACGGAGTGCTTATCCCTCCGCGGTGGCAAGCATTCAAGATGGCCCATTCTCTTAGGCAAAACGTGTTTCCTGTTAGTTTTGTAGTTTCATTAGCCCGACATTACATAAATAGATCGTGTAATGGAATCAAAAAAATTGCAGCGTGGCTTTTGAAATAGCTTCTTGCTACTCCGTATCAGGGAGCAAATACATGAAATTCCCTGTTAACTTTACTTACGCCGAACTTTTCAATTTATTCACAGGCGACACCAGTTGACAAACGTTTTTCTGGCATCGGACACTGTCGCACGAGGTTACTACAAATGGTGCGGCCCAATATGTACAGCAATAAAATATTATTTTTTCGTTTAAGAATGCACTGTTTTATACGTCGGAATGCAAATTCAAATTTTCCGCCTTTCCGGTTGCGCACTGGACAATGTTGAGTACACGGTTATAACCAACGCATGCTATTCATGGCAGTGCACTTTCATCCGCGCACAGCGGAACTATATCGACGTCAATTTCAAGTTGATCATTATGGGCTGCATCGATACGAAATACAGACCTGCACCACCTACTGTGATGCAGGTCCCGCGCTGCAAGCCATCTGCAGATGTTATCTAAACCGTGTGGGTCATCACGTCGTCCTGCCACCGGATTTGCTTAACATGGACCACATTTCGCTCTGTTTTGAACTCGAAGCGGGAGACTAGGGCTTCAAAATCAAGCACAGCAAAGATTTCTGAGCCGCACGGCAAACTAAGGTTAAAAAAAAATGGCTGTGGCTTAGCTAAGGTTAAGCCCAGGATGCGAAGCATACTAGCCTTTGTTTTAGTTGTTGAACCACTGTTTAGCCTGGTGAACTACTGTTGCTTGGCTATATTTGGTTCGGCTAGACGAAGAAACAACTCATGCGTTACTCTGCTTCGCCTTCAAGAGTGGAACGCGACAGCATTCCCGTCGACCCGCCAAGGGGTGTAAGACAATGGGCTACGGCGCAGCGACTACGCGCCCCGCATTGGACGCGGTGAGCGTCGAGCAACGCAGCGTTCGGCGCGGCAACGAAATGTGCGCCTGAGCAAGCGACGCACGCCTGAGCCTTAGAAACAGCTCGTTTCTAAGGCAACACCGCATTCACTAGAGGCGCTTTTGTACCGCTTTGAAGCATCGTACTCGTGGCTCAGTGGTAGCGTCTCCGTCTCACACTCCGGAGACCCTGGTTCGATTCCCACCCAGCCCATCTTGCAAGAGTTGAGCCAAAGCCACCTAGAAACAAGCGCAGCTGCTTATATACCGCCGCGACGCCGCGAGCGACGGCGCGAGTTGGAGCCCCGTTTCTCCTCTGTCGTGACGTCACGGTGTCACGTGGTATGGCATGGGGTCAAAGGTCATTGAAGGCGACACCGCCGCGCCTGAGGAGCTGGGCTGAGCTCTAGTAATATGCTTCGCATAAAAAAACTGACTGGCCATTTCGGCCCTGCAAAGCAAAGCTGTTGAAAATCACCACTACAACAGCTGAGGGGGTATGCAATGCCTTATGGCTTCAGAGTAATGGATGTTTTCCTGTTTTAGAGTAATGGTAGCAATGGGAGTAACGGCAATCTTGACAGGACGCCTCTTGAGAGCACGTAATTTTGTCATCCATAGTGGTGCTGCAACAACATTGAAATCAGTTGCTAGGCTGGTTATTAAGGCCAAAGCCTTAAGTGGCTCATACCCCTGGTGGTCTGGAAAACGCGGCGCGCGGTACAGAAAGTCATGTGAGCTCGCCTCGCGCAGACACGCGCACGTGCCACTGCTCGCGCGCTCGTCGTCGTCTTCTTCCACAGCTGGTTCCGATGCCGCTCATCATGCCGAAACAAGGCAGAGTTAATTCAGGCACTCGAACCATGACCTTCAGTAGGAGTTCAACCTTCGAGCGTATGTGGAAGTCAAACCCACGACGTTTGATGTTAAGGTGATGTTAATAATGACACTATTATTTAATATACAGTTAATTAAGGCACCCGAACCCACGACCTTTGGTGGGTGAAAACAAGTAATAAGTAACAACGCATTCGAATGGGAATGTCAAGTAATTTAATGAATGTCTCTTGAGCACGCAGGCTTTCGCCTTCACCCTCTCTGGCCTATGATAAAGTGATTGCGAATTCTTTTTATATACGAAAGGCTGGAGGCGTCACTTCCCACGTCGCAAGCTGCCGTAGCGGTGACAGCTTGCGCAAAAGTAATCGTGAAACGTATGCGGGGAGCGCCACGTACTTCGTATGATTATCAGGAGCGCCTTATTGCCAGTTACGCGGTACGGATGCTTGTTTTGAGCTTGTTCTTTATAGAAATGCAGGCGCTTTTGTATGTTGCATGCGTGATTCCAAAGAATGCATGCACTGTTCGCTTCACTCTGCAGAGTGCTTGTAGCCTCTGCTTTACGGTGTTATGAGCCATTGCATTTTTGCTTGCTTACGGGAGTATGAGCAATTGATGAGTCACTGCTTGTAGCCTACGGGGATATGAGCCATTGCTCTGCCCTGCACTGCCGCCGGGATCGGCCCACCATTGTTTTCTGTCTACGTTAGCCACGAAGAAATCCCGGGATCCTAGCCACAGGCAGCTTCGCTGTAGAAATAAAATAGGGTTCTTCTGTTTTCTGAGGCCCGTGGGTGCCGCGCGTGCCAAGCCCCGCCTCATCCGTCTTCTCTATACCAACCGGAACCATTGCGCAGTAATTTGGAAGTGATCGCAAACGAATTGCATTGCCCGGCGCACATTCTGTGTTGCAATGTCACGAAAGGAGCGTGCGAGCGAATTTTGTAAGTTGGGCAGACGAGTGCAGTGGTTTATGAAGACAACGAGTTGGAAGTTATTCATGCTCAGCGAGCGAACGCGTCTACCGGCTTCGAAATCTTGAACAGCACCAGTAAAACGAAGTTTCGTGCGAACCGAAGAATGGGATAGATAAAAAGACACGGAACGAAGAAACAAGCGGATGGCGAATTATGAAACGAAGATGCTGCTGACTTGAAAAAACAAAACAAAACAAAGAAAATTGCCGCCTAGGCGGGCAATTCGAAGTCATCGGCAGTGCTTATCACAGTTAATTCCACAGTCCTCTGACTTTCGAGTTTACGGGACTCACATGCGCCAAAGCAGCAGTTGAACCACGGTGCACCGAAGCTTGTCTTTGATACCAGAAGCGTCGTTTTCGCGCCTGCTTTCGAATAAAGACTAACTGGCTGGGTGACGATCCATTGGTTGGTGGATATTAATATATTAATTCTTTTTTTTTTTCATTCGAAGTCATCCGAACCTCGAGCTATGAAGACGTCGGTGGTGGTCTTCTTGCTGACGCGGTTGTCTTGGGATCTTTACCCTGCGCTTATACGTTTGGATGTGAAAGCACCAAATGGCCCATCGAGCGAAAAAGCCGGCGTCTGTATATCAGCGAAACGGTGTTGCGCGATGGGAGAGGGCGTCGCCGCGACGCCACGTCACCAGCGCGCCTCGACGGTGCGGATACGGCGACGCGACGACGCGGGGCGAGATGGGTTGTCGTCGGCGAGGCAGTCGCGTGACGCGCACATGCGGATGCCGCCGTCTCGCCCTCCGAAGCCGGCGCGCGGTCCGTATCTCTCCCTCACCACCACTGGGCTTAGCTACAACGCGCGCCTGCCGGCCTTGGTAGCCGCTGCTGCTTCCTCGGTCTCTCGCTCTCTCGTTGCGCAGGACACCGGTGGCACGCGGCGTTGGCACCGCAGGCAGGTTCGGGCAGCACGTACCGCTACGGCACATTACTCGCAGCGCAAAATCCGAAGGACCGCTCAGCGGCGTTCAATTGGGCATTAACGCTTTCGCATTCACAATTCATAAGAAGTGCTTAGGTGCCCTTGGATATTTTATTACTATTATTATATTTATTATTATTATTCCCCGACTCTGTGCAATTCTCGTAGCGGCATATCGAACAACGAAAGAAAAACGACTCAAGGTAAGGAACGACATCCCGAGACCGAGGGACATTGAGAAAGGAAAGAGGCATGCACACGCACACTGCGCTGTCGAAAGAGGCACGGCGCTCTAGCCGACCGCGTCCTTCGCCGCTCCCGCTTCCCTCCGGCTTCTCCGGGACAACTGGCGCGGACTTTGCAGCGGCCCTAAGGGACAAGCGCGGCCGCGCTCGCACCCTCGGACCAAATCCGAGCGCCGCGGCGTCTCCCCGCCGCGAGCGAGCGTGTGCGTTGGGCAACTAAGTACACCGGGGGACACGAGGCGGTGGCGTCCGCCCCCGGTGAATTACAACAAGCGCGCGGGCCTTCTCCTGTCGCACGCCGCTGGCACCTTCCCCCGCCCCACACCCACCGTCCCTGGCGAAGCTTCTCCATTCCATTTGTTTCACGTGGACGGCTGGAAACGACAGTGCGGCGACGTCGACTGCAGTCAGTCCCGGCCGGCCTCGCAGACTAGTGGCAGGAGAACACCTCGTTGCTTTATCTTATTTCTCGCCCCCCCCCACGCTCCACGCTGTTCTCCGTTTCTTCAATCTCGTTGCTTGCCTGTTTGTGTGTTTGCCTTATTCCCACCTACCGGGACGTTCTCGCGAACGATAGGAAGAGCTGGCCTCTCTCGATGTTGGCTGACCAGCTGCCTGTCTCTCTGTAACGGTACAGTAGTGGCTACGGCAGGCAGAGCTCCCGTAACGCCACCTCGCGGCAATGGCTGCGAAAGCTCCGAGCGTTTCCTTCGTCCCGCGTTCTTTTGCCCCTCCCCCGCTGTGAACTACCGCGTTTTTATTTTATTTTATTTTCCTGCAACGCCTTTTCGTCTAGATTGGTCATGGGGAGAGCGTCCCCTAAAGGCGCCCGTTTGTTAGAAAACACACCCGAATGCTGTTGCCTTTGGAACTTCCGATCTGCAGTTATATATTGAATTTTTTATGTCTCATTTCGTCTGGAGCTGACTGACATGATCATTAAAAACTTTTGTTCCCGGAATATTTTTTTTTCTCTGTGTTATTAGCGCACCTTGCTCTTTCCTGCGACACGGAGCCGACCTCGCACGGTGCGCTAACGAGGTAGCGTTGCCGTCTCTTGCCTGTAGGTGGCAGAACCAGTCTTCGTACAATGTGGCTCAGGTGAAAAAAAAAAACAAAAATGAAACACGAACGGATCCGGACACTGCCTTTCCCCTTTGTTTTGCCTGGGTTTTAGTTAAAATGACGTCCTTTGCTGCATGGTGTTTCTGACTGAAATTCTTAGAATGATTTTGGGTGCGGCGATTGTTCAGCTACCAGGGTAATGATCGTTAACACATGGACTTGTCTGGTCTTCAAACTTACGCCTTCAGACGTTCTCGTGGCTTTATTTGCTACCATTTATCTGCCTTTATTGGCCTATAGAATTGGCTGAGAATCAAACCGGGGACGTAGTGGCCGGCAGAGAATCTGTAGCCTTTGAACAAGCGCAGCAGGCCTGAGGGAACCTCGTTAGCTAAAGAATGCAACAGACGTTGGAAGTATTCTCCGTTGTGTTCCTTTTCCTCTTTCTTTCTTTTTCTAGATTGTGTGACAGCTTTCTTTTTTTTTTCAGGACTTAACACGAGAAGATTATAAGTAATAGAAATTAAACTGATAAAATCAAAATCATCAAAATCGTACTGTGAGAGATTATAACTGTACGGCGCTGTGGTGCAATCAGAGCTAAATACGGTGATCAAAATCGTACTGTAAGAGATTATAACTGTACGGCGATGTGGTGCAGTCAGAGCTAAATACGGTGGTGCAGCCAGGTTACCGCATAGTTTTACTTTATTGGTCGGGACAAAAAGTATTGAATAGAGAAACGAATGGCAGAAAGTAAACATTTGGCTTACCAAGATCATGTGGCCAGTGGAAATGTCCAGGTTAGACGTCACCGGTTCCTCGCTCCTGCGGAGACAGGAAAAAAAAAAAGAAGAAAAAGCCAACGTGTGATGCTTGTGTTGACATGTAAGTATCAGTCAAAAAAGGCAAACAAAAAAAAATGACACAAGCTGAGGGAGAAAGAAAACGGGGCAGACTCGGCGCCCCAAAGTCCAAAGCGAGGTCCGTACAGCGACGCAGCAGCCTAAAAAGCCGACGAGAGAGATAATGAGTCGCGCTTCACTAAAGGACCAGAAAAAGAAAAGAACATATTAAAGTAACCTGAACTGTGCCTCTTAAAAGTCGTTAGCTAGAGACAGGCCAGTTGTCAAACGCATCATTCAGAACTTTCGTTTCCCGTGCAAGCGCTGTATATTTGCCTTTAGTACTTGCTCGCTCCCCCGCTCCTTACCCCCCCTCGGGGCGCACGCCCACACACACGCCGGGCCCTCTAATTGAATCAGACGCAACATGGCATTAGAGGGTCTCCCGGCGGTTATAAAATTAAGAGTCCACTCTCACTCACTGCGCCGTCTGTTTGAAAAGCGCCAAAAAAAAAAAGAAAAGTTCACGACAGCGCCCCCGGAATACTGTCCGCGCGCCGACATCAAAAGCTGAGACTCGGAAGGTTGCTCAAATTGAGAATGACCGAACACGAAGAAGCATCGGCGGCAAAGCGATTAGGCACACTTAACGAGCCGCGCTCTCCGGTTCTATAATTATTTAGCGAAGGGTGGAGTAAGCACCGCGGGCGTGAGGCGATGGTTTCGCCTTTGCTATACCTGTTGCCTAGACTCCGTATTATACTCGCTGTTCGAGCGACCAATATAATTTTAAGAGACACCGAAGAGGGAGAAAAAAAATTCTTTGGCATCTATAATAAAGTACCCCTCTACAATACAACAAAGAAAGAAAGAGAAACAAAAGAAGCTACCAGCTTTTATTGGTGGAAGACGCTTGGTAATCTAAAGAAAGAAGCAGTACGAAAGGCGGTTGGCAACGCTACCTTGAAGTTCTCGCACCAGAGCTCGCCTCGGCGCCATGGAGTTTGACGGTCTCTGCTCGTGCCTAGATAATTCTTTTTTATCTGTAACATTGGACTAAATAACATTCTAAAAGAGCCAAAGATTGTACTTAGCGAGTACCTGTAACTTCGAATGCGCCACAACGGCCCAAACACGAGGAAATGCTTCGAAATCCGTGACGTCACGTTCACTGTCACACCGGCGCTATGGCTTCGGCGCGAAATTCAATAAACGCTACTTTGACCTTCGCGTTGTCCGGCAATAATAAACCTAGCACCGCGTAGTTAACGGAAATGAAGTTTTGAAATAATTGTTTGTCTGTATAAGCCGATTTAGCGTTTCTTCCTACTTGTTCCTTTAAAGCGGGAGATATCGCGGTTAAAGGACAACTGCAACGAAGTGTCACGTTGGCTACATATTATTATCCCTTTATTCCTTTCAGGCGTTAATTACGTTTACTTACTGAATATTTAGTATGACCACATTTCTTGCACCTTCACGACCATGAAAAACGCACAAGTTCGGAAATTTTTCAATGAGTTTTGTAAATTAAGTTAGCAGAATGCGGACTCCATACGGGATCTACAGAACTGTCAGATATGAGAACGTAAGCTGCTTCATGTCTAGCGCACTTGGAAAGCACCTCCCCCTACCCCCCCCCCCCCCCCCGCACACACACACACATACACACACACTATCCAGCCGCTCCAATAATACGCATGACGTAAAGAAATCGCAGTTTCGCCCGAAAGGCATAACATTGATAGCAATAACCAAGTATTAGACAACTGCTAGACAAAGTAAGGTTCGTAGTTCTGTTGGCTGTATAAGATGCAGTAAGCATTCGCTTAATAATAAAAAAATAAGATCAAGCTTGGTGTCAGGCGCGCGCAGCCAAACACGAACAGATCTCACTCGATGACCGCAAACACTCGCTGTCACAACGCTGCATGGTGCGATGAAAAGCACAGGCAGAGGGGACGGAACGCTTCGTGCTGCCTCTTCCTTCAAGGCGCCTCGGAAACTTGAGATTACGCGGCCTCCAACACACAGCGCACACGAAGCCACCAGACGTCACAACAAGGCCAGCCTTGGCACCCACTGCGAATTACCTCCAAGATAAAGCACGCGGGCGGCGTGTGCGCTCAGCCACACCACGCGCAGCCGCGGCCGGGCTGAAACGGGAGACGCGCGCTCGCAACATGCGCCTTCACAAAGTCTTGGCCTTAAGCACACCCCGTGCGTATGTGTCGACTTATCCCAATCAGACCGTATACCGTGTAGCAGACCACTGAGTCTTGAGTGAGGGGCCGACGGGCGAGCATTTCTGCCAGCCGGTGGACTCAACTCAACCCTGAGAAATAACGGCGGACCTGCACGACAGAGGTGGGCGCTTGGCAAGCGAAGACTAGAATGACGGGTGCTCAGGTGGCACCAAACTGGCAATGTGACGTCATATAGCGTCTTTTCAGCGCCTCAAGGATTGTAACGTAAAACAGGATGGCTGCAAAATATAGGCAAAGGGGGTTTACGAAAAACGTCGGTAGTTCTTCAAGGCCTGAAGGGAAATCGCAGAAATTATTCCATTGTAAGCACGCCGAAGGTTGCCAAACAGTGAATATACAGAGTGATCATTGTTGAGTTTTACGGAATCTTTAAATATCCCATGTGGCAGATAGCATATTTCTTGTCTTTGAGCAGGATTATTCGAAGAAACGGGCATTACTACTACGAAAAATCTAAATACATGTTCAACTAATTAAAAAATAGGTAATTAAGTTATTAATTAATTAATTCATGTGACATATTGGAATTTACGAATTGTAGCCGGTGAGTTTGCGAAACGTATCCACTTGAATCTCGAGGATGAAACGACTTTCGAGACATTATGTCGCAGATTGTGGGACATGGGCGTTTTCGTCACTTTCGTGCTACAATGCAGAAAAAAAAGTTTTGTTAAAAAAGTAAATGGAACAGTGCATCTTTACGGCAAGTTCTATGGCGCGTATCTTCAAACTGGTGTCGTTTCAGAAATTCATTACAGGTGGATACGCCTTGAAGTCTCACAAGCTACAATTTGTTAATTGCCATTTGTACCGTGAAGTAATTAATCAAGATGATAATTAGTGTATTTTACTTACTTAGTTGCACATCTGTTTCGCATTCCCGTGCAGGTAATGTCCACTTCTCTGACTAATACAGCGCAAGGACTAGCAATATCTGCAACAGGTGATTTATATAAAAATTCGGTGAAACTTTTGAGTGATCACCCCGTTGAGTGAACAGGCACGGAAGGCTCAAGGGAAACAAGTGGTACTAAACGACAACAGAAAGAAAAAAATTAAATTACGGGGTTTTACGTGCCAAAACCACTTTCTGATTATGAGGCACGCCGTAGTGGAGGACTCCGGAAATTTTGACTCCCTTGGGTTCTTTACCGTGCACCTAAATCTAAGTACACGGGTGTTTTCGCGTTTCGCCCCCATCGAAATGCGGCCGCCGTGGCCGGGATTCGATCCCGCGACCTCGTGCTCAGCAGCCTAACACCATATAGCCACTGAGCAACCACGTCGGGTGACAACAGAAAGAGGACGGGAGCACGAACTGTCACCATCTGCAGTACTCAAAGAATCAAACACCCGAGAGTCAGCCAGTCCCAGCAGCCGCGACTGTAGGGTCTGCGGTGAATCCCACAGACCCGCTCGCTGGACAACTGGAAGCACTAATCCTGATCCACAATAACGCTATCGCATTTGCCGTTTGCTCCAATGCAACGTCTTGCTTCTACGGACGCGTTTACGAGCGGCAGTGCATGTGCTGGGACGCGCTCCGACTGTCGCGTTTCGTTCTGCGAGTACATTTGCATACGCCGGATTGTGTTCCTGTCCCCAGACGTGTCGCGCTGCTGCTGGTTCCACTTCGACATGAACGACGCCCTTAAGGTGAAAACTAGATTCGGTGTCGAAGGCCTGCTTAAGGTTACCGGAAGCAGAAAAAAGGGAAAAAAAAAAAAAAACGTGTATGCAGAGAAACCTGCTCCCGTAACAAAATGTTCACTAACGCTTTCCGATTAGTCGTATTTGAAACAGAACGAACGGGGCGAAAGACACGGCAAGAAGTACACAGGACTGACGCTGACACATTGGTCCGCAGTACACAGCGGATGTCCTGTGTACTTCCTGTGTCTTGCGTCTTCTTCGCACTGTTTAAAATATCACCCGCTGCAATAGCCCGGTGGCTACGGCGTTGCGCTGTTAGAGGTCGAGGTCGTGGTTTCGATCATGGCGGAAGCATTCCGATGGGGAAGGGAATGCAAGCAAGTTCACGTACCATGCATTGGGCGCGCGTTAAATAACTCCAGGTGGTCGAAATTAATCTGAAGCTTTCCAGCCTCGTAATGATGTCGCGCCTTTGGCAAGTAGCCAGCACCCCTGAATTTAATCAAATATTCAAATATTAACGTTAACCAACTCGCTCACTGTACACTTTGGCTACATCAGTCGTGCTTTATAACGACGAAACGTTATTCTCTGCGGCCGGTTACGCGTTCCTCCCTCTTTCCTTCCGCATACCCCTCCTCGCCACTTTAATATAGAGCTAGAACGCCGCGGCTAGGACATTCAGGGCATAGGCAGGGAAACGCACGGCGCGCGAAAATTCGAAAACGCCGCAGAGCGTGCGGCAGCGTCGGCGCTTCTCAAGCATACGAAACGAAGAGTACGACGGGCTGTTGAGACGAAACAGGATCACGCAGACGCGGAGGCGCGGAGGCGCGGAGCAAACGAAGGCCGCGCACAAGCGCGCTTACAGCGCTGCGTCGTCGTAGAAATGAAGCTTGGCCCCGTTTCGCTCCACGTTATTGGAACAGCCGTGGCTGTAGAAGTATAACGGTGGTGGCAGGATCTGCAGGGGCAATGCGTGGCGGCAGACGCCCCGCCGCAAGGGCAATAAAGAAAGCCCATATAACACGTCTTTCAAACGTCCCCCCCCCCCCCCCCCCCCCCATCTCTCTGTCTCTCGCACGCACGCACGCTGGTTTCTTGCCCGAGGAACGTGCGCGGAAAAGAAAGGAGGAGAGAAGATAGGAAATTGGAGGCGATACGCATCTCGCAGTGCGCGCGAAGGCAGCCACGTCCTCGGGAAATGGTTATCCCAGGGGTATTAACAGCTGCCGTAAAACGATGTAACCGACGGCGAAAAATCGTGGCCTCGCTACGCGTGCGCGTGCGCATTGCTGCTCGGCGTCAATATATATAGCGGTGGCCCGCTCGTCCCCCCCTCGCTTTCGCCTTCCTCATGCACCAAGGAAAGGAAGCGCAGGGAGGAGGAAAGACGTAGCGTGTGGCCCATGGCGGAAGGAGTAAAACAATGGTCTATATTGAATGCTATATTCCGAAATGCCCCGCCAAGGAATAGTATAATGCTCTGGATGTCAGGGACGTTCTGAATTACGCGATACGAGCCAATTTCATCTTTTCTCTCTCTTTTTTTCCCCTCTTCCAAGGTGGCGGTTGGGAATGTTCGCTCCCACCTCTGTCTCTCATCACACTCTCTTCTCTCTTTATTTCGCTTTCTACAGTCGGATGCAAGTATCACTGCTGATCGTTTTTGGCGTGTCAGGAGAAAAATGATATCGCAGAGTCAAGTCACAAAGATCACGTTTCAATACATTGAATCGTTTCGCGTAATGCAGCTAACAGTGTGGCTGGAACCAAACGGCTGACTATAACTTCTAGAGAGAGAGAGAGAGAGAGAGAGAAAGTGAGCTGCTCCGAGCCGGAATCTTTGCAGATGCCACACAGCGTCGCTAACCAGACGGCAATAAAGCACGTATCGCGTGGGCGGGAGGTTTGCGTTCAGTTGGCGCTCTTTATGACGCCTAATTTGCGCACCGCTAAGCTATATAGATCGTTGCCATCGCCTTGCACTTATGGCTCGTAAACGACGATACGTGCATCCGCCAGACTCATTACGAATGTCCGCTGCCAACGCGAGAGGCGCGCGTGCTGCAGGCAGCAGATTCCGTGTTTCGCGCAGCGCCGCCATCGCCACGCATCTCGCTTATTCTTTTTACGGGCGTCTCTCGATATCAGAAGTTTTGTGCGTGCGTGCGTGCGTGTGTGGGTGTGTGTGCGCGCGCGCCTATGTGTGTGTGTGTTTGCAGCTGAGACATGTCACACTGGCAGACCGACACTTCGCACTGTAAACTACGCTCTCTCTCTCTCTCTCTCTCTCTCCCCACTCGACACGTATCGCTTTTTCAGGCGACGGCAGGAAGTTAGGCGCGGGCGGCGGCAAACTGCGATAACACTCGCGAATGTGATCGTGTGCTTCCTTGCAAGGCGTACTAACAAATCGCCGACTCTGAGCGCGCATACCGGGCGATGTCCTGAGCTAAAAAGTTGCACCTTTCGCGACGCACCTTCGCGTGTTTCCTAAATTCTCCCTCTTCCACCACTGGCTGCATGCAGCCGCGGCTGTTAAGCTGTATACGCGTGCGTCTCTCATCGCAACGAGGCGTCTCTCCGCATTTTTTGGGGCGGCGGGAGGGGAGGGAAGAGGGGAAGCGCGAGTGTAAAGCAGAACGGCGGCCTTGTTAATTCCCTGGTGTTCCACTTTATTTCTTTTCCTCCACCCGAAGCGTAATCCTTGCATGCCCTCCCCTATGCGCCCCGAACCTTACCATCTCGCCCAAACCAACCCCCTACTGTCTCCTCAATCCCTACTCGTACGTGCGGATTTAGAGCGCCCTTCTTCCGAGCGCCACCGCCCCTGCTGGCTCTCTACAGCCTGCCTGTGGGAAAGAATTGGTGCTACCATGTTTCTTTTGGCGTTTCGGAAGGGGAGCAGAGCCTAGCGCTTTCGAGTGGCGGCGGAGGAGGGATGCTCGGTAGGCGCCGCGGTTGCAGCGGCCGTGAACGAGAGCGCACTCCAAATGGCGCCACCAGAGCGCGCGAACCGTGCGGCTGGCTATATAGAGATTGCAAGGAGGGTGCCAAAGCGGAGGAGGGAGAGGAGGAGGTTGGAGTGGGTGTACGCTGGTGTTCGCTGCTAAGCAGGCCATTATCCTGGAATTGCCGCCGCACACTCGACAAGCTCACGGCGTCTGCGTTCGCGTCACCTATTTTTGTTTGTTTGTTTCCTTTTTATTCTTTTTCCTTTTTTTTGTTGTTGCAACAGTGCATTCGTTTCAACCTAAGCTTAGTGTGCAGTTCCTCATCTACTTTCCTTTCTGCGCCTATCTGTACACTTTCCGTGTGTCCGCCTGCGTTTCTGGTTACACATAGTTCTGCTCCGTTCAAAAAGAAAAAAAAAATCCTGCCGCTGTACGTTTCTTCTTTCTCGCTTACCTGACGGAAGCTGGTGCCTTCCTGTTGCCACCTGCGCCGTTTGAGCACCAGGAGGGAAGGGGGGAAATAGAAAAAACAGAAGGCAGGGAGCATCGCTTCCCCAACGTGTACTGGGCCCTGTTAACTCTGTCGGGCCGCTATGAGTAGAGCGGCTCGTGGAATTTATTTTCGGACGATTTTGCTTAATAAATTTGTGTGGGTTAACCAGGTTGTACCAGACGTGCTAATGTTGTCTGCTGTAAATAATGACCTCACGAGTGCTTTCTTATGCAACATTCATCCCTACCAAAAGCCAGGAATGCGTTTGAACACCTCTCGGAAGACGGCCAACATGGCTAGCGCGATGAATCTACGCCGCTCCATTGTTCCAGTAAAAATTGCAGAAGTGCGGTTGTATGCGAAACATTAAGGCGTGTGGTTACAGTGGCGCGGACATCTGTGCGCGAAGCTGCTTTCCTCAATACTCCGTCTTTTACGCAAGCTTGCACTGTTTTCAACTCCGTACCTGAACGATTATTATTTTATTTATTTATTTATTTTGCAAGGACGAACATTGTTACAGACTGTGTCGTATAAGTAATATCTCTCAACTTTCCGGTTATGACCACTGCGGCAGCCAGGAAATTACTAAACAAGTTGTTTGCCTCTGTCCTCAATATAGCGCACACACAGGGAAGCCTCTCCCGACCACACTGGCCCGTCTTGACGACCGCCCACTTTCGGAGCACACTCCGGGACCGCCGGCCCATACAGTCGCCACGCCACAAGTCATGTCAAGGCACTGTGGAGTTCTTGCGTTTGAGTGGCGTGTTAAGAGACTATATAGTTCTAATAGACGTTTCCCACATCCACTATAGTTTTTCTCGCACATTTGCTTTCGTTCTCCGCTATTATTTCCTTCTTTCTTTTCCACTTACCCTTCCCTCAGTGCAGGGTAGCAGCAAACCAGAAGCTTTTCCGGTTAACCTACCTACTTTTCACACCCCACCTCTCTCTCTCTCTCTCTCTCTCGAATTTTCTGTCGCACTGTGCACTGTGTCGCACTGTGTCAGGTATAATGTGAGGAAAGCTTAGTCAGTTTCACCAGAAGGGGTCGAAGCATTCGCAGTGATAGCAAGGTTTAGCGGCGAGCTCGAAATCTTCGGACGGCCTTCTGACTACACACGCGCGTGCGACACGTTGACGCGACGCAGTGCGCAAGGCGACTTCTGCTAGGCAGAAAACAACAGCGCACTGGCAGCTACCATGCGTCTCACAACGCTGGCCGCGCTCGTCGCGCCAGCGTTTCAGAACGCCTGGTAGCTGCCAGGGCGCTGTTATTTTTCTTACCTAGCAGAAGCTGCCAGGCACTGTTTTCTAGTCGGCTTTCGTTTTTAGCATCTTAGATTGATTATTTACTTATCATGTCCATTGCGCTCACAAATCGATTAGATTAATTAGAAGTTTGCCGACTTGCTTTCTCTCACACCCCGCGCACGCGCAATGCCTCCACCCGCCTCCCCCGCCTCCCTTACACCCGCCTCCCATATAAAAAATAAAGAAGATAATCGGAGAAAAGAAACGTAAACAAAGAGTGAAGTAATACATACTCACACCCAGCGAGGGCGTTACTGATTAAATATAATCTTGGCTCTCCAAACCTGCTCTGACGATGAAAAATTTGACGCCATCAATACCTTTGTCACACGCACGCTTTCAAGAAGCGTTCAAACCAAAGACGGTTGAAATACGTAAGCACCCCCATTGGCTCCCTTATGCAAGTTTGCGCGAAGGAGTCAACGTGATCGAAAAATTCGATCTCGATCAGGCTCAATGGCGATCGAAAGTGCACGCGTAATGCTGGTGTTACACTTGTATAGGACGTTTTTCTTGAACCTATCACTTGAACGCATGCTTTGGTCACAACCGTCGTATTTGTCATTCCCTGCCTATCACCAGCATAAAGTCGGAATTTTTTTCTCGCAATACTAACATGTTCATTTATTTGTTTACGCTCAGGGCTCTCTCAGAAAAAAAAAAGAACATCTTTGTTCCGTCACTTACATTGAAGACGCATCGTATGACCATGCATGACCACTTTCCATATTATTCTGCACCTAACAGCTCTCTCATTTGTTAACATCTTTCTTTTGCACTTTCCCTGTTATAATAACTCCATTGTTTAGCCTATTGTTCTTTCTATGCATTATCCACGCCCTCTGTAAGTTGTAACCCCCCTTGGACACTCAAGGTACTGCACTGAATTAATTTATAATTGGATGGGTGAGGAACAGGTACTAGTAAAACTGTACATTTTATAGTCATGTTTTTTACGATTGCGCGCACACGCGTGCTTTAATATAGAAGTGCATCCGCTTCTTGTCCCCCTATGCTCATCATCACTAAACCAATTTTTCGATAATCTCGACGAAAAAGAAAGGAAGTAAGGTGCGGAAGAACGAAAAGTGATTACCAATAATACATCACACCTCAGACAAAAAGGAAGTAAAAGAAAAAGAAAAGAAAAAGAAAGCCAATGAAATGAAAGAATAATGGACGTGTGCGGTATCAGGAGCCGGCTGGAATTGACAGTCTCTGCCACCGTGTTCGGAACGAAACCCGCGGGAGAAATAAGACAAAAGATAGCCCCCGCGAGAAACCCCCTCCACCACCCAAGTTTCGTGACGCCGCTTCGAAAAATAATAAAAAAAAATCAGGAAATGTGTGGGGCCAATAAAACATTCGAAGGTGGCGACGTACAAATAAGGTAGATTTATTGTCATCCGGAGCACTGCAGCGCCACGGCACGACGGTACACAGCGGGCAGTGGAAGGGAAGCAGAAGCGCAGCAGTACAGACGTATAGGCGACAAGAGCATCCGAGAGATCAGCAAGAGCACACAGCCGCCGGCAGTGGTGGTCTCGCGCGACGGCTGCTGCAATCCTGTGGGCCCCCATGGCGGTGCCGTTACAAGTAAGACATGCCACTGGGGGATTCCAAAATCGCGTAGTTCTTCCCTCCCCAATCCCCCCTTCCCCATTTCTGCCTCGTCACCTCACCCGCGGTCTCTCCCGACAGCTGCCTTGTCCGGGACAGTCGTTCGCACACAGACATACTTTGGTTTCGAACTGTTTGCCCAATTTATTTCTCCCCGACGGGCGGGCACGAATTCTCGCAACCTCTCCCACTGGGGCGAGCGTGGGCCACGGAGCAATAGCATGAGGATGTGAGTGTGCCGATCGGATTGGAAAAAGAGTTCACAAATTAAAGAAAAGGAAATCGAATACGAGGGAATTGAAAGAAAGGGTGAGAGAAACGAGACGATTTTGGTTTTTGATTAATACAAGAAACTTACGCGACAATAAGAACTATGAAAAAATACAGAAAACACGAAAGGAAAAGAAAGAACGAAAGAAAGAAAGAAGCAAGGAAGAAAGAAAGAAGGAAAGAAAGGAAGAAAGAAGCATGAATGCGAAATAGATGTCAGGAATGACTCTATACGCTGTTTCACTCGACCCTTTGACCACGCTTCGAGGCAGATTTTCTCCACCCCCCGCCCCCCATTTTTTTTTTCTTTTTCCATCATTGTCGTGCGAAAGTCTCTTGATTCCCCTACAGTTAGCCCGTTTCTTTGTTCGGGCACTTGGGACCGAATGCTTCGTACTTTGTATGGCTCGCAAAAAAAAAAAAAAAAAAAAAAGAGACTGTTCTCTCAATGAAAGCTGATTCCAACGTTGTCATGAATGATGCGCGATAACGATAAGGCGTGTAGGAATGGTGCTTTTGGTTTGAAACATGGCGGATACGGAAGAGCCAAGATTTTACTGAGCTCACTTCACGAAACTGTAATACCTCAGGCTGGAAATGGCCCACACGATCAGTATGTGATCAAAACTAGGCGCTTCAAAGGGTGAAAAAGAACAAAAAGAAACATCAGAAGCGCAACTGCAAATCCACTCCATTGGGTTCTTTATCTTCAATGTACCAGAAAATAAAAAAAATAACTAAATAAATTATATATATATATACGAGAAAGCTGTTACTGTAACATAAATTAGCAGATTCAACTGTAGTTGACGTCTACGTAACGCGAAGCATTCATTATTTGTAGCAAACGATTATGTAGATATTATATCCGCTAGTGTTTATGCTTATAATTAAGGCAGAATGTTTCTAATGCCAAGACATAAGAGTGAAAGTGAACCGAAACCCAGCGGAACACATCCAGGGGGCCCCAAGCGCACGTACCCAGTGGCACACACCTAGCCATCCACGTGACACCTAATTTTAGACACCGGGATCGGCCCACCGAAACGGCAAGATGCCGAGCCCGCCCGCTTGCGAAGAAGTGACTGCAATCAGAGAAGAATGCTTGGCATAAAAATAAACGATTTATTAATACTGACGTAATTATAATTAAAAAGAAGCCGAATTGCAAACTCGGCAAAGCTTGCGGAAGTCGGTCGTCGGTACAAGAATAGGTGAAGACACCGGAGCCGAACGCGCAAAGCTTTTCGTTCGCTCGCAAGTGCTCTTTGCCGTGATTGGCCGGTCACCCTCGCTAAATATACGTCCAGCATCAGGATTGGCTGAAATTTTCTCTTACGAACGATTCCAGTAAAAGAGCCTTTTGCGAGTGCAGGTCCTGGGCCCTGCAATGGTGGGGGACATTTCCGCAGCTGACGGCGGCGAGCGCTCGGTCATGGAAACACCGTACGCGCTGCCCGAAAATTATACGACATGAAGGCAGGTTGATAGAGCCCATCTATGGTTGTTGTTATGCCCCTCTATAAAACGTATATTCGGACTCGCTAGAATCGGCGCGCACCGTAAGCCCATAGAAAAATGGATGACACAGCAGAAAGAATCATTGCAGCTGTGTCATCGGAGACAGATGCTTATCGCCGGGGCACGTAACAAAGGAGAAATTTACGAGTGAATGCTACAAGCCGAGTTTACGACGGCGAACTCTATAACTGCTTGCATCGTTTCGCGGTACGGTCATGGAAAGAGCAAAAATCATCGCCGGGTCTTTTCAATAATACGAGTGTCGGTCGAGAAAGGGAGGGGCAAGTAGGGAGTGACCGCTACGCTTTCTTTGTTTGGCACCCCGAACGACTGATGGTGCTAGCATAGCACCACATCTTCTTCCCAGTGCCTTGGTGGAAGCTCCATATTGACAACTTGAACCATTCGATAGCTCATTAGCGTTCGTGGGGCCGATATGCTTGACCCACTGAATGACCAGAGTTAGCTTCGTCAAGAAATTCGACAACTCTGAAGAAATCAGCCGCACGCTCAGTCGTTCGTGTATATTTTAGGCTCATTGAAAAGAAAAGAAAAAAGTTGTCCACGTGACACTGGCAGGAAGCTACAAGGGAAACGCATATAGGTTTCTCAGAAGAAGATCTTCGCAGTTGAAAAATAACATTTCTTTTGGCACGGGGGTAGAATCCGGGACTAATGGTTTTCCTGGACGGACGCTCTACTATCTGAGCTAAGCACGAGACATGTAGGTTGCAGGGCCAGGCCGAATCAAATTTTTCTTTCATGAGACTTCACCTTGCGGATAGCCGTAGAACTGATTTGTGAAACTTTATTATTTATTTATTTATTTATTTATTTATTTACGCAACTATTTCGTACTATAGATGTTTTAACAAGCAAAGCATGTCGGCTTATCCGTAGCTTGTATGATTGACCGATGGTGGGTAATAGGCGAATTGTATCAGTCCAGCTATTTCGCAATTCGCTACCGAACCTTTAGGCTTGAATGTGTTTTGATGCGATTTTTTCCATTCCTATGGGTTTCATTAGATGTTGTATTTCTGTGTGAAAAATACTAGCAGGCGCTAGGTACAGGTGCCAACATTTTCCCACAGTCATATATTAAAAAAAAAAAAAAAATTCGCAGTTCCGCCCGAGGGCCGAAGCACCAATTGCAACAGCAAATTAGTAGATAGCTGTACGAAATAAGGATAGTGGTTTTATCAGCCGTATAAACTTGTAAACATTCGCTTACTAAATAAATTAATAAGGATAGAATGTGTAAGCGTGACTCGACGAGGACGCAGAAAGCAACAGACACACAGAGACAGCGCTGTCTTTATTTGTTTGCTTCTTTCTACGTCCTTGTTCAGTCGCGCTTACACATTCTATCATGGATTCAAACCAACTAGCGCGTCAACGTGTTTTAACTAAATTAACAAGCACGGTGTCACGCGCGCACAGGTAAACATGAGCACCTCTCGCTCGACGAGCGCGGAAACTCGCTGTCAAAATCCTGAAGTGTAGAATCGCGGCATGCATCAGCAATCGCATTGACCTTCACGTATCTCTCGCTTCAACGCGAACGAAACGTCGAAAGTACAGCGCATACGAAGCTGCCGGCACTCCGTGCACTCTGGAAACATTGCAGATCGCTTTGAAGATGAGGCCCGCGCGGGCGCGCACTTTGGCCACGTGGTGGTGGTGCTGCTAACCGTTTATTACATTATTTACAACACTACTTGTGAGCGGGCTCAGGAGCGCGTAGGGTGGCCGGGAGTTCGTGTGGCCCTCGGCGGCCCTCAGAGCCCAGTCCACCAGCCGTGTTTGGTGGGTTGGGTTGCAGCTGGACACCGCAGTCTCCCCCCGCTCGACGTCGGTGAGTTGCCACTCAGAGGGTGGCTGGAGCTCAGGGCATATGAACATTATGTGATGGAAGTTGGCTCTAGGCCGCAGAGCGTACATTCCTGTCGATATAGGCATGGATGAACCAGGGCGAGAAAAGCTGGAGATAGGAACATTTGTGCCTAAAGCTGGCGCCAGGTAGTTTGCTGGAACTTCGTTAAGGATTTGCGTGGGGGAGGATATCTCAACCGCATTTCGCGGTAGTGGGGGGGATCTCACAATATGCTACCAATCGGTCTCTGGCTTTATCCAGGTCTTCGGACGGCGTGGCTCGGCTGACGGCTACTCGAGCGATAGAATGGGCCATCTCGTTGCCTGGATGGCCCGTGTGCGCGGTGTTAAGAACGGCCAGCTGCAGTGCAAGTTTGTCACCCAGTTGCGACTGGGGAAGCAACATCTCGGGTGCATCGCCGCCAACCTCTAGCCACAGCGTGACTAAATCGACTTTGTGTCGGGGAACAAGACGCGCATCCCCCACTCTCCGTCGCTTCAGCTAGGATGCGTTCGGCGAAGCAGGCTTTGTGCTGAAACCACCGCCAACCTCTAGCCTCATCGCCGTTGTGACGGAATGAGTTCGGCGGGCCAACCACTGTTCCCAAACTCCCCAACGCGTACCTGATCTGCTACGGGTGCGCGAGTTGCCGCGGGAACGCCGTTTTGCGCTGCTTCCCACGCACCGGCCAAGACGCAAGACAACGCGCTACCCGGAACGGCTCCGAGTTCTACGGGGCCCCTCTGACGTCGGCTCCGGACCTTCGCACCTGTGTGTTTGTGTGTGTGTGTGTGTAAACCATGCCGCGGAGAGGCGGCTAGCTTGCGATGACTAAACGAACGTTCGCATCACCTTGTATCGGGAGAGGACCGAGTGTTTAAAAACCGCTGTTGTGCGGCTGCTCAGGACACTCTCTCTCAAACAGTCATGTTAGACTGATGTACTTTCTCAAACAGGCACGTTAGACTGATATAAATACTGTAAATAAACCCATATTCCTCGTTCTCGATGAGAAGCAGTCCTTCCCTTCATCAACGTCCTCAGCGTGGATAAGTTGGACGTCGGCATGGGCCAGCTACCTTCTAATTGATGCCCGACTCCAACCTCGACAACGGATCACGAGCGATGGGATTGAGCCCCCAATCCTGACAGCGGGCACCGAGATGCATTTAGTTGGTCTGAGGGGTTGTCTGACGATTGAGAATTTCCCGTGACGCCAGCCATCGCTTAGTCACATCTCACACTGAGGACAAAGTATTAGCAATGTTTTCCCTTACTATTGATATTGGCTGTTTGCTTTGACGCCGCTAGGCCTAGGCAGAAGGCACCGAATTATCCGGGAAGGTGTTTGAATTTCCACCCAGCAGACGGCGCCATAACATTAGCCTCTATGATGCGTTGGCGATGTGGAACGCTCTAAAATACCTAATTCATCATTGCGTCATTGATTTGACTCTATATGCTCTAGCACGGAACACGGTCACGATCTTAAAACGTTCATCTGTCGGCACGTCTGTGCCGTGGTTGCGCGGAGCCGTGGCGTGTGTGCTGCGGGCCTGGACTATCGTGTATCGCGCAAGGCTAAAACCTCACTAATATATTCCACCCACTTCTTTGTTCATCCACGAACCGCAACAGCGCACCAAATAAAATAAAGTGAGCCTTCTTTCTTTTTTTCTTTCTTTTTCTTTCTGCAGGCTCGTACTACAACAGGGAAAATGCGGTTGGCATATCCTACGTACAGGCACCGCTTTTTCGTATACCATGGCGCGCGGGCGATTCTCTAAGAGACAATAAGCAGGGAACAGCACCAGCTGCCAGCAGCCGGCTCGCCGTGTATAGGGGGACATCGTTTTTCAGCTGTTCATTCGATAAGCTCCGAGGCGGTCTATCACTTCGCTCCGGGATATAAGAACGCGGCGCGGGCGCACGGTATTTACGCACGCCGCGATGCGTGCGCGGCCCCCTTTATTGATGAACGCTCCCCGCGCGCCCCGTTTTTCACGCCACGTGAAGCTGCGCGGAAGTTGGGGAAACGAGCGAGACCCCTCGCTTCCTTGCTTGTCGGTTTCGTATTACTCCGTGCGCCAGTAATTTTTTTTTTCCTTCTTGAAGGGCGCCAAATTGAGCGGGCACCTTCGGTATACGGGAATAGGTCGACTGTTATTGTTTACCGCAACTTAAGATGGTGGAGTTGGTGATCCCATCAACGAGTGCGTATTGAGCCACGTTTCATAGATAAGAAGGAGGCAATGACAGAGTTATCGGAACGAATAGTAGTCCGACAGTGAGGCTGTAGAAACGTAATTTCAGACTGAAAACTCGGAATAGTAGGCTGCCTGACGCTGTCGGCGAAGTATAAATGAAAAAAAAAAAGAAAGCTGGCAAAGACGCGGAAACCAACAGCCTCGAGTTTATCTTTAGTAAGCGTATGCCCCGAACTGTCAGTACATTCAATGCATTCTCAATACAGTGCATTCTCAATACATTTAGGAACGGAACATATTCCGCTGCCTCCCACCACTGGCACTATACCAGTTGCTGTTGTTCATATCACCGATCTGTGTTTTGTTTAACGTGCCAGCGATCAAACCTTAAAGCTCAATACGCTTGACTTGTCTTTAACTGTATTGACTTGATGCGGGTACGCATAGGGTATTAGGGTATGCGCCAGAAGTATGTTCGCATCAAGTACGGCGAATCCTGGCCGCAAAGTGTGAAATCGTCCTTGTTGCCAAACTCTGTAGCGACGCACTGGTGCAGACCAGTTGACACTGCGCCCTGTTACGCTTTGCACAGCCACTTTACGACGGCGCGCGCGCGGCTGCTGTATTTGACAGCATGCTAAACTGCACGCATCAAAAACAGAGAACGCAAACATTTCCTACCTGCGTAATCTACCCGTTGATTGTTACTACTCACATTTGTCCCGGAACAAACGCTGAAGGTTGCTGTTGAGTTGCAAGAAAAATATATATGATTGATTGATTGATTGATTGATTGATTGATTGATTGATTGATTGATTGATTGATTGATTGATTCCATTGAGTTGGGGTGCCCGCCTCTAAACCTACACGCAGGTAGGGGGGGAGGACGAAGCAGTCATTATGAGACAAATCTAGCCAGCAGTCACGTAACATAGTGATTGACACTTATTACAACAAAACAAAAAAGAAGGAAAGAATTATTGAAAGAAAGAAACTAGAATGGTCAATCAATATTTCATCTCTCAGCTGTCACTACAGAGGTATGCGGCAAGCTGCGAAAGAAATCGAACGCGGATAAAGACCAAGTGATTATTTTCCTCGCACCCATATTTTTTTTCTTCTCTCCCATCCATTATTTTCTTTTTCTGACGTTGCTCCCAGGAGAGCGGTAAGCAGAGAGATTATTGCCTTGTCAAAAATATCGCTGGCTAAGCTGTTTCTCTCGGTTTATATTCTGAGGGGGCAGCACTTTGTAACCTTCCACGAGCGCGTATCGGTTGAGTTGCGGCGTTGATGCGGCGCGGGGCTACGAACCGGGCCAGCAGCAGAGCCGTCGGACGGAACCTCCACGCCGAGGACGAGGCCGGCGACGACGCGCCCGCTAATAAATTGAGCCGAGGTTAGCGGTTAGCCCCGTTTTTTACGGCCCGACGAAACGAAGCCTCTGTGGCAGCCACGTCACAGCGCGCGGCGGCGGAGGGCAACGTGAACCGAGCTGGACAAAGTGATGAGACAGAAAATAAGAGAGAGAGAGAGAGAGAGAGCGGATGCGAAATAAAAGACAAACAGAAAAGATGAAGTGCGAAGCAGCAAAAAAAAAAAAAATAAAGAAAGACGAAGGTGACAGTGAAAACGGCACCCGAGGAAGCCCGCCGGGCACTATCCACTCATACATCACCCGCCCAGAAGTGGGGAAATGTTCCGCGTTTTGGCCGCGATCCCCGGAGAACTGTCGTAGGGAAAGAGTAAAACGGAAAGGCGATAAAAAAACAGAGGAAAGGAAGAAAAGAAGCTACTTTTGCAAAACGAACGTGCGACACGGCGAAAAGAAAGGGCGGTGTTATGAGAATGTAACAGGAAACTGAACTATGAAGAGAGAGAGAGAGAGAGAAATGAAAACAACGGCGATGAAAAAGGAGGAAGAGGTGGAGAGATGCAATAGCTTCCCGCTCAGAGAACCAGGCCCGAAGCGCAGGCACTTACGCGCGCCTATTGAAAGAAGGGGGGAGGGGGGGGGCGTGGGCTTGTGGCCGCGGCCCGTGGCAAGCACCCGTTAATCTCGGCGGCGGCAGATTTATTGACAGGCGCTGGTTGCGACGCGCTCGAGCGCTCCACGAACGAGGAGGAAGGGAGAAAGGGTCGGCCGTCCTCCCCCGTCTTTCTTCGAGTGCCCTCGTCGCGCACGTTCCCCCGTCGCACGTTCTCCGTATCGGGATGCAACGATAACAATGCCAGTAAGAAAAAAAAATATATGTATACGCATAAAACGCCAAAGAATATAAGCGTGCAAAATAATCTATCTCCCCCGTCAGTCGCGGTTTGTTGCAGCACACCTGTCGCCAGCGCCCCTGGATTTGTTATCTCTGAAATCGTAATGGTATCCAAAAGCGATAATGTTCTGTGGGAAGACACAAGACGCGGTGAAGAAGCTGTTAGACGAGAATCAGTGCCTGAAGGTATCAGAAACGAGATATAAGGATCTGTAAAACAATGAATAATTTGGGTGGCCGCCAGACGACGAGGCAACGACAAAGGAAAGAGCAGTTAGGCTTAGTGTTTAGCAGCCTAGCTGCCCTTTCAGAACTAATGCACGAGGCGCCTTGCAAAGTCTCACGAGGAGGCCAAAATAATTTACGTCAGTCAGAGAAGTAATGAAGGCGATGACCGAGCATTTTCTTAATGATACGGAAATGTGGAGATATGGACTTAGCCAGACTTGCGAAGACATCTTCAATCACCATTCGTTGCTTCTCTGTGTCAAGTACACCAGCATGCTTTTCCTGATTCTAATGTTTTCGGTATTGAGCCCCTCATGTCTGAGCGAAAGAAAGACAAGCTGTCGCACACTTCCGTAAGAGTAACGTCTTGTTATACCCTGCAGGCATGGACACCGGCATTATGTATACTCGCTCCGTCTTTTAATACCTGCTCACAAATCCGTGCTTGTTACAACGTTTGAGAGGCGTTGAACAGACACACGCCTGCGGATACCAGTCTGCGAAGGTCGCTGTTTATGATCAGCGGTAGATACACATGGCTGGTCTCCATCATAACGTACCTGGCACTACTTTAACCAGGTATAATGTCAGAAAAATGAACAAACGAACAATGGAAAAACAAGGAAAATGATGGCGCAACCGTAGAAAAACTTGGCCACCAGCGTCCGCACGAATAGGCGGACGCGTCACTGACAAGAAAGAATAATTAGACCACGCTCAGGCAGGAAAAAAAAGAAAGAAAAGTAAAGACGGAGATTCCTTGCATGCTCCTGGAATCGAAGCCGTACTAGTTCATTTAGACAAGGCCCGCTCCAGAAACGGCGAAGCACTACCGCGTTTCGATCGGGGTCGAGGCAAGAAGGGGGCTTGGGCTCAGCCCCGAACCCGCAGAGTCAAGCACGGGTCGCCCTCGGGGCTCGATAACGGCCTCTGCGGAGGGGACTCCTCGCCAACTTGCTCTTGTATTGATGTTTCACTCCCGTTAATTGGGGGGCCGAGCTGCCGCTCGTGTAATCCGCCCGCTCCCCAGTGGTGGACTCGCGATGAACACGACATGTATAAATATACCATACTGTATACAACCGCGTAAGAAACTATGCCGAGCGCAGCGGCATTGCGGCACGGGGCTGATACTTATAGCTGATTCTCCTCGCTTTCACTTCATCCTTCACCTCCCCCGGGGCCTCCCGAGCACCGGAATCCCGCAACCGAGACGATGGGGTTACATTGTACTTTAGTTAGCATAGTGCTCGGGCTCCATCGCGAGGAGGTTTCTGTAGGTTAGAATAAAGACAGAACGCAATAAGATATATGCCCATGAGAAAGACAGTCGCTTCCTTCGCATAGCTTCTCTCTCTTTCTTTCTTATACGCTGCTTTGCTGTCTTCCGTTCTTTTCTTCTAACGTTTCTTATTACTATTTTGGTTGTTGCCCCACCCCCTCACCCCACTCCCCATACCCTGGAGAATATTACACGCCGCGTCCTTTGCTTGACGTATATCGGCATATATATCGGTACATCACGTACGAAGAAGCCAAAATTCTTCGTTCTCTCCGAAGCGGCGTCGAATGTCTGTGATCTCGCTGCTACCCTTCCAGTTTCTTCTCAGGCCTTCCGCAAACCCCGACTAATACTAGCGCTGCGTGCGGCATCGAGACATCGCCTACACACAATACGGCACGATACCCCCGTTTGCTTTCGATTCGAAAGTATTGGCAGTACATTCTGCAGATACACAGGCCCGGTCCTCCTGGAAACGGCGCGGTGATTCACGAATTCATAGTGGCTGCTGTTATAGGCGTTGCGATGGAAAGAGAGATGACGCGGTGCGGGTTAGAGGCGAGAGCGGGATCAATGAATGACATGACAATGTTCCTCCGATGCAGCCTTCTGTATACATTCGCCGTGTCGCGCACTTTCACATCCTCGCTTTCTCTGCCTCACTATCTATCCTTTCTTGAACGTGTTCATCCGGCAGGTTTCCTTTTCTTGGCTGTGGTGCCCCGCGATTCCTCTCATACGTGCGCCCACGAACTTCTTCCTTTCTATACCCGTTGTTTTGTTTCTCTTCCGGGCAGAGGGTTAATTCAGTTGGGTTCCTTGCTTACCTTCCACTTCGTGGCATTCCTCCACCATTATTTTTGTCCCGTGGAATCAAAGAGTTCTTTTTAGGAACTATAAACCCCAGAAAGGAAGTCATCAGGCGCACACGTGCATATTAAAGAACTCTAGCCATTGTGTTGTTCGCCACCCGGAAGAGATTATTCAAAGTTCTTTCTTTCCTCTCAAAGTGGCTTCAATTATTCTCATGGGAAAGCAAACACAACTCAAGCAAGCTAAAGTTAGATGGCTTGGATTGCGGTCTCCCATGCCGCTTATATGCTTCGCGGGGCACGATTAGACCCCTCGTTAATGCTCGCATTTGACAATGCTTATTCAAGATAACGCATCCATTACTCCTGGTGCATTGTTTTATTCATTGCACTTTGCTGCGAAAGTACTAGCCGACAGTGACGTTAGGTCAAGCAGGGTATGCGCCCTGTTAGCACTGATGCCCCTCGGACACTCTTGCTCGCGCAACGGCGCCTGTGTGCTCGAAGTCAAGCAAGATAAAACGCCGCGTCATGTAGCCTCAGCCGCTTCTATGAGTTAAATTATAGGCAGCTGCATTACCCTGTGTCATGTGACCCTGAGTGCCGAAGAATTTATGCTAAGATATCCAATATGGAACAAAAAACCGAAAATTCATAAATTCTGCGAAACCGTAAAGAATCTTGGCCGGCGTAAGACATTATGTAAAGATTCCTTTCGCTATACTAC
Source organism: Dermacentor andersoni (assembly GCF_023375885.2). Lineage (NCBI taxonomy): Eukaryota > Metazoa > Arthropoda > Arachnida > Ixodida > Ixodidae > Dermacentor > Dermacentor andersoni. Next base: position 132,167,087 of record NC_092815.1, on the reverse strand, counting down.
GGTTAATTCAATTTTTCGGTAAATTCGATCCCCACCGAAGATACCATACATTTCTATTGGCCCAACCTATCGGTTTTCCTATCCTTTTCTTATCATCCACCGTTAACGACCAGCCAATTTCAGTGATAACGTGGGCGGAGTACTACCAGAACTCACTGATGAAACCCGAAAGCGAACGGTGTGTGCAAAATACTAGAAATTGGCTTTTTCACACTGCTTGTTTGAGTACACAAGATGGCCGACTTCTCGCTGATTGCACTGCTTAGCCAAGGGCTGCCTTGTAAACAGCGATGATGTTATACGGATGACACGACGGCTGCGATAGTGGCACCAGCTCCTGCGCTCTTGCACTAGCAGAATTTCGCACATCCCTTATAGCACTAGAATACATTTGCTACGTTATCCCAGTCCTGGAGTAGCGTCTAAAGAAGTCGTCTTGTTACTGCACTGGAAAGAACTACTCCGCCGACGTTCTCCGGTTCGTAAGACAAGCAAAGCTAAACACCACTAGCACGAGTTCCTTGTCGAGTAACACAAGGAACGCGATTTCACCGCATTACGTGTTCCCACCGCGGTCACTTCTCAGAGGCATTAAAGAAGCGTGACTGCTGGGCCAGGTGCAAGAAGACTAAAACTTAACTCGTGCCATGCGGAGTGAATGACAGCCAGCTTAACAGCTCCTGCCAATCAAGGCGGCTCGCTTCCTTTCCGACTGCTTCATTGGCGCGGCAACTCCCGCGCCAATTCATACAAGGTACGCGAGCGCGTGCTTTCACGCTCTCCCCCAGGAAGGGCGGCGGAAGTGGTGGAAACGCGGACGAACAAAGAAGATGACAGGAGAAGGAAAAACAATGGCGGCGCGCAGTGGGGAACCGCCTTCCCGCCGTCGCTCTGTCGTAATTATCCCGCCGGAGTGAGCACTAATGGCGCGTCGCATTCGGCACTTCCTCCTTTCGAGTCAGGCCGAGCAAGGGACAAGACTTAAAGACGGGAAAGAAAAGAAAAAGAAGGGGAGGAGAGAAAGCGCGAGAGCCGGCAAGGGTAAAAACAGTCGACGATTAGGCGAAGCGTGGAGCAGCCCGAATATCGTTAAGCCGCGAAGAAGCACTCGTGCGAGTAGCGTGGCGGCGGCGGCGGCGGCGAGTGAAACGTGCGCGGCTGTTCTCCCGAAACGGGAAGCCGTGGGGAGAATTGGGGAGAGAAGGCGAGCGCGAGACGCGGGGAACCGTGCGCAGTCGGGCGCGCCGAGTTCCCTACAGTCCTTCGTGTTCTTCGCAACAAGCACCCCCTTCTCATCCCCACTCGTTTCTTCCCCTGCTCACCGTAACCCGTTCTTCATCCGGCGAAAAAAAAAAAAAAAAGAAAGAAGCGGCGGCAGCTGCGGTTGGTACGCAAGTAGCACGACGAGGTGCGCGCGTAGCTCAGCGGGCCGAGTCAAAGTCTGGCTGCTATCTTACTTACTAAAACCTCGAGTATGCGGCGGCTCAGAGTCGCGTCGTCCCTGCGCTGGGCTCCTTGTCCCTCCCTGCAGTCATGGCCGGAAGCTTTAGACCCATTGCTTGGGTGTTGGCTTGCTTGACTCGAGAAAGTGAAGGAAACGGTGCTACAGACACTCGCATTCCTTCATATTTCAACTAGAGGTGATAGCGTAAACATTGTCCAGATGTGATTATTCGAAGCGAAACTTGCCAGGTTATTCCCAGCCACAGATGAGCACGATAACTATCAGAGATTCTAAGGTATCCAAGACAGCCTCGTGCCAAGTTATGTCGGTGTCAACCTAACTGGAGGTGTACGATCGAGCGAGAAGCACGCTGGCTGCGAGCGACAGCAACCAAATTTTCGCAGGCAATCCACCTATCTGGAATCACCATCGTCATCATCATCTCTCCACTGCAGTACGAATGCCGCACCCAGCGAATTCCAGACTCCAGTTACCGCTGTTTCGCATCAGCCGACCGCATCACATGCCTGTAAATTGTCTCTGTCATCACTTCAAATAACAGTATGGTGCCCTCGATTGAGTTTCCTTTCCCACGAGCACCCACGCAATATAAAGCCTGCCACCGAATGCGTGAATCTAGTTTGAAGCACATTCTTGTTTTTGAAAAAGGCCAAACAGCTAGTAATTAAAAGAAGGTAGGGAGGGGAACGAGTCAGAGGAACAGCAAAAGAAGATTTTTATGCCTGAACTGTGGAGTGTTATACTTGATGCTGCTGGACTGACCACCTGTCAAACCTCCAACAAGGACAGCAGTTTACTAAAGCCGTCATAGTTTGCAGATGAACAAGTGCGCACACGTGAAAATTATTAGGCCTAAGAGTGCTTCTACATTGAGATAAATATATGTTTTAAGGGCAGCGCCTTGGTTACGATTCCTTTCGCTGCCCAAGTTTATTTTGGATTCTTTAGAACTGATTCGAGTCTTTTCTTATAAAAGATATCGGAGACTGAATGATCTCAGTTATAGTGGAGGCGTGACATCGCTCGAGACCACGACAAAAGCCGTATCACGTGGGAACGACATTTTTGATCCCGGCCCACGTTCTGCATTTCATTAAGTGTACCAGTTTTTTAACAGAAAGCGTGATTTGCGCACTCCAAAACAAGGCGTGAAGAAATAATTGGCAGCAATAATGCAAACGGCCATTAGACGCTGTCGAGAACAGATTATTCGCAAACGAATCGATATTGTTTAAGAAGTCGACGCAATACTAACAGGAACATAAAAAAAAGACAATTGATGGACACAAACGAGGAAAAAGAAAAAAAAAAGAATGAAAACACGGCCGCAGGTGGTCGTTGTCTCGTGGTGCCATACCGCGATGTTCTTGGCCCCTCTTCGAGCCATTTTAATCAATACCTGAGGCTCTTCCCGAACAGGAAGCTGCATCTCCTCGAGTGCTATCCTTTATTTATTTTTTTCCCGACTCTCTCGCTCTCTCTGTGAGAGGCGCTGTCTCTCCCGCAGCGGAAAACTCCGTGGATTGCGTACGCGTCGGCCAGTCGGCGGTCCTCTCTTAAAGCTCGCGGCCATTCCTTACTTTCTTATATTTTGTGAATTTCTTCTCTCCCCCATTGCTACAGACGCCTCGGAAGCTTCGCAGCAATGCCTTTAACACTCGTTCCCGTGCAACTTTTAACGCAAATCCGGCGCCCGCATGCATAATTAAAAGACAGCCGGCCACTCCGCAGAAGTGGCCTTTCTCATTCTCCTCCGCCCTCGCCTTTTCCGTGCGCCTCCCCCTGCTGCTCCAGGTTGCCGCGTACCGTTGTTACCGACATCGCTGCTGCTGCTGCTGCTACCCACACCGTTTCTTACGTAGTCGTCGTGCGCAGCGTTTCACGCCTGCCTTCGATGCTTCTTTTGTTTATTTTTTGCTTTGGAGGCGGAACCCGCAGGTACGAGTACTTGATGCTGGTTGCCGGCCATCCGTCGCAATTATTTTTCCTTTAATTGCGAGAGAGGCCCCGCATCGATGCCGTCGCCAGCTCCCGCAGTTGCTTGGTGCGGCATTTCGAACAGAGCTCGGATTGGGGAGGAAGAGAGAAAAGCTGTTCTCAACTCTCGCCTCGTTGCGGCGACGGCACACAAGGGTCCCTTTCTCGCATGCCTCTTGCAAACAATGCTCCCCCACTTCTGTTCAGACCCACGAACCAAACGGGGCTCGCCGACGCTAACAGAACGCGGGCCGAGCTGAAAAATAATAGGCAGTACGAACGGGAAAGGGGTTGGCGCAGGAAGCGGGAAGACGGGCGGCGCGAGGCAGCAGCGCACGCGGAATGGTGGTAGGCCGCACTGCCGCGCGCCACTGCAGGGAGGGGAAGCCATTTGTTTGGATTGTCACGTCGGTGGCCATTTGCGTCTCTGCTCGCGCGCCGACCACCGCCGCCGCGCAGCGCCCGGCACCACACAGTGCAGACAGAGCTCTGTTGCACTATATACGTGTCGTGTTGCCGTGCTAGTATTATAGCACGCGCAGCGCTTGCGTCGGGTTTTCTCGCCTCGGCGGGGGCGGCGACTAACAGGGACGCGAAACAACCGTCGAGCACGCCAACTCTCGCCCGCGCGGCTTAAGCGTTTTGCATCGATATATACATATATATATATATATATATATATATATATATATATATATATATATATATATATATATATATATATATATATATATATATATATATGTATATATATATATATATTTTTTTCTGCTCCCCGAGTTCGGTCTGTTTTCGACCGCGTTCTGCTGGGGCAGCGTAGTAGGCTTTCGCCATCGTCCATGGCCTCCTCAAAATGAGAACTGCGGGTACTTTCGACGCCTGTTTCTGTGCAGGGCCACTACACGAACTCGGTGAAAGGGACGGCCGTGCACGAAACACGTAGCCTGCATGAATGTCGGAAAGGTCGGCTTCACCCAAACGGGGTAGAAATCAACGAATATATGGACTGCCTCTCTAGAAGGTGGCGTTGGGCGGGAGGCTGCAAAGCTAGAACAAACGCGCTGCCCCCGAGGAATCGCGAATCTGGCTCATTCCGATAAGCGAGCCCGGAGCAAAAACGCGCATCGCGGAAATGAATGTGAGCTTTCCGAATAGCGGGGCGCGTGACAGTGGTTTAAATGAAGCGCTTAGGCTTGGTCACGTGTCGCTCAGTTCGCGGCTTCCGAGCTGCCCGGCAGCCATTGTGTGATACCGGCTTGCCTACTCGTTCTAATAGTGCCCCTACTCGTAGTATGACTCAGAAGTCGTCGGCCTGGCATCTTTTGTTTCTTTTCGTAGGAAACTGCTTTATCGGTTTCAGTTTTTCATGGACTGACGTTCGTGATGAAGTCCTCGTAGTCGATTGCGGCAAACCATGTGCGCACGGGTAAACTGCGTGCGCGTAAGTACTTGTGCTGAAAACGACTGAATGAGATGATGTAGGACGCAATAACGACTTTCCCGTCGGAGGACATACCCTAAGCTGAAAAATAAGGACTTTGAATGTTGAATCTTATCTAATTTGCCAGGTAATTAGTACACAACTATTTTCCTGGTGGCAAGTGGACTAACGAAGCAAACAAAGATTATAGGTCTTGCAAACGTATATCGCACCAGTTTGTTTCTTTTATCAAGTTAACTATCGCTAAGTGGGACACCAGTTAAATTAGCGATGTAGATGTATACAGGGTAATCCAAGTTAAACTATCGGTAACTTTAATTAGAAGGCTATAATAGCCACTCAAATGCTGCTTGCAAAGGTGACTTATGCGCTTTGGCGGGTAAAATGATCGCTGACAAGCAAAAACAGTCATTAGAGAATGAACAAGAAATTGTTAATTAACTTTGTAAATTTCGTGATTATGACATATGTTTATAATATAAACTTGACAGTTGTTTTCGAAGGCAACTACTATTTATTTGACGCTTCTAAAATGCGGTCAGAAGACCCCCCCCCCCCCCCCTCCTGAATCAGCCGTTTGTGCAGGAAAAGTAGTAATAGTGCCACTCGTGAGTTTGCCATCCGATAGCAGATGTGCAGCTGTCATTAGCTCATCCCGGCTTCTAGACTTGCACTGAACACGGAATAAGTACGTCACATAGGGGGAGGGAGTGGAGGAGGGGTTAATTTTTGTGTCGGGACTCTTACCTCTGAATGAGAAATTAGCGTACAGAGAGTGAAACTTGACGAAGAATATCGCAGAATGAAAGCGGTTATTACAAGTGTCAAATAAGAAGGAGTTGTCCTCGAATACGATTGTCTTCAAGTTTCTAATTACACATATACCATAATACTGACATCTAAAAAGTTATAAATTCTGTTCCTAATGTACTTGCTGACTCTCTCGCGAAAAAACGTGTTCGGCAAAAGGCATCAACCATATGTGCAACCTGCATTGGTGAAGGTATGGTAGTCTTTTTACTATAATTACTCATGGGTCAACTTTGAGGACCCTGTATAAAATAGCGGAAGGCACTTGAAAAGCGACCACGTCGATTAAAGTAGGAACCATAAGGGAACGACGAATAGAAAAAGTCTAATAATGATGTAAAAGAAAATGAAGGTGTTTCATCACGCCAACTTCTCCGTAGAAGCAATGCGTTCTTTCAAAAACACACACATTTAGTATTTCTTGACGTTTCCTAGAACGCACAGCGGGGCACAGCACGAGAACGGTTCTTTACAGTACTCTTCAGAAGGTCTTGCTTCTGCTTCTTATATCTTTCGCGCTTCTTTCTGCTGGAAGGAATGTACGTTATATTTACTGCGTGATTTGGTGCCATGATATCATTTGGCAAGCGAAAACGTTACCGGCCTGTGGAGACCCTCGTACACCACCAGCACGTTGAGGCCTAAGCGAATTCCCAACTCATTGGACCAGACCAGGTTGCCACTTCGTTCTCCCAGTTTCCCCTTTGGTGTCCTCGAGGTGTTGCCATTGCATAATGAATATTGACACGTTGTTTGCACTTAGTACTTGCTCAAATTATCCCTTCTCTCTCAAGGAGACTTACTATAAATCTGAGGTGCTCTCCTGAAGCTTCCGCTTGTCGTAAATGATCTCGTAGGACCAAATCACACAGCAAATGTAAGTTCCTTCCTGCAGAAAAAAGAGCGAAATAACGAAGACGCCCGTAAAAAGAATAAGGTACGAAGCAAAAGACAGGCCCTTCCGGAACTTATTATATAAAACTGCTCCCGTGCCATGCCGTGCCATGCCGCGCTTTGTGTTTCAGGATACGTAAAGACCAATTCCCGGCACGACCCAGTCTATTTGCACCAAGAAGAAGATAAAGGAGAGCAAGAGAGGCAGCTTCTCAAAAGTAGTAGCTCTAAATATCTTTCCGTTCCTTTAAGAAAGTATCCTGTTGGCAGAAGAGGAAGGAGTCATCTAAAGACTAAACTTCGTTCGTTCGTTCGTTCGCTCGTTCGCTCGTTCGCTCGTTCGTTCGCTCGCTCGTTCGTTCGTTCGTTCGTTCGTTCGTTCGTTCGTTCGTTCGTTCGTTCGCTCGCTCGCTCGTTCGCTCGCTCGTTCGTTCGTTCGTTCGTTCGTTCGTTCGTTCGTTCGTTCGTTCGTTCGTTCGTTCGTTCGTTCGTTCGCTCGCTCGCTCGTTCGTTCGTTCGTTCGTTCGTTCGTTCGTTCGTTCGTTCGTTCGCTCGTTCGTTCGTTCGCTCGCTCGCTCGCTCGTTCGTTCGTTCGTTCGTTCGTTCGTTCGTTCGCTCGCTCGCTCGCTCGTTCGTTCGTTCGTTCGTTCGTTCGTTCGTTCGTTCGTTCGTTCGTTCGTTCGCTCGCTCGCTCGCTCGCTCGCTCGCTCGTTCGTTCGTTCGTTCGTTCGTTCGTTCGTTCGCTCGCTCGCTCGCTCGCTCGCTCGCTCGCTCGTTCGTTCGTTCGTTCGTTCGTTCGTTCGTTCGTTCGTTCGTTCGTTCGCTCGCTCGCTCGCTCGCTCGTTCGTTCGTTCGTTCGTTCGTTCGTTCGTTCGTTCGTTCGTTCGTTCGTTCGTTCGTTCGCTCGCTCGCTCGCTCGCTCGCTCGCTCGCTCGTTCGTTCGTTCGTTCGTTCGTTCGTTCGTTCGTTCATTCGTTCGTTCGTTCTGAACTGTTATGGGATGCCCACGGCAAATGACGCTAAAACGACGACAATACAAAGACAGACCGACACGCAAAAAGCCTGTGTGCGTCGTCTGTGCTTTCGCGACTTTTTTGCCTGAAGACACAACACCAACATGCACAAATTTCTATCCTAAGGGCACTGTAAAATACATGTATAGCTCACTAAAAAGCAACAAAAATTTCGAGGAAGAGCCATAGGATTGAAAAAATAATAATAATGCAGGAAAAATTTGTCTCGACATTCATCGCCTATTGAAACAAATAGAAATTCTTCCACCGCTAAGTAATCATCCTTACGACAGTGTCCACGAGAAAAGGCTCATAGAGAAAGAACCTCTGCAATGAAAAAATCTATTCCAAGCTGTAGAAGCTGTACTTCTGCACACTCCAATACTATGGTCTTCTCCATCTCACTCATGAAAGGTACAACTTTCAATGTCACGGTGAGCTGCTGAGCAAACTTCACAAGAGCTTCGCCACCATGCTCTCACTTCTGGGTCTTTTCTGGCTTATCATCCTTCCTCTCACGGTAAGAAGGGCGTTATCATTTTTTATAGCGCCTGGAAGTATAACGTAGTAATATAGCTAAACTTATTTTTTTCGCTTTAGTGCCCTTTTAAAGAAAGACAGTGAGGTTTAGTTAACCAGAGACCTTACCGGTTGGCTACACTGCGTGAAGGTATATATGCTAGGGCTTGTAAATAAAATAATGAAAGAGAAGGATATAAAAAAACACAGAGAGAGAACAACGCGAGACACACTTCCTGCACCGGACAGCAGGGGGGTCTCTAATATCTCACCAGGATGACGTGGACGACCTGGAGCCGGGCTGGGACGGCTCGCTCTGGGACAGGCTGCTGACTCGCTTGGGCGACTGCGTGGCCACGTGCACCGGCTCGGCGCTCTCGTGGCTCTTTGCAGCCATGCGCTGGCGGCACAGGTCCTGCATCACACGACCATACGTCCAACATAAGCGCTCGAAGCAAATACTTTTTTTGCCAAAGATGTTAAAAGCAAAACACACGAGCACTGTTGAATGTTGCGTTTTGTTTCGACAGGGGCACATATCGTGAACGTGTCTGTGTTTGTTTTATTTATGCTAATACAAAAAGTACTATTCGTGTAGAAATTGCAGTGGCGGCTCGGAGAACTTATCGTCCATGAGCCTAAGCGAGACTAACCGAACCAAAGCTAACCCTAACGATTTCACGAGATGCCGAATGTCTAGCGCGCTATTTGTGCGCGGGTGGTACTCGTTGTGGAATGTGGCGCCGGCCCTGCATAAACCCCCCAGACGTTCGGCAGACTTGTGCCATTTGTAGTGAAATTAAACAAGCTCGTCGCAAGTCCTAGCCGAGTCGGCCCGGGTGTGTCGTAGACAGCGAGGTCATCAGCAGGCACTGTAAAGCCGAGGAGCGTCCGCTTTCATCTTAAGTTGTAACTTTCTTGTTGTTGTTGTTGTGAAAATACGCGTTCGCAGATATCTATCTCAAGAAACACGAGTTCAGAAATTGCTCGAGGTTTTTCAGCCAGTGACTGGTTTATGTGAGAAAGTACAAAAATAATAATGAAATAAGGAGCGGGGACAAAGCGTGTTATATGTCTGAGCTACACAAACCTAAAATCGTGTTAGCAGGTTCTCCTACCAGCTCTCGCGAGTCGGACAAGTTTATCACATAAGTATAGCGACCAGCCTCACGAGACTCCCGTGAAAAGAATGAGAATGCTTGAATAGCGTTGACGTTTCAGGATTCCCTCCCTCCCTCCCTCTTTGTGATCTACCTTCTTTCGCGATTTCATTGTGCTACAGCCTTCGATCGTTACATTCGTGTCTGCCGAGCGCTCCTGAACAATTATTCCACGCTTATACGTAACAACCATTGCGGAAAAGATGGACGACGTTAGCTGCCTTCACGCCGAGTGCACGCTTCAAGAATTCAGCGTTCCCGGAAAAAGCCGGAGAGCGGGAGGGGGAGGGTGCTACCAGCGTGCTACGCCGTTGGGTGACGCTGTGCACGCGCGACTAAGTAACGCCGAAATTATGCGCCATTCAAACAGCATAAGCAACGCCGACTAAACGCAAGATTTAAATCAGGGATGCCGTAAAGTATAAGCTACTATGGAATCTGCGTTCATCTATAGCGTATACCCGCGCACGCTGATGCGAGAGTTCTTTTTCTGGAGTAAACGAGTTAGTGAGGAGACGGGAAAACGCCCGTGATGAAGAGTGATCTGTGCGGATCGGCCCGCTTCGCCCTTTTTCCCTATATGGAACGCGTGGGAAAAAGGAACATTAGCATAAACGGCCCGCGCTTAGCGGAGAACAAAGTCAAAAGCAAATCGGACAGTGAAGCGGTTTTCTTCTTCTTCGCTCGTTACTTTCTTTTCATCACCCAATACGCTACTATGCGCTCGGCAGAGGCAGCCTCTTTCGACGATCAATCGATTTTCGTGGCAAAAATTCGAGAAATTTTAGTCGGTGCTCCTCTCCCCCCCCCCCCCCCCCCCCCTACCCCTCCCGCTCTCCATTTTACAACCATGATACAATAATAATAAATATAAGGGACGTCACGACACTGCTGAGTACTCTAGTGACAGCAGCACACCAGTAGCAAGGAGCTGGCAGTTTCGTAACGCGGGTAATTAGGTGCGCAACTGTAACAGAGTAGAGTTGACGTGGTTCATGTGCGTTTGGACGGAGAAAGCGGAGTGTGTCTTGAACTTGATGGAGTGTGCCACGTTTCAAGTATCCGGCTTACGTTAAATATATAGGTGAGAAGAAAGAGCATCGTTGATTTCTTGCATCCTGAATTCTTTTCAAACCGCCAATGTGCGAGGTAAACCAACAGATGGCCGCTTTCTCTTTTTTCTTTGATTTCAAACATGATTGTCAGGAATGTTTTCATAGCACCGCATGAAACGAATGGCGGTGTAACACTACGGTACGGTCACTAATATTCAACATGTGCAGCGTGGAAGTTCGTGTTATACTTCAGGTGGATACTTCTGTTGGTCGATCTATACTGCAGATATACTAAAATGGTCGAGACGGTTAGCATGCAGCCTATGCAAGTAAGGATGTATGTGGATAAAACGATGTTCTTCTAACTTTTCGGTTATTCGCATCAATTCGTCGCATGCCTTATGTATAGACTCCATGAACTACTTGGCTCGCGCTATTTTCTCGTTAGACTCGGCGGAACTTGCGAATGTTATGCTATATGCTGTAAACTACCGTTCCATCGGAGAAAATAACGAGGGAAGGAAAGCATAAGAACACCAGTTGCGGTTTAACGGTAAATGCGAGAGAAATGCGTTAGCATTACGTCACACCTCTTTAGGGCCCCGCATTCACGATTTAAACCGCGTTCACCTCATTGTAAAAGTGTTGTTCAGGAGCTCACTGGGACACACGGCCGGCCTCTTAGAGGATTCGAGGAGCGAAGCGCAACTCACGGTGGTCCGTAGTAGACCAGCGTCAGTTGCACAATATATATATATATATATATATATATATATATATATATATATATATATATATATATATATATATATATATATAAGGGCGAGAAGAAGTGAAACCGAGGGGCCGATTTTTATTAGTCATATAGTAAGAGGCCCACAAACGAAACAATGATACCAAGGACAGCATAGGAGAAGTTATCTGCCCCTCTTAATTGAATGAAAGAATTTATAAAAAAAGCGGATGAAGAAACGGCGACGGCAGCTCAATTGACAGCAGCATCGCATGCTTAATGCGAGGACGTAACCCAATTGCGGGCAGTTGTTTCTTCATCGATTTTCCTTTTCATTTATTTATCATTTCTTCATTTCAATTAAGAACTGCTGATAGATAATTTCCCCTGTGCTGTCCTTGGTATCATTGTTTGTTGGCGTCTTATGATGTGACCATATATATATATATATATATATATATGGAGAAGAAATATATATATATATATATATATATATATAACGACGACGCTGAGTCAACAGAAAAGAGAACACAGCGCGTACAAACGCATTTCTTGCCTTGAAACTCGACGCGGAGAGGCTTCGGAGCAAATTCTGAAAGCATCGAGAAAGAAAGAACGACGGCACCAAATGAAGTTTCGTAGTCGGCGACTTCGACGGAGTCAAGGTGTAGTATGGACCGCACTTATCACCACAACAGCCGAGATAAAAAAAAATAATAGGAAAGGAAGAAACAGCGCGAGCCAAACGCAAACAGGCACTGCACAGACCACGCAGGCTTTACATACTAGCACTGGGACTTCGCTGGCACCGCATGCACTACAGACACAACACAGGAAGGCGAATAAGACAACAGAGTTTCTGCTGACGCACACACAGGTGGCATCGCGAGTCGGCCATGGCACGCGTCAATTGGCGTCGCTTAAACGTTGAACCAGAGCCCTAGATGCCACGCGAACTTATCGGCTCCCTGCCGAACTATACGGGCGACCGCACGAACCATTGCGGGATACCACAGACGCTTCGAAGCTGCCAGAGACCAAGAACGGGCGACGTTTTGAGTCGGTCGCCGCGATACCCCGCCGGAGCAGCGGCGGACGCTCGCGGCGGATATGAGTGAACGGAAACGGAAGGGAAGCGAGAGGAGGGCTGTGACGCCGATGACAAAGCCACACACTTTTCGCCTCAGCCACGATGCGCGGGAGAGCGGACGAAACCTATCTAAATAAATGTTTTTCAGACAGACAGACAGAGGGCGGCTCGTTGTACGTCGAGGGGTGTCCGCTTCTGCATCGAAGCTGCCACCAGCAGACCAAGCGAGAGGGTGTAAGCGGTGGCTCCGCGCTGGCTGTGGTGGCAGCGCTTCTGCTGGCGTCAGGGCTGCGTTGGCGGGAACTGCCCTTATTCTTCGTCACCTCTCTCTCTCTCTCTCTCTCTCTCTCTCTCTCTCTCTCTCTCTCTGTCTCGCTGTCGTTGATTCGAGCCGCGCACTTATCTCGCTGCCACACGTCGTGGTGTACGGGTCCCGCAGAGGGCGACGGCCTCAAGCCGCGTCCGTATAACTATACGTGACTGCGCGGCGCGTGCTACTTTATTCTTTTTGCTTCTTTTTTCCCCTGAGAGTTGCTATGCGTATTTATTGATTCTCCTCAATCTGGCCTGTATACGATGTAAGGGGCACAGGGATAAAGGGCGAAAGTAAACTCTCTCGGAATGTTATATTTATTTACGTAAGCCTACAGACGACCGCGAGGTTTTTAGGTTGTGCGGAAATTGTGAGAAAAAAATAATAATTTTGTCGCATCTTCTCCATTTAATTTAAAAGTAGTGGGTGCAAGTGAAGTGGTTGTAAAGGTAAGTACGCGTTGATGTTTTCAGTTCAAGTTAGGATAAGTAACAAAACTTAGTTTCTTTACGACAATCCCGTGCTTGAAGACGTTTTAGGTTTCGTCTCGGCTTCAGGCGTACATGAGAAAGACGAGCGTTGCTCGTTGTTTTAGGGAAATTATAGCTCGCTTCACGAAGTGCTTCGTTGTAATACGAAATCAAACAAGCAAATCAGCAGGCTTCGTTGGTTCCTTCAGTAAAAGCGGGTGAAGGGGACGGAGATGTGTGCGCGTTTGTGCGTGTCTGCGCGTGCGAGCGAATGGCCCTACATCTCTTTTTGTACATATTTCATAGCTACATCGATGGTGTTTGCTTCGGGGGGGGGGGGGGGCACTCCTACATTAGTGGGTGCAGGAAGGAGTAATAGTTGCATATAAAAAATTGTGCAATTTCGTAGCACATGGAAATGAGGTGTAGCACGATGAATTTCCTTCGGAGCTTAGTGTAACCTTGCTACCACCAATGCCTGCTACCCCTCTTCTCAAGTATGGGATAGCAAATCATGCAGCTTCTTTCGTTAAACTTCATGCCTCTCATGTGCTCTATACTCCGTCGACATTTTACGCGCTGCTATGCGTGTTCGCCTACTTATTTGACCATTTGATCGAACTGTATTTCTTAGACAACATAAGCGGCCCAACAGCAACCTTCATTATTTCCTGCCTACTACCTTAGATAACCTTCGAGATTGTGCCTTCAATTCGTACGGTTTCGCAATTGTCTCATCAAAGAACAAAAGAAAAATAAATTAACTAAATACTGCGCGTTACAGAGCCGCAAGCATTCGAAACCACCCGGGCTTCTCTTACCTACTATTTAGACAAAAGGAGCGACTTTGGATACTCAGTTTGACGCGGACACGCAGAGGCATTCGCGAAGAATAAGACTCGACAATCGTGATTGCGATAATCAAAAACAACGAGCGTTCCAGCCCATCCGAAGTATCATTAGGTAAAAAAGTATCACGAATTCAGTCTTCTATCGTCGTTTGAGAAGGAAAGCCTCATTCGTATACTCTCTTCTGTAGAAACACGCAGAAACTTTTACAGGGAAAACACTATGAATTCTCCAACTACTTTCGAAACTCACCGCAGTTATCAAGGCACCTGTCGAGTTCTCCTTTTCCCACTCCCTCTTTTCATAAAAGTGTTTTTCACCTCTATAGCGTATGCATTTGTGACGCAATAGATGCAAACGTACGTCCCATCATAACCTTCTGGAAAAGCAGCTGAAAAAAAAAAGAAGAGTAATGAAAGATAAAAAGACTGCCAGCTCAGAGGCTTAAGGCTATACCACAGGGCACGTCCCACCGGCAACAACCAGAGCGAGCCTCATAAACGCCCTCGCGCACGTAGGCGTTGCCATCTTCGGGCACGGTGACACAGTCGGGCAAAAAAAGTCGTCGGAAGATGGTCGAAAAAAAAAGACTCGTTCCTTTTAGCGAGAAGAAGACGACGGAATGAGAAGTAGTAGTAGCGGAAGGTGAAGAGAGAGAAAAATAAATAAAAACTGGCAACGCCAGCAGCCCGACCAGTTAGTTTCCCGCCGAGGAGAAACAAGCAAACGGATAGGGAGGCGCATGAAAATCAGGGAACAGGCTTTGGCACTCAAGAGGAATACCTCGTCCCTGGCTTTGCTCCTCCGCCACGCGAAAAAAAAAAAAAAAAGAAAGAAAACCACGCCGCCGCCGCCACCAACCAACGGCTGGCTGACTGCATCCACGCGCGCGCAACGCCCGGCTCGGTTTCTCGGTTCTCGCAGCTTCCAGGCGCGAGCGCTCTCGGGCCCTAATCCTCGAAGAGGGAGCAGGCGAGTCACCGCGCGAGCGAGGCGCGCAATTCGCGCAAATCCCGCGAAAGCGGCCAGGCATGCGTGGGGCGCGCGCTTCTTCGCTCCAAGCCACGGCGACGCCGCCACTGACAAAGACAGCCGAGCCGCGGCTTGAGGACGCGCGAAGAAACTGTACCGGGGTGCACGGGCAATTCGAGCCCCGGGTGTAAATTGGAAAAGCGTGCCGCCATCCTCCGCAGCCACCGTCTACCTAAATACCTATGTCCTTCCCCGCTCATGCGCGTTCCGTTTCGGCGCCGTTATAAGAAGCCGCGAACTCTGAGAATCTGGATGTAGACGCCAATTTTCTGCTTTCGTTCCTTCTTTTTGTTTGTTTCCGAACCTGGATACAAAGTTCGGCTCCTTAACTTTGTAATGCCTGCTGCAAGACACATCGCTGGTGTAGCGTTTGAATGCTGCTGCAATGGTACGCACACAAGCACACACACACACACACACAGAGAAAGAGAGAGAGAGAATCGTTAGAACGTTTGAAGGCTGTAATAACTTATCTTCGTCGTTATATACTTATAACTCTTTTATTGTCATGTTGGGTGTCGGCTGATCTTAATTTACTTCTTAAAAGCAAGAATTAGCGTTATGCATGTACCAACTAGCATATGAGTCAAATAAAATGTTGTATGAAGTAACGTTGCACTTATGTTAAGGTAATAAGAAAGCTCTGAATATCATGTGAAGGAGTTGTGTTGATCGATTCGGCTTGAGTCAAGACGAGTAGCCGAACCGCGTGTTTTATGAAGAGAACTATACGACTTTGAAGGCCGGGAAGCGCAAAAGCGGGTGACAGATGGCGACACCATATTCGCACTCCCGCACTTACGCATGGTCTCACAGATTTCGGCAACGTCTAGCCGTAACGTCTGATCGCGCGTATAGTTCGCACTAGGTAGCTACCATAAATAAAAAGCAATTACATTACAGTTTTTCGAACATAAACAGAAAGTAAACTGGGCGCTCTTAGACACTTCTATAAACAAACAAGAACATGAAAAAAATGTAAGTTGAAATAATGCGAAACCCGCGACGTCAACTTGGTGCTAGCGGCGCCGTGGGATGGGCGTGAAATAAAACGAAAATTCGACATTTCATATACTGAGACACCAATTTTTTCAAGTGAACAATTCGTGATTATTCAGAAAATTTTCGAGCCACCCCTACTTCAACTGTCTGTCACGCAGTGTCACGAAAACCGCGATAACGCCCCATCTGATATGTGCACACTGATTATGCACGATTACACCGAACGAAAGAAAAATATTTATTTATGATTCGACGCATCTTTAGCTATTAGCCCTCGTCTATTTGTTAAACATTATCGGGCTGCGCCCACGTCACCTTTATCACGCGACGTCACCAAACAGCGAAAACTCATCGCGTCTGAATGACACGATCGCTTTAAAGACGCATTATTATGCCAAACAAAACCTTTTTTTTTTTCCTGAATAGCCGGAGACTGCCCCGTTCTAAAGGAATAGAAAATGGCTACCCGCCGATCGCTCTGGCACTGGTTTCTCGCAGGTGCAGGGGAGAACGGATTTACTTGTGTTATAATAAAAGTTTTTGCAGCGCAGATAACGTTATCGAGCCCTTTCCGGATGTATACAACATCGCTCTGCCAACTCTTCTTTGCTGAGCACCCGTTTTAGCGGCATTTTTAACCTTCCGTCGCACACCACCACGATTTTCGACCAGCCACCGCAATCTAAGGAATGGGAAGCGGACCAATCGCAGACACCGGCACCGCCCTCCTCATCCGGTTATCTGCTTTCGCTGTGCTGGCTCAGCTCCATCGAAACCATCCCCCCTTGAACGTACTCTTTGCCTCTTGTCAGCTAAATAGATAAGAAAAGCTCCTCACAGTAGGCAATGCTATTCGCTTTGAAACAAAAAAAAAGTGCCCTCCTATAAATAAGAAATGCGTTTGATTGGGCTTTTCAAACAGCGCTGCGGGTTACCATCCGATGCTTGCGTCGGTGTTTACGTAAATTTGACGTCAGGAGATTGGAACAAAAACGGATTGGAATAGTTTTACATTATAGGGCTGTCACGGTGTGGCATTATTCGATTCGGCGAAGCACTGTTCGACGGGCGCCAAAGGGTCGTAGGAATAGGAACCGACGAGCGAGACGGTTATTGTCTGCCACTCGGGCAAGCCGCCGAAAGAAGTCGGAGGCAGGTTTAGAGATTATTTTTTGTTGTCGGCGCGATCGTGACGCCCCGATGGTTTTTTTTGTAGGTACTCCTGTGTATTCCCTGCCTCGCGCGTGCATTGATAGGCTTGCTAAGAAGGCAGGGGTGCGAATACTCCGAAATATGGGGTGTTTCTGTGCAATCCTGTGTCCACGAATTGCTGACAGTGTATGTGTGCCGACAGCGCCGCATGGCCGGCTGCCGTCGTTTCTCCTGTGTTTGCGAACAAACAACAGAAGCTCGCCACGGACTCAAGGGCGTGCGTGTGTGGTGCAATACAAGTGCGTGATTTCTATCAGTAGGGGGGAATCACCCGTTCCCTCGCTCCTAATTAAAAGGGGCGCGGCCAAGACCTTGGGAGGAGCCGGGATACAATTGGGTGACCTTGACTGGATTGTCACCAATAGCTGTCGTTCCCCGACACAGGGAACTAGGGAAAGAGGAAGTTATTTAAACGCAGGTTTTAGACCGAGCTAAGCAGTCTAGCAGCTGAGCCTACAATCTGCTGAAAAGCGTCAAGAAGCTAGTGCCGTCCAGTATCGCCTGGGCCGCCTAGTCGCGTCTGAACTGCGAGTTACTATAGTTGACGTAAGAGACGACAAACCAACGTCTGCAACGAAGCTCACGGTAATTCCCCTCAAATTAGCTCAACCTTGTCGAGGAAAGACGTCAGACTTAGACTCCCGGGAAACGTAGCCGAGCAATCGCATCCATCGCAGCGAGATCGGCTTGCCAGCGTTCTTCGGGGAAAGCTCTGCTGTCGAATCCACGCTTTAAGCGCGGGCTACATGGAGCGAATTGTCACGGCGAACGCGGCGCGGCGAACAGGGGCGCGGCGGCAAGACGTCGAAGATGCGCTGCATAGCAATACATGAGGCGAACAGCGGGCGGACGCCGCCGCGAGTTCGCCGTGTTGGACCAGTGTTATCAGACTTTGCATACGCGTTGTGGTAAATGATGAAACAAATATAGGCGCTTTTTAAGGTGGCATATACCGCTTTTATAACAAAAATACACCAACACTAGCGCAGACACCAACGTGGTTGCAGAAAACGAGGAAAGGCCCGCGCGCGAAAGACCAGCATGCCTAGCGACCGGAACTGGCGCCTCCCGATTGGCTGTCGTCCGCCGCTGCGCGCTCGACGCTTCCGGCGGCCCGACGAAAATATTTGGACAGGCAGGTCGGCGGCGGCCGTCAAATTTTTGGACGCCGGCCGTCGGGCGTTCGCCGCCCAAGGAAGTTCGTCGCTCGGACGCCGGTTATTCGCTCCATGTATTCCGGGCTTTATAGGCTTGCTGCTGTTGCCTGGCCATGCGTATGCCATCATTTGTTTTCTTTTGAACTCTGTTTAGTTGACCATCATTAAGTGTGTTTTCGTGTAGTGTTAATTTCTATATTTCGTGTCAACTGGTCGTTGTATTTCTTTTGTCTTCATCATTGATCTAGACTAAGTGCATGTGTGTTAGTGTTCTTGTGTTTTTTGTGTTTCGTTTGAATTGTGTGTCGTTGTCAGTCTATAAATATTTTCTTTTCTCTCTATCTCCCGACTCTGAATCCTTCACTGTGTTCGCTTGAGTACGGAACGACGAACCGGCTTGTATTCCCCATCGACGACTTCGCGCCGACGGCGAAAGGGTGACAAAGTGTGACAAGGGCCCATAGTTACAAACGTTGCATCTACTGGTGTAGCTTGATATATATATACTGCTTCCCTTTAGCGCATGTCCAAGTCAATAATTCCGACACGTTCTTGTTCGTCACAGTGGCGACACTTGTAAAGCCGCAGCGTTTAGGTCTCGTAGTACTGAGTCAGAAACCTAAAGCATTTCCCGTGCAGTCGATTTGTCAGTGTCACGGCAGGACCGCAATAGCAGAAGGCACGTCGCTTTACAAATAAGTTTGTCAGAAAAAGAAAAAAAAAATAGAGAGAGCTGGCTTTGTACCCTGTCGACACTGCGGTAACACTGCGGACTCGCATCGTCGCTCACAGAAATCTGACCCAAAAACGCCAACAAGCAAAGAGTTCATGGACAACTTAAATAGACACTGCCAACAGCTCCACAGCGTCGGCAGCACGCCGATGATTGATGACCCTCGCCTGGATGCCGAGGTATATAGCGCGCGATTTTAAGCGAGGTGTTCGCGCCTTGTATGCTGGTGTTTTCGCCCCAGGTTCTGTCGCACGCTTCGCGCGCCATAGGACTCTACCCCTCTCCATCCTCCCTCTCTTCCCCAGTAAAACCACTCACTGAAATAACGCCTAATATTCCAGCCGTGTCGAACTTATATACTAGCTCCAATCTTTTTCCTTTATCTTTGTTGCTCTAATGTTCTGAAAGATGGGTCTTCTTTATGCTGGGTTTCTGCTCCGCCAAGCAGGTAACAATGTTTTACTGCTGTATTGTGTTTATTTCTATCATCCGGCTTTTTTCTTCTTTTATTTCTTTCAATGAGCCTTAAATCGAAAGCGGGGAGCTATTACCATCATGCAAAATTTAGCCAAGTTTCGTCACTGAAGAGTTTTAAATTGATTTTGTTAGGCCAGTCCGCTATGCGGCTTATACAATGGAAGGAAACATAGGGCAGTGGTAGGTTAGGGTTATTTCTCGGTTCCTGAATGAAATACAGGACGTATAGTGATGGGATGTAGCGCATGCGGCCGTAATTCTGGTGATCGCTTGTGGGAGTGGATGAAGCAAAAAAAAAAAAGCGATCGGGCCTGCGAAGAGGGCGGCCAGGTCCACAACAACCAGCTGGAGAGGCCAACATGAGTATAATTGGCAAAAAAAACGAGGGTTCGCGCAAGTACAGCATGTAAATGTGATGCATTCAAATAGGCATCCACAGATGGATGCCTACTTGAATTGAACCGTCTCTTAAAGGTTGCGTTTATTGCTTTTCGCTCCATCGCTCGTTGCGAGGTCAGATGTCTATCCAGTGCAAATTCCCGCTAATCGCAGTGAAATATCCCCAGTAAACCGACGATTTCATCTGTATAGGGCAAAACAGCTGCCCTTATTTTTGAAACGTTCGTGCGCCTCGACGAGGTAACAAGATAAAGCCGTCGAGAATTGCCACCATTCGGAGAATAAACATCTATGACACCGTTCAATGCGGCCTGCGTCTACGCAGCTATGGACAATGAAATGTCGGATGCAGCCTCGGGTTGTATACGTGCAAGGACACCGTGTCTATCCAAAGTCTCTAAGGTGCGCTTGCGTACGCCGTTGCAGAGCACGCCCGAAATAGGGAACGACCCGATGAGATGCGCACACTCGAGCGACGAAGCGGAAACAGAACGCCGCGGGGGAAAAAAAAAAGATAGCTTACGGTTTAGCGTCATCCCATTGGTCGCGTGATGCCCCCGGGTACAGCAACTCGATTACCCATATGAATACGAGGCATCGAAGAAAAGACGCAGAAGTGGGAGGTAGGGGAGGTAAGAGCACGGGGCAAAGGGTGAGGCGGAAAGCCCACGCGAGAGACGTGAGAGAGTGATGTAGAAAAGACTTTCCCGTTTATACTGGGCAAACACGGAGGAGGCCGCTGTGCCATGCCCTCATGGCATGTCCGCGGCGGCGGCGGCGGCGGCGGCCACTTCAAAATCCATTACAATCCCCTTTCATCCGGGAGCCTTGTCGATGGCTGCGCGCGTCCCAGGCCATCTCTGGAGGATGATGCGCGAGCGTCTCTCCACTGGACATCGCTGTACACACACACACACACACACACACACGACAAGAATGAAACCGCGGGAGGACGAGAGATGCAGAGAGAAAGCAGGCTGAGGAGCACGCCCTTATCGATGTACCTCCGCAGGTCTGAACATGAGCATATGTGCGTCCGGCGGCCACGCGCGCAAAACGTGAATAAATAATCAGGGACGCCGAGGAGAGGCTTGCATTCGGTGTAAAATGAGGCCTGCGAGCCCTGTCTCCGTGCTGCGCTATCTCTTTCACTCTCTCTCTCTCTCTATCAAAATGTGCTGCACAAAGGTGATTCAATTTTCCTGTGCCATTGCGGCAGCACGCCCGGGAGCCATGGTAAACTGACCTCCCCGGTGCGCGTTTGGACAGCCCGAGCGGACGTGCGCGCCTTGGGTTTCGGTCATCGCCAATGTGTTCACAACGCTTGAATGTTGGTGAGAGCGCGCGCGAGCTCTTGCCACGCTTTACTATTGTATTTTTTTTTGTACCCGCGTTGTGTGCGTGCGAGATGAGATGGCGGAATGTTGAAATCTCTTCGCGAAAGCTCACCGATCTATTTTTCGCCGGCGGTTCGCGTTGGATGCAGCCTGCGGCGTGTTCTGTGTGCAGAGGCAATACTTGCCCTACACACTTGGCGACATTCGAAAATCCCCATGCACTGAGCCGGGTATGTATTGAGTGTGTAACATGCATCAGAAGCGCCGTGCTGAAGGATTTACACAACACCCACGAATGCTGGTTCAGATGATGCTCGAGCTGCTTTTCATCCGCTATAACAGCGACTATTATATTGTCATGAGCTTCGCTGATTGCCGCGGTTTGATGAAACGGTTCTCGAGAGCTTAATAGAGTTTGATGCTTGAACGGAGAGTGAAAGAATAGGGCGAGACAGTTCCTGCTGCGGTTCATGGGGGCTTAGATTTTTCTTATTTTTGTTTATTTTTTCACACGGGCGACTGCATTCACTGCATATCACTTATCAGCTCTATCGGATGCACAGTGCGAGCGCATCCATAGCGTATGGTAAACATTTGCATATACAAGCTCGAAAATGATGGTCCTAGCTGTGAGAAGGAGATGTCATCGGTGTCTGAACGGGAATATTAATACTAATTAAAAGATTAGGAACAAACTATTGTCGCAACCATCACCTTGTAACGAGAGATGGGTATTGTAATACCTGCCTAATTGGTAATAGTAACCTATCAATATTGAGATTGTAATGAGAGCGACCGGTGGACCATTAAGGTTGCAGAATGGGTGCCAAGAGTAGGGAAGCTCAGTCGAGGACGGCAGAAAACTAAGCGGGATGAAAAATTGGGAAATTCGCAGGCGCAAGTTCGAATCAGTTGGCAGGACACGGGTTATTGGAAATCGCAGGGAAAGGCCTTCGTCCTGCAGTGGACATAAGATAGGCTGACGATTATTATTATTATTATTATTATTATTATGAATGAAAGCCAGGCATCGCTCGTCAGTTTTCTTACCATGTGTTCATTCTTCTCGCCTCGATGTTTGACTCAGCTTTCCTTTTACGCGTAAAGGCTGTTTCAGTTGGCGCGATTTTCAGTCAGCGACACAGCGAATTCCGTCGCTCAGCGACCGCCGCGACGTTGAGGGCTCTCCGCGACTGAATTCCAACAAGTTGGTCGCGCCGTCGCCGAGTCACAGCGATCGGCGTGATGTGGGAGGGGCAATGGGCGACGAAACAAAGCGCCGTCAAAATAGGCACTTTCCTGTTAACGCGACAGCGTTAAGGAGCTCGTGTCGCAGAAAAGCCGGTGTCGTCGGCGTCGGTGTCGGCGTCAGCGGCGTTGGCCGTGAGCGATAAATACCAGAAGGCACTTCATAAATAAAAAAACATCGTTGGTGGAAATCGAACCAGGGTCTCCAAAGTGTGAAACGGAGACGCTACCACTCAGCCACGAGTTCGCTCCTTCAAAACGGGACAAAATCGCCTCTAGTGAATGCGGTGTTGCCTTAGAAACGCGCCGTAGAAAGTTATACTGCGGTATATATCGGTAATTATGACCATGTAACTTACAGAAGTCGCAGTTTCACGAGTAGCGAAGTACGTTTCCGCTACATTCCTTCTGCGCTCTGCGCACACGCAGAGTCGTCTTGCGGAAAACACAGAAGACCCCCTCCTCGCAATGTACGGCGCTGCCCCGACACGTGGCGCGCCACTCGCCCCATGATCGCGTCCGCCTTCATGGCGCGTCGGGGCCCGGCTATCTGTGCCGATCGCGACGTTTGGCTGGCGTAGCGCGTTTGAGTAGGCGGTGCGAACGGGATGCGATAACGCTATCGCGTTCCACTCTTGAAGGCGAAGCTTAAGCGTCCTCCAAATTTTTTTTAACGCGCGCCAGTTTTAGCTATGTTCTAATAGGGCGTACCTACCAGCGTTCGCAGCTTAGGAGCTTTATAAACATTTTTCTTTTCTTCCGCTTACACGATTCGTCTAAAAGGAGAAGCTGCATGCTATCCAGGCCGGGAGAAGGACGCCGCTTCAACATAAGGCACCTACCCACTTGATCGCCACCGTCGTCAACATCTTCATCGCTACAAGTTGCGCCAGCTGCTCATACATGCACACTCAATAGTAGCTCGTTCTTCTGCAAAAGCAAATACTCATCCAGTAAAAAAACAGCTGTGGCTTCCATAGTAACAACGAAACTAGAGTGTACTAAACCGAACCACCTTACCAACGCCGCACAAGCCGCACGCTCATATACTTGCGGTGTTGTGCAGCACCTCACTCACCGTATCTGCAAGCTGTCGTAAAGTCTCAACGTTTTTAAACGTTAAAAAATGGTGCACCTATTATATTATCGAATAATAATAAGAAAATACGAATGTTTGACCAGTTTCCATGTTGTTTTTATTTAACGATGCAGGCATGGATATTTCGTGAGCAGGAGGCAACCTTGCGCATCGCTGCGACGGAAATCGCACTGGAGCCAACGCATGTGAAAGCTGTCAGTGAAAATCGCTCTGCGACGTGCGCGGCAAAACGATCTTTTTTCGCCCTAATCGCGCCATGTGATGTATGCCACCACTTTGAAGATTCGCGATGCAGGTGTATGAAGCTCGGCGATAAATGATGGCACAGCGCAATGAAAAAGTTCAGCGGCGCAGCTGTCACGGCGGATGATAGATGACCTAGATAAGAATAGGTGGCCGAGGCTGCGCATGACGTCATCGGCACAGCTGGCGCGGTTCCAACTCTCACAGGTAGCGCGGCGCGGAGTGGCTGGCTTCAGCGCCCGACATAGCTGGGACATGTTCGGTGCTCGGAGAGGCACGTAATCAGTTGTCATCCAGCGCTTGGAAAGAACAGTCGGTGCTTCGTTGCGGTGAAGTAGTATGGACGGCGCGGGTCCTTCTCGTGATCTTGCAGCTGAATGGCAAGCTAGAAGGACTGAAATGAAGCGGAAGCGCCATCTAAAACAACGTGAGTCTACCGATCCCGAAGTCGTCACTAAACGCCAAGCCCGGGCCGAACGCGCCTGGTAAGACATTCGTGGTAGACGTGCCTAGGAGGCGCACGAAGACAATGCAGCTCGACTAGCGACTACACGAGTTTCCCGTCCTGTCCAGTGCCGTGCCTAAGTCAACGCGGTGTCGGAGGAGCAACGAGAACAACGTTTGAAGGAGGCCCGAAATTCGAACCGTGAAAGTCGTGAGCGATGATCTGAACAAAATGCCTAACAGCACGAATCTGCAACCAATATCTTCAATCGGAAATTTACCGACAACACCTTCGGTAACGCTTCCTCCGTGTGTGCCCGCCTCTGGCATGAGCTGGACGTTCGCTTAATTTTCGAGGACTGGGAGCAAGTGCCTGAACGAAAACATCCCGACTCCGACAGAAATGAGAGAAAGTACGCATACGCGAAATACGGATTCACTTCGTAAAACTAGGGTCGTTTCTTTTTTCCTCTTCTTTTTTTTTTGAGGGGATATTCGGCACGGCATAGCTAGTAAAAATTAACAAAAATGGACATCAGATAAATGCATGCGGCGTTGTGCGTGGTAGGTAAGGCAGCAGTGAGTTTGCACATTGTTTTAACAATTTCATGGAAATGTGGCAACCTGTTAGTAGATGGTGAATAAATTTCTTTTGTGGAGCATGCTTGGCGCGTTGAACAGAGGACGTTTAACAGAGAAATTACATGTCGCTTTGTTTTGAAGCTAAAGTAGTAGTTGAAAAACGCCACAGGCCTGCACAGCACACGAAGCACACGCAGCACATTCACAGCGTAAGCTTAGGGAGCCATAGGAGACCGCCGTAAACTTACTGAACACAGTAACTGCAAGTAGTACGTATATTGAAAGTCATAGCAGTTCATATTCACGTTCAAGCAAGCTTGACTATGGCGAACATGATTGTCGCGGCTCTTCATTCTACAGCTATATTGCGGGTTATTGCACGAATCGAAAAAGAGTTTTGAGCCAGTCCTTGCTTCTTCGATATTGGGAAGGAAAGATTATCCTTTTTTGCAGCATGAACTGTTAACAGGTGGCGTTATGCAGGTTAACTTTCGCGTAGTGTTGCCGACCTCATAGACACACAAAAACTTAGTTTGTTACCACTTACGAGATGGCAAAGCAAGGTTAAAGAAAATTCAGCGCGCCCAGGAAGGCTTGATTTCGAGCCCGGCGCTCCGCCCACTAAGCCAAGAACTCATCCGAAGGAGCAAGCAGCTTTGATGAGGCACTATCTTTTCAATGTGCGCGAAGCCCCCATGAAGATACATCAAAACTCTTGATGCCGGAAGAAAGATGACAGGAGCGAGAATGGTGTTTCGTTCAGTGGCAGTGAGAAACGCAGCGGCCGTAATAATTAAAGGAGGAGCGACCCCTATTATGCTGGTATTTCACCAGAATAATCAATGGTAATCGATGATGCAGTAACACGACTTGAGTGTCGCTGGCGGATCTTGACTAGTGCAAGTAACAGGACCAAAACAATAATGATAATGCGATATGAAAAATAGTCGCGGCTAAAACCAGCACGGAGCGTGAAATTGCGCTATCAACTACTCGTACCAACGTATCACTGCAGATGGAATGAAGTGATTTTGGAAAAGGCAGATAATAACCTGCCGTGTGGTAAAAATTATCTTATCCAGCGTGGTCGTGTTACTGTGAAGTGTTAGGTGTTGTCACGTTGCTGCAATGGCAGCAATGTGCTACATGCTGATTTAACACACAGTGCTTATGTTGACGTCGTAATAATCGCGTTCTAGTGCTCAAACACATTATTTAAAAGCTCGCAGTAAGGGGTTATTTAACAATTTTCTTATGACGCGACCGCTATCTTGGCCTATATAAGTGATGTGAAATTGGCCTTTTAAGTGGATTCGAAGAGGAGGAGGAGGAGAAGGAAGTAAACTTTATTGCTCTAGAAAGTAATTCGGCGGTCAGGCCGGTTGTCTTCACCTTCTATCGGTTGATGACGATCTCCGGCCTGCATGGTTGGCACCCTTATTCCAGGGCACCACTGAGCGTGGCTGCTCGTCGGGCATGATCCACCAGCCTCCGTTGGAGGCTAGGGTCGCCGCTGGAGAGCACACTCTCTCACTGCTCCGCACTCAGATTTTCTATTTTGTGGAATGCATTATTCGTATTGCACTCCCATGTGATGTGATAAAATGTGGGTATTGCGCCACACCACGGGCATGTGTCCCTGTATTGACTTGGGAATATTTTGTTTGCATAGTATATGTAAATTTGGGAAAGTTCCTGTCTGCAGCTTTCGCCGGTAAACTGCCTGTTGTTGAGTGAGTGTATTGTGGGGCAGGGGATATCTGATCCTCGTCCTTCTATGGTAATTTAGTAAGTCAGAGTACGTTGGGATCACAGTGATGAAATCCTCAGGATCTCTGTTTAGGTCCGCTCGGTTGGTATGCTCGCGAGCGATCCTGTCAACCCTTTGGTTGCCCTCAATGTCAGTGTGCCCCGGTACCCATTCGAAGAATGTTCGGTCATGTGGTATGTGTAACCACCGCCTCACGCGGTATCAGTTGCATGAACGATAATTCGTAACAAATTTGTTTCAAGTGGAGCCGAAGAATGTTCGGTCACGTGGTATGCTTAGCCACCTTTTGACGTGGTGCCTGCTGCACGAACAATAAATGGAAACAGATCTGGCATATTTGCTAGCTCATCCGGTACTAGGGTGACCTGCCTAGGCACAAACGCGCTTTATTCAGTGTTTTGTGCGCTCCTTATGTGATAGGAAAAGTGATGAGTTACGTGTGGTTCTTGTAATGTGTGAAAAACGCATCTTAAGCGCACTTGCTCGTGCTTGTGTGCGTGTGCGTGAGTGTCTTCTAGATTTGCTTGCGAGAACATGAAATGTGCACGCCCTCAGAAATGCAAAACGGAAGAAAATTAAAACGTAACTGGTCACCACGACCAAGAGATCTTGACATTGAAGCTTACATATTCTTGTAAAACTGCCGATCGCGTTACCCCCGAGGGACGAAGAAGCTTGGGCAGGTAGCGCAGCAGTGGAGCGAGGCTCGAAGCACGGCCAGAGAGCCGCTACCACATATGCTAACTATTTAATGCCCCCCCCCCCCCACCCCCCTCGGCGGCTCGTCTAAACAAACCCGATCCGCGCAATCTCCTAACAGCTGCCCGCGGGGCCGAGCGCGTGTTGACTCGACGAGGGCACGGGTTTGCAACACAGTGATGCGCTGACTCCGTCATGCGTATGAAAAACTGAGAACTCGTTCTCTCGCTCTCTCATCTTGGGGAATCTGCATTATACTGTAAACTCCGGCTCTCGGCGGCTTCTGCAAACACTGTGCAGTTTGCTCTGAAAGCAAGTTTATTCAGCGGAAGGTTTCCGCTGTACTTTTCTTGTTGTTGTTGGTTTTATGGTCGTTTTGCAGAACGCTACAGTTTGCTGCGCGTAACGCCCGAGAGAGTAGGGTGACGGAGTCAAGAAAAAAAAATAAAGTATTGACATATCGCGTGTGACGAAAGCGATGTTACACAGGCAAGCAGCTGAAAAAAAACTATGACAGATGTATTTTTAACCAGACTTCCACGGATGCATTTGTAACATAGTAAAGTGAGCTGAGGAGTGCGGGAGTTCGAAATTATTATTTTGGATCGTGGATGCACCGCACGTATGCTGTAGGAAGACGCGTCAGATCTCCGCAGCTTATCACAGCTGGTGTGTGCGATGGTTGGTGGCGATGTCAATGCTTACGACAGTTAATTGACTGCTCATTTTTGTGCAGCGTAGACTGCAATAATGCTTTGAGTACAGAGCGAAGTACTGGCACAGAATCTGTTGCTATGATGCACTGAGGAGACGACAAAAGGAGAGTTTATTGAAGCTGGTAGAGATTCAGGACCTGCTGTAGAAAAAATCAAGTTCGTCTACCATAAAGTGTGCATGTGGCTGCTTTCTTTCGATTTGTTCGAGACAACTTTAGTACAAAAAATGGCTGTGGCTTAGCTAAGGTTAAGCCCAGGATGCGAAGCATACTAGCCTTTATTTTAGTTGTTGAACCACTGTTTAGCAAGTGAACTGCTGTTGCTTGGCTATATTTGGTTCGGCTAGACGAAGAAACAACTCATGCGTTACTCTGCTTCGCCTTCAAGAGTGGAACGCGACAGCGTTCCCGTCGACCCGCCAAGGGGTGTAAGACAATGGGCTACGGCGCAGCGACTACGCGCCGCGCATTGGACGCGGTGAGCGTCGAGCAACGCAGCGTTCGGCGCGGCAACGAAATGTGCGCCTGAGCAAGCGACGCACGCCTGAGCCTTAGAAACAGCTCGTTTCAAAGGCAACACCGCATTCACTAGAGGCGCTTTTGTACCGCTTTGAAGCATCGTACTCGTGGCTCAGTGGTAGCGTCTCCGTCTCACACTCCGGAGACCCTGGTTCGATTCCCACCCAGCCCATCTTGCAAGAGTTGAGCCAAAGCCACCTAGAAACAAGCGCAGCTGCTTGTATACCGCCGCGACGCCGCGAGCGACGGCGCGAGTTGGAGCCCAGTTTCTCCTCTGTCGTGACGTCACGGTGTCACGTGGTATGGCATGGGGTCAAAGGTCATTGAAGGCGACACCGCCAGCGCCTGAGGAGCTGGGTTGAGCTCTAGTAATATGCTTCGCATAAAAAAAATGGCTGTGGCTTAGCTAAGGTTAAGCACAGGATGCGAAGCATACTAACTAGCCTTTATTTTAGTTGTTGAACCACTGTTTAGCCTGGTGAACTGCTGTTGCTTGGCTATATTTGGTTCGGCTAGACGAAGAAACAACTCATGCGTTACTCTACTTCGCCTTCAAGAGTGGAACGCGACAGCGTTCCCGTCGACCCGCCAAGGGGTGTAAGACAATGGGCTACGGCGCAGCGACTGGACGCGGTGAGCGTCGAGCAACGCAGCGTTCGGCGCGGCAACGAAATGTGCGCCTGAGCAAGCGACGCACGCCTGAGCCTTAGAAACAGCTCGTTTCTAAGGCTCAATTATTAGAGTATATTGGATTTGGTAAAACCATTCGCCTTTGATTTCGACATCTAAACTGCTGGCTGACAGAGGTCGCATCCGAGTATTCCGCATAACTTTTGATCATTTAACGTTCGTTAAACATCACAGATCCGTCAGCAACACGAAAGCTCAAGCTCAACAACACCTTCTCGTGTTCTGTATTTGTGCAGCAGAAGAAGCTTGCAGACAGCTGAACTATGGTGAAAAGTACTGCGAGGTCATAAATTTTCATGTGACATTTTTTTTCTTGTAGTTGATTCGTAGAAGACAACAGACACATATTACACGTCGCTGCTCCAAGGAGTAGGAACGCCAGTTTTGTTGGTGATCCCGCACACAAGAAATTCTTGCAATGATTGCACCTGCCTGGGCGCCAATGATTTTTGTCCAACATAAATGACGACACTAAACGTAAGAGGAACGCGTAACGCGCTGTTAACTGCAAAGGTGTTTTTGCGCTCTCCAGGTACAAGTGAAGAACATATCACCTATTTAGGTTTCGGCGCAACGACAAGATAGCCAGACCACGTGCGGCAAATCGAAGTCCTGACGTGCAGGCGGAGTCGCTTTTCGTGCCCTCGAGCGGACGCACAGAAAGTTTTTTGGCGTTGCTTTCTTCGTGTATAGCGTCGCTTGGCAACAGAGAGAGAGAGAGGGCTCTTTATTAGGAAAACAGAGAATTTTGCCGATATAACCGCTGGCATGCTACTCTGTATAGGGATGGGGAATGGGATTAAAAGATTCCAGAAAAGAGTAGGAGAAAAAGAGGATAAAAGTAAATATGAAATGTCTGAGTGGACCTGATACTAATATTTACAGGTGACATGGCGGGTAAATTTAGGCTTTTGTATAGGAAGTGTGCAATTTTTAAAGCTTTCCTATTAGACCAATTTCTGTCAGGTATTTGAACAATAACTCCAAAACCCGTCGCCGTTTTGAAGGGCCGGGCATTGGACCTAAGATGCTCGGTAACGTTAACGGTTCGTGGCAAATCATGTCCATTTGGCGCTCAAAAAATTGTCTCTCGTCGCGGTATGCGGGGCATTCTAGTAATATGTGCTCAATTGTCTCTAAGTTGCGACAGTTATCACAGTATGGGTTAGTGGTAAGTCCTATGCGGTACAGATAATTGTTCGTGTATGCCACGTTCAGTCGAAGACGATGGTACAATGTCTCTAAGTGTCGAGGAAGTGGTCGTGGAATTTTCGGTCTCATTTCTGGGTCAATGTAACGCAGGAACTTATCTTGGTGAAGCGGCAGATTCAAGATGCGGTCTTTTTCTTGATAGGCATATTTTTTGCCATGTTTGAAGCGTCGGCTTTTGTAAAAAATGTTCTTTTGAACTTGCGGTATTGGAGTTCATTTCTGGCAGCTTCGTCCGCTCTTTCATTTCCCTAAATGGCGGCATGGCCAGGTATCCACTGGAACTTTATGCAATGCCCAGCAATCTTAGCCCTGTGGTGAATATAAGCAATGGCAAATGCTGCTGCTTGATAATTGCAACGCTTGTGCCTGTTCCACATACTTTGTAGGGCTGCTTTTGAATCTGTGAAAATCACCCATGTCTTTGGCGGCTGCTGTCGAAGTACATACACAAGAGCCTCCTTAACGGCATATAGGTCCGCTGAAGTAGATGATGTCGCTCGCTCAAGACGAAACGAGAATCGTTGCCCTGTAGAGGGAACAAAAAGTCCGCATGATGAACGATGTGGAGTTGTAGAGCCATCTGTGAAAATGTGCGTTGCGGCTGCGTATTATTTGAGCATATATTCCAAAGCTATCTGATAATCGCTGCTTGAGGCATTTTCTTTTTCGCACTGATTCCAGGTATATATGGCACGATTTCCAGTGGGGACAGTGTCCATGGTGAAATGTTTCGCGGCATAATTTGTGACGCCTGAGCAGGAATCGAAATAGATATGCTTCCGACTGCCTGCCCAAAGCTAGATGTAGCACGGGTTCTGGAAATACCCTTTAAAAAGTGAGTGTTCGTATGAATGACGTGGCGGAGGTGTATCCGAAGTGTCTCCTGCGAACATAGCACTTCCAGGGGCAGGCATCCAGCTTCTGCTACAGTTCCTGAGCGCGACGACCCCTTCAGAAGGCCAAGACATACGCGAAGGCAGTTGTTTCGTGCTGCCTCGAGTTTTCTCTTGCTTGTGGCAGATATTTTGTGCAGGATCGGGAGGTAATATCGAAGTGTTGCGTCGACGTAGGCCTTATGGAGGAGCGCCATTGATTGACAGTTGCTGCCCCACTGTGATCCGGCTAAAACTCGGAATACGTGCGACCCCGAGGAAATCTTCTCACTCAGTTTTTTCACTTGGGGCGACCATGTGAGGTTCCTATCGATCATCACTCTAAGAAACCTTTCCGTCTTGACGTATGAAAGGGCACGACCACCCAACACTAGTGGGTATTTTTGCATACACCTCCGCGTGAAAGCCATGGCAACGCTTTTGTCGGGGGAGAATTTCAGACCCCTTGGATTTAGGTAGGCCGATATATTTGCTAGCGCTCTCTGGAGGCGTTGTTGGGTGGTACTGCGGGAACGCGCCGCACTCCAAATGCAGATGTCGTCCGCATACAGTGTGATTTTGACGCCAGGGGGCAGGTTTCTTTTCAGATGGATGAGGACTAAATTAAACAATACCGGGCTTAACACAGCTCCTTGTGGTACTCCCTTCTCGACGGCATAAAGCGCCGTGGGGCCACACGGCCACAGCTGCTTTATTCAGCCAGCACCGTGTAAATGTCAAGTGCCGCGACAAACAACCACAACCGTGCCAGGCTATAGCAGACGACGCTCGCACGCTTGGCGCGGAGGTCGTTGGCAGCGCTGCCGTGGCGGGAAACGCAGCGTGCTGCTTGGCAACAAAAACAAGCATTTTGTGGGTTTGAACGCAGTTCTCATGAAAAGAAAAAAAATCGCAAGCGTGAGGATTCCTAGTGGCAATCCTTCGATTATTCTACGAAGTTCATATTGCCTGTGGTGACCTTTTTACGAAAGAGGTCGCTTCCTTTTATCCTCCCTCCAGCTGAAGCGCATGACTATTATTTCATCTAGGACTGTATCGCTTAGCAAGACAGCAACAAAATATACGCGTTGTTATTGCGAAGACTGTAAGCAATGGTAAAAAAATCGCCTATGGCAGATAGCACAAATCTATTTCTCGAGCTGGTTTACTCGAAGAAACGGGCAATATTTGCACGATAAATTTAAATGCATAATTGGCTAACTAACGAAATTTCACTAATGAAGGTTTTAGCTAATTACCTTACGGCACTAATTGCATTTACAAATTTTAGCCGGCGAGTCTGCAAAAAATATCCACTTGAATATAGTGCTGTGGATGAAATCATTTTAGAAATATGCGCCATCAAACTTGCGGTAAAAATGCACTGTTGTTCCACTTCTCTGAGTGACAGAACAGCATTTTATGCATTGAAGCACGAAACTAACTGGACAGCCAATGAATTTCTTTGGAATGTTCAGGAATTGTTATCTCGTGACGGGTGTAATCCTGAGAACTGGCTCCAATTGAATCCGCCCCACGATCTCTCTGGCCGTAGAACAATTTGTCAATTGCATATATGCCGCGAGGTAATTAGTCACAAACTTAATTAGTGAATTGGTTTTCATTGGTTAATCGTGCATTTCGATTTGTCGTGCAAATGATGTCCGCCTGTTTGAGCAATATAGCTCAAGGATTAGAATTACGCCACCTGCCGCACGGGACTCTTTTTTTTTAATTACTTATGCTCTTCGCATAAACATCCGGCACATAGGCACGTCGCGGTGTGCGAAGCACGCTTGAAGGAACGGCTCATCTATATTAAACAAAAGGGCACGCACCGTTCATCACGGGCCCAGCCGTAAGTGATCGCCAATAAGAGGAGCTGAATGAAACGAGGAAAAAGCAAACGATGACCAAACGACGAGGAAACAAGGCTGGCGATCTTGCAGTCGGGCAGATACAGATGAGCCACCGGGCAGTGGCCGATAGAGGGAGCCAGATTGAAGCCAGCGCGAAAGCGCGGCAGAGAAGCCCGAGCTCTATACAGCAGGGAACGCCACCGGCGCCGATGGCACGGTAGGCGCCAGGGGAGAAAACCCGCGGTTCTGATTACTGTCAGAGAGACCTAACCGCCGCTGCTACTCCCGTCAACTCTCGTTCTTGCGACTTCCTTCGTTTGTTTGTTTTTGCGTTCGTCCTCGCTTCTTCCGGCGCAGCCTGACAAATGGGCTCCGGCCGCCAGCGGCAACAATTTGGCCGATTCCTAAGCGGGGTGAGAGCGGGCCCGCGTGCGCATTTATCTCCGGGTCTTCCCACCTCCCGCCGTTGCGACGCGTGGGGGCAGGAATGGCGTAGCGCAGTGACGCGATCTCTGGCCCTTTGCGCGGTCCCCTCACCCCCCTCCGTGCCGATGTGCGAATCGAGCACTCAGTGATGCATTTCCGTGTCTTCCCCGCGCTCCGAATTTATGGAAATACTAGAAGGCGGGCGCGAAGTATACGTCGAGTGTACGGTGTTGACAAGGGCGAGTTTGCCAGTGGTGACGAAATTCGCGCGTTTCTTTCGTTTCTTTTGCTGTTTGTTTCTCCCTTTTATTTGCGCTCGATTGTCGCGTCACATATTATCTTGGCTTGCCCATCCTTTTGTAGTAAGTTGGTATACATTGAAAGCTCGTTCGCAGAAACGCTGCGCGTAGTCAGAGACGACGAAAGGAGGGTAGATGTCTGAGCCAAGTGGTGCGTCGATAGAAAGCTTGAATAGCGCGAAACACATGAAAGTGAAAGAATAGAACGGGAAAAGCGAGTGCTGTTCTTTGAATACCACATGTTTCGAGCTATTACACTTTTTAACGTCGAAAGAAGCCGAGAAATGATCTCCTTAGCGCAAGGTGGAGCGGCTCCGCTTATGTTAATTTTTTGTTCCTGCTGTACGAAGCTGCATTTATTTTTCTTCTGAGAACAAATCACGATTTATTTATTTATTTATTTTTTATTATTTATTTATTTAATGCTCAGAAATATATGTGTATGGCTCAGGATCTCATTAGGGCTTGCATATATATATATATATATATATATATATATATATATATATATATATATATATTGTGAGCATTATTCATACGCTTCATATTCTCACCTGTACATACTGATCAACACCGTTTTGGCGCCTAGTGGTGGGGCTCACACTCGAGAGAATAAAGAAGAGACGGGCTGCCTAAACCTTGTCTCACAAGTGGTGGAGGTGCATCATCTTGGTCAGGTGCATCGGTAAACTTAAATCAGCTGTCTTCCACGTTGAAGCCCTGTCGAGGTGAACACGCCCTCGCTAACGCACCCACATGTAAGTATGTACGTGTTTACTCCTAGTGTAATCAGCCACAATACTGTCCTGCAAGTTTTAATTTTCGAGGCAGTCATATGTGCCAATCAAACAGCGAGAATACCCGTAGTGAGAAACCTGTTCAAAACCAAACTATTGCGCTGGTGAAGGATTCAGTCCCACTTTACTTACACAACACCCAAAGGTGCCTCGGCGAAAACTCTGGAGCAGCGCCAAAACTGTGTCTTTGCAGGCCTACGGTAACCTCATTAATATTCTGAGCACACTCACCGCTCAAGCAAAGTAATCGTGATCCAACAAAACACTGTGTGACTTCCTCCAGCAGTTGGGACCCACCACCGCCGGCTGCTCTACCTGATCTAACAGTGCCAGCGTGTGGGTTCGGGTGACCAACTCTCTCTCTCTCTCTCTCTCTCTCTCGAGAGAGAGAAAATCATTGCATAACCGAACTATGGATAAACCTTTGCTTATACGCTTCGCTATATGTATGCAAACAGTTTGCTTGTTTACTCTATTCTCTATCACTCTCCTTTTATTCTTCTACCTCCCCCCCCCCCCCCCCCCCCACCCCGTTCCTCGCCGCTTGTTACATTAAAGAAGTACAGCCTATCCGTGGGCGGCTGCAGGACTCGCGTGAGTCTATCAGCAGAAGAACGTCGCAGCCACTGCGTCACTGCGGTGAGTCCATTTATTCCACAGGTGGATCGGTTTACACCAATTTTAGTTTGCGTGAAAACATCAGCCACGACTGGTGATCTCAAGTACACAGACGGATCGGGGCTAACGTTCTGGACACTTGAACCGGGCTTTGTTGCAGTTGAAATGAGTTGGACTTAGTCACTTTCCTCACCTAGAACGTTGTACTCTTCTAACACGCGTGCAATTTTTCTGTGAGTGTGATGGGACACTAGAGCACCCTCTGTGTTACTAGTCATTATTCGACGCTCAATCACGTGATCTGCGAGCTACAGCCTCAGCCACTTGGACGAGAGACGGCTTTTGGAGGAGAACATTCTGTCGAACCAGTAGTGGCCTAGGCGCTCTTGCATGCGCGCGGCCACAAAAACTCTTACTGCGCTTCTTGAAGGTGACTGCACTGCACGAACGCCTGACACAGACAGCGAACATCCCTATGCGAGTGCATTCGCACTGATTGCTTTTTATTGTTATTTTTCTTATTCCTTTTTCTCAACTGTCTCTTTCTTTTTCTCTTTTATCATGTGTAGGGAAACCAACCGCAGACGGCCTCATTTAGCCCTCTATGCATTCCTGACCTATGCGCGTCTCTGTCCCGCTGTTTCTCTCCCCTTCTTTACCGCGTGACTGAAATGAAACCAGTAAACACGCACAATCTCGCACAGTGTTTCTCATTCTCCAACTGCCAAGCTTGGAAGAAAGGAGCTTTAATATAACGTTTACAATAAAAGAGATGCAATTACCTAGGCGAAGATGGGAATCGCAGGTAGGACACAGCCACTACGTTTATGTGAAATAAAACTAATTTAGCAAGGTGAGGATTGCGCTCCCCTGACCCTGGCTGCGGGTCTGCAGGCAAAGAGAAAACGCACAGCGCACGACATGCGAACGTTGTGGCGACAAAACGATACATTTAAACGAAGGTACCGTGAAGGAGAGATGAAGGAATAAAGTCAGCGGAAGAAACCTCCTCTCGCGTGATTTCCGCTATTTCATTCAAGCAGGGTCCGACTTCCGTGGCTAACAGCAGCCGTACCACTGAAAACCCTCTTCTTCTGCCCAAAAACACCCACAAACGTAATAAAACTATAGGTTGCGGTTCCCTAGCCGGCAGCGCGTTCGCGTCAAAATTCGTAATTCACGTTTAGGACAAAAAAAAAAAAGAAAAGAAAGTACGCGTGAGTCTATTTCGTTTTCTGCGACGGGAAACAAATGGTTCTGAGGAAAGGAAATGGCGGAACGGCGTTTTGAGTGTTGCGGTGGTGAAGTGCACGAAAGCGGGAGGAAAAATGAATAAAGCTCCTCTCCGACAAAGACGGGCAGGGGAGCAAAAAACAGTGCGAACGAGAAGGAGCTGTATACATATAGCTCGAGCCGTGTCGCGCCAAACTGCGTGCGGCACCTCTCCCCCTCCCCACTTTTCCCCCTTCCCACTTTCCCCACCTCGTGAATTGGAAGAAACCGCCGAGAAGCTCTCCCGAACTTCGCACACACGAGCAGGCGTTGTGTAATGCGCGGTATGAAATTTGTTTACGCATTCTTCTCCTCCTTTGTTGATTTTCAATTGTCTTCCCTACACAGCACGCGCGGCCTTGGCTGGCGCAACCTCTCCCTCCTTCTCCTTCCCCCTTGCCACCAAGCTCCCCTTCTTCCTATTGGTAACCCAATCTTCTTTATTCGCAACTCGCGTTTTCCCGCGCGCAGCTTCTTTTTTCTCCGCGTTCCTAGTCTCCTATTGTTTTTGCGGTTGATGCTTTCGTTCGTGTTTAACGGTGAAGCTTTATGGCGTGTTGCACTCCGAAGGCGCTGCGCGGTGTCACGGAGATGAAACAGGTTTTCTCAAAAGCCCATTTGTGTGCGCGCACGATGCTTCAGCGCTGCGTGTGCTTGTCTGTGCCGTCCTTTCTGTTCCTGTGAGCTTGTTTTTTGTGTGTGTGTGTGTGCGTGTGTGTCGGCTTGCAAGCGATAGGCTTGGAACATAACCGTTTGTTTCGCAGATGAAAGCGTCAAAAAGCGCCGCGCACTTCTTGCTTCGCGGGGTGAATTTCCGGGTACGTAATAAAAGCGAGTGTGAGCGAAGGACGATTTGTATTTTCTAGCATTAAAAAAAGAAAAAAAGATTACGGTAGTCGCGCTGTGCTTTGACGGAAGCGCTTGTTGCGTCGGAAAACTACTTAGAGTAATGAAATGCGGTTGAAAGCTCTAGAGACGTGCCGAAAAGGTCGTAGAGGTAACAGCGTGACTTGCAATACTATTACTTCTTTTTTTTGTTTTGAAGAGATGATTGATGACCGGGGAACCGAGCTTGTTCCAGATAAACAAATCGTGATTTCCCGCAACGGCGACAGTATGAATCAAATATGACAATCTCTCGTCTCATGCTCTTGACTGTCAATGTACAACAACAAATAGAGACGATCGCTTGCATTCAAATGAATAAACCTCTATAGGGGTATAAAAACTCACCTGTCGCAAGAACGAGGGCTGTACGTCAGATGTTCTATGAACGCAGCCGCGCAGAGATTCGTGACGGGAGCAAGTAACTTCGCGCAATCAGTAGCTGTGCCGAAAAACGCAATGCCAACGGGAAGAAGAAAAAGAACAAGAAAATACAGGAAGCACGCATACACAGCTCCTGGCTAAAGCTAGAATCTCAGCGCATTGATTGGAAGCAAGTTCAGCACGAACACACACGCTGGGAATCATCTGCCTCCGCGCGCGCTTTCTAGACCGTGGCACCGACCACGTCACAGACGAGGCCGGTGGCCGTGCAGATCAAGCGAACCAGGGGGTCGAGTAGGATGTAGGGGGATGGGGGGGGGGGGGGGGGGGAAGGTGTTGGTGATGATGCCGGAATGCGTCAATTTGGGCCAAGAATCGGTAGCAGCAGACACTGCACTCGTCGGCAGACGCGGCACACAGGCGGGGAAGACAGGATGGAGCGCTGTCCCTAATAACACGGATGGAGAGGAGGAGGGGGGAAAGAGAAACGATGACCGCCGCCGAGGAGATCGGCCAGAGGGCCCATCGATTTTCAATTATGGCTACCAGAGCGGCGGACCAACAAGCTTGTGCGAACTAGAGGAAGAAGAACAAGTAAAAAAAAACATCAAGATTGTGGGCTGTGGTGGTGGGGATGTACGGGGGAAAGAAACCTGCGGCTAGACCGCAGGAAGCGATAAAGAGTGAGGAGGGAATTTGACTAAAACAAAGATACTTCCTGTATTCCCCCTGCGTTGGCTTTCAAGTATGCGGTGGCATTTTAAGAAACGAGAGGAAACCGCAGTCTGAGCGAGTGAGGCTACGCGAAAGAGATGCGGGATGGAAGGGTGCCCGAGCTATTAAGATACGTAGACAGAGATGGGCAGTGGCAGGGGAGCCACTGTTTTGTGTCATATGCTAAATCATTCAAACGATAGAGGAGGAATGAGGTCGTTATTGACTTTTCTCCCATAATTGCTTTTTCTTGACACAAAGCAAATGAGCCGCAAGTCGTGGCCTGATTTCATAAGAAAAGTGCCTTTTTTTCTTCTTCTTGGAGCCGAAGCTCGAAGTCATGGAAGAGTACGTAGCGTATACGATAGTGCACTCTCAATGTGCCAAAATTTGAATACTGTTTGGAGATGCATGAAATTTACAACCGAGTACCGCTTTTACATTTCACATTTTTATTGCAAAAATGTAATCTTTGCGGAAGGCAATTGGACATTGCTCGCGAAAAAACTCAAGTGCGTGGGCTGCGGTCTGAGATGAAATGACTTATTTTGTGCTTTCCAAAAATTCAGTCCACAGTTGGCGTAGGGAAGCCTTGGCCGGGTCTCCAGTGAACGGCCAGAACACAAGGGTCTACCTAGCTTGGAACTACTTGACATTGATTAGACGCTACGCTGCGCGGTAGAGTTTATTGTCAATTAGCAGATCTATATCATTCATCCGCACGCTCAATCTACTGCAGTACCACAATACCTGAGGAAAATTCGCAAGATTAGGTGCTTCACGCAAGGAATACTTCTCACATACAGCGAACTGCTTAAAGGCGGAGGTATATACATCCTAATCCTCCGGATTCCCATGCGCCGTCGAATTTGAGGTAATGAACATGCACACATGTTGGCCACCACGTGGCGCATTCACGGAGGGACTGAGGAGCAGCTGCGCTACCAACTGCCGACATAACGGAACCATCGGCTCGAACCAAAGGAAACAACGGAAAGTCACAACGGGACAAAGAACTTCCGTTTCTAGCCTTGGAAAGATTCGCTCACTTCAATCCATAGACAGTAAGATTTCGTCGCACTGAGGAATAAACAGAACTAATACGGCAATAAAACCGGTAGACACTCATCTATGACGTCAATCACAGAGTGATAGAGCAGCTGATATGGACATGGCGCCACCGACGAAGAAATGGCAGAGGTGCTTCATATGTTGGTATCATACGGTGTCATACTACACGAAATTACAAGCGAATTTTCTGGGAATGCTGAATATTGGACGTTTAGACTGTGTACACGTGTTATGTACTGTTTCTCTGTGGTTCAGGCGATGAGAACTATAACGGCTAGTTCACATTGACCAGGAAGGTTCTCTGCAAGACCCTTTATGAATATGTTTATGCTCTAGGCCCTGAAGCCCTCGTAATTACTTCTCTTCTCTTGATCTTACTTCTTTTTCGTGTTGAAATAAGAACGTTTAATTATTAACTCAGTCATCACAAAAGATACACGAGGTGTTAAGGTGTCAAGGTTTAGATTTCTGCCCCCTTATATTAACAAAATATTGCTAGTGCAGTTTTCAAGTATTATTTTTCATTTTGGCACGCTCCAGCAAGAATAAGGCAGTGCTACATGCGTTTAGGTCGTCCTACGGCCACTAGACAGCGGTGCACAAAAGCGTTTGTGTAACTGTATAGTACTAGCATCTGTCGCAACTCAGGTACTGAGCAGGCGTCATAATTTCTCTTTCCCTCGCGTGCTGCCTCAATTCGTTAAGTTTCTGTCATCCATTCACTGCCAAAGTACAAGTCCACAACAAAACCAGCTCAAAATAGTCTTGGTTCTTTCCTGTAAAGCGTGCTTTGCCACGTATTAAGTATTACTTAGAAGAAGCCAACTTCTACACGGCATATGTGTTTTCATGCAAGCGCGCAAGCGCCGTGTTTCTGTTTGTCTGTGTTGAGAGGAAATAGAGGAAAAATTAGTAATTTTTTGGGGCAGACAACGTTTGCACGTCCATTAAAGAATCTAACACGAGGTATTTACGTATTTTGCATGATTTACGTTGTACTGATTGTTTTTGATGCTTCCATGCACGGTTTAGCGTTTTCTGCCAATATTGAGACTCTGAACATTAATCTGCACGACAACAGTCATGGAGGCGAAAGACCCTTATGACAGCCACAAGTAGAGGAATACCTAATATTGTCGCGTACGTTGTAGCGACACTTGCGTCCTGCATTATATTGGCTGCCAATCTTTCAAATTGTACCTTGAATGCTGTCACACTAATTCGGCGCAGAATAATTCGGCGCAGAATAATTCGGCGCAGAATACTTGGCACAGCTTAATAAATCACTGGCTGAAAGATGAGAACAATGCGCTATGCTCGGTTCTCTCAATGTCTGTGGTATGCATAGGTGAGGTTGCTAAATATAAAGAGCGATCCCAGCAGCGAAATTCACTATTTCATAAACGTTCCCCTGTTCTAAAATCTAAGTACTTACTCACTGCCTTCATCCTTCTCTCTTACTACACAGTCTAGGCATGCATGTTCAACTTTCCGAATTCCTTCCTGGTCATGGCCTTTAAACTTACACTTGCGTCCCTCGTTTATGTGCACATTGCAACATCTCTTACAAGACTTTCTATTTGGGTGAAGGCAGTCACTCCGATGGAAGTGAATGTTCGACTGCGATTCTGACATTAAAGCTTATTTTGGGCAAATGTTTTGGTATCTTAATGTCGAGGTTGCATCGTTAACTTTCTTACGAATATTTTGTTATTGGCCTTGGTTTTGAAAGATGTCTTAAGTGCGGGCGTTTTTTTTTTCAGCCCCGACTGATGTGTTTTGTCCTAAGGAAATATTTCAGCACTGTGCCTGGCATACCAAAAGCAGCAACGAGATATAGGTGAGAAGAATGCGTCTAGGCAGCTCCTGCAAACAATGCTTTAATTGCGAATCCCAAGATTGAGCGTTTGTGCTGTGTGCAAAGTACGAACCTTCGTATGCGTGAAAATAAATAAAAAAAGAAAGCAACGAAGACAGCAAACATGCAAAAAGGATAGACAAGTACGACCCTCTAGAGGGTTTCACCTGATAGTCTTGGCTTGGTTCAGTGTCCGGCTGGGCGAGTCCGTGCAACTTCTCCTTGGATCGCAGGCTGGCACGACGCACCAGGTACGCCACGGATCCGGCGACCACCAGCACAAGCACGATTCCGCAGGCTACTAGCGTTGCCACCAGCATCCGACCATCGCTGGGACGCACAAGTTCCAGCTGTGCCTGCGTGAAGAGGAAATAAACGTTGCTTAGATTGAGTAGACCTGATTTTCGGTTGAAGACGTAGTCGATACGAAAGCAGTGTGATAGTTAGTAGGGGGCGACCGATTCAGATGCAGTGATGGAGTGAAAAACTCCACGCTTACATTCGTAAATAAAACGAAAATGAGCACTTAAATTTGAATTCAATATTTCAATGTGTACTTCAGATATAAATGCGTTCCACTCAAATTACGTTTAAAGCTAAAGCTATATCGTATATATGATCCCATGACCCAATAGCTGGCTCAAAAGAGAGGAATAGAAAGAACAGTTGAGTAAGTCCACCTAAACAGATGTGTTTCGTATAAAGCATCTGATAGTGATGACATTAACTATTGTGAGTTTATTTTGCAAATAGAAGAGAGATCTGCTTCGACATAACACACAGCATTTCGCTCTAGAGCCGTGTACGTAACTTTGTTTGCACCAAATTTAATAAGGGGCCGATATACTTAAATCACGATGTAGTACCAGTACGCAAAGCATGCAAACAATAACAAGATTGGCGGGCTTTCAATCCACATCGCTATCGGCTGACAACAGCTTGTGCTACATCTAGGACGCTGGTTTCGATAAGCACGTCGCGTTAAGATTTGTTGGAGTGAAAACCTTTACAGGTAGCGCTGTTGTCGCAACAAATCCAGACTGTTGCTGTATAGGTGCCAGAAAGTAGATTTCCAGCAGTTCTTGGTGAGTTATCCTTTGCTAGATGCTGAGGTCATGTGGCGCGCAAGTTACGAGCCCACAGAACGTCTGCATATTTTTCTGAAAATGCGCTGCGATTACTACCAGTGATTCCCAACAAATGAAAATAAAAAAAGCCTTCCTTAAGAGCAACAAAGGACTCTTCAATTGGCGAGTGAATATTGACGCTGAAGAAATGAAGTAGAAATCGCTCAGCGAGTTGGTGCTTCATATTGACGAAGAAGACGAGACATCCCGTTATGAAAGAGATTGCAAGCCATTGCTGTCAGGTACAAAAGTGCCACCGAAGCACAGAGATAAAAATGTGCGACAGATGACCGAAGCTTTCTTTATTCACAAGTGCGATGACATGTGCGTTTCGAGGTCGTCTGTGATGCTGCAGAAGTTAGAAATTGATTACTTGGCTGATTATCTTTAGTTATTTTGCACCTGTGTGTGCTATCACGTTTATTTCAATAAACAGCAGTTGTTAGTTTGCGCTCGTGCTGTGGCTCTGTCTTTCGCCCTAACTAACCTTTGTCTATCGCGCTAGGCTTCTTCACTGAAAGGATGACTCCATAGGTGACGCGGACGCGGATTTTTGTGAAATACGTCATAATGGGAATTTTTTCTCACATACACTGCGACACTGTTAAGTTACCGAGTTTCATGGATATATGGGCATAAGCGTTGTCTGTGATATTTCTTTAATTTGTTCTTCGGCATAATGCAGCTAATTCCCCACTGCAGTGAGGAAAAATAAGCGCAGGCGGCAGAGACCTGACACCGGAGCCGCACATGGCCGAGTGTATTACAGGCTTAGAAACTAAGAGTGTAGTCTTTGACTTCGCTTTTAGCCGGTCTAGAAGAAACGAAAATGAATCGACAACAAGGCATCGTAAACTGAGCTTGGCTTCTAGTATCAAGCACCACCACAGGCGACTAAAAAAGGACTACATGATGCAGATGCAAAGCAATAGTTCCGACATTTCGCAAATAATTTCGCAGGAGCGCTGCACTTCGTAAACAAGTCCCTCGTGTATTTTCCCCAAGTAATGCACGCAGGTTGTAATATTCTTCAACACCAGCACAAGGCTGAACGCGGAATTGAGATTCCTGGCGATAAAAGTTACTAAAACCAGAAGCAGGCCATGGTTCTTTCTGGCCTCATTATGGTTTCTTTACAATCATTACAAAATAAATAGAAGGGGATATTACGAGCCGGACCGCCGCAGGCGCCTTATAACAGCCGCGACCATGCATGGAATAGTTGGCGATAAACTAATTTAAATTGATTAAGCAAGCTCCGAAGTAAGCACTGAGGTTTTCTTTTATGGCTACGAACGCGTGGTTTGCGTAATCCGAACGTTTTCTGGTAAGTAGAGCCGAGAACACAAGGTTTACAACAGTTTAAATTGCAGGCGCCTAAAGCGAAGGAAGAAACAATGTTTTCTATAACGCTGCTGGGAAAAAGAAACCCAGCATTTACTTATTGGAGAAACTTT
This sequence comes from Dermacentor andersoni, assembly GCF_023375885.2. Classification (NCBI taxonomy): domain Eukaryota; kingdom Metazoa; phylum Arthropoda; class Arachnida; order Ixodida; family Ixodidae; genus Dermacentor; species Dermacentor andersoni. The sequence goes on along the minus strand of NC_092815.1, from coordinate 132,123,088 downwards.
ACACTCTTTGAGGAACCTTGCACATAATTTATTGGGCTAGGTTATAATTTTATGTTCATTACAGAATTCATTACAGTTTATTTTCATTACGTTACCTTTTCTGTTTTCAGAACAAGGGAACCTTGTTCTATAAACAGAAAAGGAGAACTTTTCTGTTTAGGGTAGAAGGTTTCCATACGGGCACCGAAACGTCAATCTCGTCGTTTCTTGATCCGTGACAAGATCTATAACTGCTTTACTATGACCTTACCTGGCCAGACAGGTCTCCGTTATACCCTTGGCTAAAATATTTCCTTTCGTCGTCACTTATAATTGGCGAAACGGAGTTCCTTGAAAATCCGCAAGTTGGAGGTACATCCGTGAAAAAGAAAAGTTGCTATCCATAATATATTAGGTGGTATTACTCTTAAAGTCAATTTGGTATTCTTGAACTGCACATGTTGGGCGATGTTCCACAAACGTACTTCGAGCTATATTGAATGAGCAAAAAGAAAATAAGATAGATAAAGATAGAGGACATGATTTAGGTAAGCTTGATAAGTTATTGCCGGAATGTTTACCAGGCATGATGAAGCTGATGTTTGTTTTTCTAATGCGAAGAATATGCACAGAAAAGACAATTTGAGAATACTATGAGCAGCAAACAAATGACGACAGGTTACAGGGACAAAGTAAGAGACATTTGTTTGTCGACAAAAAAAAGATATCAACAGCCTTGATGCAAGAGAATAAAGTCGAAAAGGCAAGGAGGTTAACCAGGTATGCACATGGTTTGGTACACGGTTCGCTACACTAGTAAGGCAAAGCGGAAAAAAGGTCACTAGGGAGGGGGGAGGAGATGTCAGAGGTAAAAAATGGCAGCATGTGTGTTGGTTCACAAGCACACATGGGCGTCATCCTAAATGAATGCAGATGTGCCGAGGTGACATGAACTGACCAAGGAAATGGATTCGCTCGTAGCATCTAGCATTACGCGAGGAGTGGTGATTCATTCTAACGGAAGAGATACGCTCGGGTGATTATATTTCCGCTTCGCGCTATTGTTTTGCTCCTCTGTTGCGTTCAAACGCTGTTGCACTCTGTTTCTCCGCAACCTGAGTAAGCTTGCCCGTGAATCACGATTAGTGGCAGTGTTCTTTCTTTTACTCCTATCCATCCCGCCTCCTCTTCAAAAAGAAAAAGAAAGAGGAAGGAAGAAAAATGAAAGGAGAAAATGAAAGAAAAGGAAAGTGGAAGAGTAGAAGATTGAACGCCCTCAAGTAAACAAGTAAGCGGGGTAATAACAATAGCTGGCATGCAGCCGGACCGTTAAAAGGACCACAAAGGGCTTCACGGGTGACAAAAGGAGCGCGAGGAAAGAACAAAGAAGATGGCAAAGAGAGGCGACAGCGGTGGCATGCGGTAAGCGAAGCGAAAGGACTTGAAATTAAGCAGCGAGACGGCCGGGAATCGCCATTCGTACGAGAAAAATGGCACCGTTAATGGACAGGCGGACGGCGTGCGCACATCGAGTGCCACCCAGTCACCTTCCTCGGTTAGCGAGCGAGAAAAGCTCGCTTCCAGGGTCGCGCCGCGCCGCTACGGCAGCCCGTTGCCACCACGTGGAGACAGGCGAATGAAACGCGCAAGAGCGCAGTCGCGTTAGCTAACTTCTCCTTTCTCTCTCGAAATTCACAGCTAGCAGGTGTGATAACACCAGCAGCCACAACGAAGGCATGTCGTGGACGTTTTTCGTTTCCTTCGTGTTGGATTTTCTGAAACTGTGACAGTTCTTTATCTCTCATACATCCCCCCTCCCCACTCCTTTCCACTCTTCTCACTGCTACCTGAACTAGGGTAGCCATTGCGGTTGTAAGCTGAATAAACTTCATTCGCTTGACGCCCCTTTAACGAAGAAAATAGTAAATAAACAGCACTAAGCCAACGGGGAGGTGAAGAAACCAGCTGCAGATAGGGTGCTACATGAACGCCTGATATGACGTTTGATGATGTGGTGGGCGCGGCCAAGACGTCAGTCAGTTCAATTTAAATTCAATTCTGGGGTTACACGTGCCAGAACGACGACCTGACCGTGATGAGCGCTCCAGTGGAGGGGGACTACCGGATTCATTTTTGACCACCCGGGTTGGCTTAAAGTGCCGAGAGAACAATCACAGAACACGTGACTGGTTGTGTGTGAACGCGCTTGCGTACGTTCGTAGATGCCTGTACGCGAAGAGGTGGCTGTATGTGAGGGAGAGAGAGCGCGATAAACACTAAGCGAATGTACGGCAGCAGAAAGCAGAAAAGGTTTTGTCTCTGCCACCGCTTCCTTGTTTCATTTTGGGAGCACAGTAGCTGTTGCGGCCGCGAGAAAAAAGGGTTAATGAAAAGTGCCCTGAAGAGGAAACTCAAGAAAGCGGTGTGCAGGGTTCGTGCAGAACGTTTGACTCAATATTCAAGGACCATAAAAGGATTTCGAGGATGCCGAAGGCCTTAATTCAAGGGCAGGGAAGAAGTTTATTCGTAGACGTACGTTGCGAAACAGTGAAATAGCCTTCGTTTTAGCTGCAATTTCTTGCAGCTAAACAGCTGCTGAATTTGATGCACGCTTAACGCTCTTTGCTAAGTTGACTCGCTCATTGCAATCATGTTAGTCGCCATCTGGCGTGATGGTTAGTAGTGTTCAACTCCAGCCAAAAATACTCGTTGTGTTAAACCAAGTGTGTGAAACCTACTTTCCGCCAGGCATTTCTGGAACACAGAGCTCGAAAACGGAGCCACGATGGCTGCTATGTGAACCAAATAGCAAGACAACAAAATGGCGGCGCAGCTCAGTCGATTGATGTGGCTTTGTCCGGCTCCGTGATGGCAACAGTTATTTAAAAGTCTGTCGTCGGGGGCTGTGGACACGCCACATTGCAATCGCTTATGGACACTCTCAACAGACAAAATATCTAGGATTGTTTCCCGATTGACGTGTGTATTGCACAGTTCCTATAGAGAGTCTGCTACTTTGAAAGCCTTGTTTCCAACCACTATATCCCCATCTCAGTGCAGGGTAGCAAACCGAAAAATCGCCTTTGGTTAACCTCCCTGCCTTTCCTCTCTCTCTCTTTGCTAAATGTCCAAAAGTCACCGAGACCCCTGTCTTCACGGAAATCAAGCCGCATATTGATTTTTAAAGGGTTTCATGGGCTCATGATTTCTCTTTTTTCCAAATTCAAGGGTGTTCAAGGATTTCAACGAGGTGCACGAGCACCGCAGTTGCGCCTGCCCACGTACAATGTGGCAGAACATGTCGAAGTAACGACAGTCAACATCACGATATCGCGAAAAAAAAAGAAAAAGAAAAGCGCAACCTAAGAAAGTCAGACAAAGCACTCTCTCGCTTTTTACATATTTATCTTCAGTTTTGGTCCACTACCACGAGTGAGGAGCAGCGTTATACAGTATCCGCCCATGCGTCATTCTTGTTTTTTTCTCTCTCGTGACTACTCGTACTGCTGGTTCGCAAGCCCGATCGACGCTGCCACTACTGTTCACCATGCTGCTGTGCGGGCGGGAGGTTTATTACAGTCGTCGGAGACTACGCATGCGTGGGCAGGAAAGGACTGTGCAGCGCGCTTACGCTGTACACTGCAGCTCCACGCAACGTGGATGGCGCGCGCGGCGCGATTGAAAGTAACTTGAACGCTCAGCGGTTCGGACAAGTGTCAGTACCCATCGCGCGTTCAATCAAGGCTCTCTTCTCTTTGCACAGGCGCCGCCTGGCAGCAGCCGCGGTACACACCCGCTTTATCTGAGACTGGCGCCCCCCCCCCCCCCCCTTCCGCTTTTCTGCATGGCGGCGGGCGTCTTTATCACACTGCCTGACATCCAGGGACAGAAAAAAAAAAAAAAAAAACATAGGCGCCACGCAAAGCGCCACGCGCGCTCCAGCCGCAAATTGGCGCCGACAACTCCGGCTTGTTACGCTAATAACACGCCCCGGCACGCTCCCTCACTGAGCGCTTCGCCAAAGTTTTCCAAAACCAACTAAGACCTGCTACTTTTGCTGTCGTCAATGGTAAGACAGAAAAGAAAAGACAAAGACAAACAACGAGATGCCCCGCTTGTGCCTTTATTGGACGGCTGGTTACAACAGAAACTTAAGCAGTGATCGAAAGCGAATGTTCGTAGCTAGAAAGGTGCTCCGTTCGGCGTTGATTTCTTACAGTAACTATATATTCTTGGTTTAGTTTTTCGTTGCTCATGTTTGGCAGCTTAGCAATGAAGACTTGACACACGAAGTGAATATGTTGCACTTAGTGTGAGCTCGTCCTCGACAGACGAGCTCCGACGCTTTTCAACGGCGTCAAATGAAAGTAAACACAAGTCTCGCAGCATTAATAGTACGGGGGAAGGGAGGGGGGGATTCCGCCGGATTGTTTAGTGTGGATTTCACAACCGGGGTATTCGCCTGAGTAGCTCTTAAAAGCACAGCCCATAGACGATGTAGGCGCCTTCTCTCTCTTACGTGTGAATTATTGGGAAGCATATACAATTTTGCCTTTACCAGGCTGCAAAGAAGCTAGCATTGGCTTTCGTCGAGCAGACAACGCTATTGGGGCCCTCATTGCAAAGCTGTCGTGACAAAAAAGAAGAAAAAAAAAAAAGAAAACGAGGAAGGTCGCAAAGTACGCACTCTTAGCTTCCAGCGCTGCCGCGCAGCCTTTGTGCGCTAAAATGTTACAAAGCGCTGACAATCGGGCCAATCCAATGTGTCATTTAAAGCGTGTCAGTTCGTCCTCGAACACCAGGTTTGACAACAAATTACGTCGACAAACTGCAAGTGCTATGCAAATTCTCTCATAAAAAGTTTCTTTTTGCATTTCTTGGTTAGGTTGACGAAATTTGTTTCACAGAACTGATGTATTCAGTAGCTCCGATAACCTCGCGCTAGATGACGAAAGGCGTAGCAACGAAATGGATAGCAGAGGCGGATAGCAGCTTTACAAAAGAAACATCAATGCGGGGACGCAACATTTACGTTTGTGTTGTAAACATCGTCACGGTCGCGCTGAATTACAAAAGGAGCCGAAGAAAGCTATGCGCAATGCGATCGCATTCAAAACGTTTTCTATGGCAAACAGAAGGTCGTATGCAAATATTCAGTTATGTGTATAAGCAGCGAGATAATGTTGCCCACGATCCGTAAATAAAGCGACGTTTACAAATGCCAGCGCTTGTCTGAAAAAAAAAAAGAAATAACGAAAGAAAAATGTAAAAAAAAGAAACGAAAAGTAGACCCAGGTATGAACATATGTGAATAATCTACAAAGTAAATTCTATGGTAACTGAATACTCGTATGGAATAGCTGCTTCAGTAAAATAACAACAGCGCTAAATTTCGCTTGGCCCTTTATGTCGACAGCGACACAAAATTGCATTTCCCAAAGCCTGTAAGCTAATTATGCAAATACGAACAAAACGCGTGAAGTGTATGGGAAAACGAACGAAATACCGTTCTATTCTTTATTGCAGAGCTGAAATCGAATTATTTTCTTCGACGGCGTGCCTACGCAAAATTACACAAGATAACAACTTAACAGCGTCATCACTGCCGGGCATTTGACGACTATTGGCTGTTTCTTCCTCCCTTCATCTAGGAAGTTGTGCTGTCATTTGCGCATCTACACGACCACTGATAAAGCAGCCATTGCTGTGCTTGAGCGGCATGCTGGCAAAAGAACAATCAGGCTAAAATTGGGCAATCAAACAAATGAAAAGTAAACTTGAAATTGCTTTGATTGATAAATTCAAGGGCGCTTCTAACAGAAGAATGAGATTTCAATCTGCTTCTTTAGGTCCTTCGGGCCGCATAGATATGCCACGTCAAACTTGCCTGCCGGAGTTGTTTACTTCGGCGGCAGGAAAGGAGCATAGGTAACAAGCTAACAGCTTATAAGTGTTATCGCGAGCTGCATGTGCTTGAATCCTGTGTCTCATTTCCGGCCATTACAACTTACAGATTAATCGGTTTAATCGGCTTACATCAAATCGATTTAATAGTTAAGTATCTTAGCTGGAACACATATTTGCTCCATGTTGATGTTAGCATTTGAACAGGAACTATTCAAAGGCTAGGCGTGCGCGGCTCGCTACCGATACATAGTTTTGCGCTAAAGGAAAAGATGGAGCAAACAAGACTCTTTCTGCTTAATTCTCACTACGCTGAAACAATATTTCGTTTTTCGAGAATATAGCCAAAAGCTAAGAAATGTGGCCCAGCTGGCTCTCTGCATATTAGAGAGTTTTAGATTAGGAGCACAAGCGAGCTCGCATATTCAAGAACCCAAAGTTTGCTTGGTTCTGCAGGGACCCAAGAGGCTTGCGTATGCAAGCGGAACTCAAGTTTCTTGCACCCGCTAATCTAAGCCTATCAATTGTATACAATGGCTAACACACGTAGCATTCCCATCCTCCCTCTCAGACCCTTTACGAAAGCTGACGAAGTGTGGTTCTTGCAACGCGAAAACATTTTGTTTTAATCACATGTTTCGATCATAAATTTATTGCCTATTAACAAAATAAAATTGTATTAGACTCACATACGCTTGGATGAGTCTCATCAGAAAGCACAAACACACCAAAAAGCGATCATGACGATGGCTCGAGCAAGAAAGGCGGTTCGTTTATTAAAGGTTCCGATCATGTTTTCAACAAAGTTCATATGCGGGTGTTACCGTATTTACTCGAATGCAACGCGACCACGATTGTAACGCGAGGGTAGACTTTCCAATCAAGCGAAATACAAGATTAAAAATATAAACCCGCGAGAGTAGCGCGACATGAAAGGAAGGAGAAATGGGACCTAAGAAAATCACAATTAGCAATCAAGTTCTCTTGGGACATCCTTTTCAGAGATAGCTTATCTTTCGCCAAATTTCACGTGCGTCGTCGCCGAAAGCGTCCTCGGCAAGTGTTTTAGCAATGTTCAAGCACTTTATCAGTGCCAAGAGTGCTGTCAGCCATATACTTTGAGGAGATCGGTGCCAGGACGAGCCAAGCCTCGCGATAGCGAAACTATCTCTTAAGGGGATCGCCCGAGAATCACATCATCTCCGACCTTGTTTGAGATTAAGTACCTCTTAAGAGGCCGCAAAACGATTTCAAATGGGGACACTACCAGGTCACTACGAGGTCACCAGAGGCATTCCGGCCGGCCTCGGATTTAAAGAGGGCCTTCCGTTAGTCTTGCCATCCGTGAATGGTTGACGTCGAGCCGCCGAATCAGGGCGGACTTTCCCACCCTCTTGGACGTCAAAATTGCTCGCCTCTCGAAGCAGACGTCATACCGAATGCGCTACGTTGCCATAATGTCACGAATAAACGGAGTCGAAGCGCGAAAGGCCACAAGGTGCTGCTGCACTGTAACCGCATCACCAGTCACAACCACAGCGAAAATGGCGTCGATTCCAAAAAACAAAAAACTAATTTTAACTTCGATATACTTTTTTTACAGATTGGATCGGGGCGTACAGGTTGCCAACATAACGGCAAAAAAAAAAACGCGAGATTTAGAATATTTTCTTTAAAATGAGCAATTTTGCCGTTAATCGAATGTAACGCGAGGGTCAAGTTCAAGCAACGAAAATCATGAAAAACACTCAAGTTACAATCGAGTAAATACGGTATATAAAATATTTTCACATTTATTTTACAATGTTTTGACCACAGTTCTTACATAATCACGGCTATTAGAGGAGTTTACGTTATTTGGTGCTATGTTTCTCCTATATGCTTACATCGAACATTCGCCGGAATTATTTGGCTTCTAAGAGTCTTCCTCGTTACAGTATGCCGCAATATATGCCCCATAGTTAACAAGTGTTGCTTGATAAACTCTAGATAACTGCCCGTCCCCTGTATAAATTTTGCACTTGCATCTGTCCAAGTATGTTCCGACTCATACGCATAGTTACGGCGACATCCAGTTCCAAAAGGTGCACATCCAAGTTAATAACGCTCAGAAATCCCGTTACATTAGCAACACACTTCAGAGTTCACAATACAGCAAGAACATTCATTCATTAAAAACTCTACCACAATTTAAAATAACCCCCCTCCCCCCAAATCTGTCCTTACGCCTGTAAAGCGTGCACCACCATTTGCAGTAACGCATAGGGGCATAGCAACAAAGCACATAGGGGATTCCAAGTGATTAGTGGGTTTTCGTGAATGATACGAAAAAGTGCAAAAAAATGAAATCGATGTATGCATAAAATGAGAGTAGAAAAAGAAAACTCAATAAAAATTGCGCTCATGACAACAATATTATCGTCTTATCATATATGTAGATTCTCTGACGATTAATAAAGGGAGAATGAGACATCCACCCAGTCGTAGCAACCGCTACAAAGGAAACCCATTCGGGTTCCTCAAATTCGTCCCGGACCACGAATTTTCCTTCAACTGCGAGGCTTTTCTTTCGAGGAACCCGTATGGGTTTCCTTTGTAGCGGTTGCTACGACTGGGTGGATATCTCATTTTCCCTTAATTAATTACTTCTCTCCACCTTGCGGGTTTCCGCAGAACTATTGTCAAACTCTTGCCTTTGCTTCGAGTTGTTGACAAATTCGACTTTGCTCTGCCACCTCCTGGCCATCTGGTTAGCTCAGATTGTAGAGCGGCTACGGCAAAGGTGGTCGTCCCGCGTTCGTGTCCCGGGCCAGAACGAATTTTTCTTCAACTGCGAGACTTTTCTTTCGAGGAACCCGTATGGGTTTCCTTCGTAGCGGTTGTTACGACTGATTGGATGTCTAATTTTCCCTTAATTAATTACTTATCCGCACCTTGTGTATTTCCGCAGCACTATTACGTCATTCTCTGTCGATGTTACAGTTGTTGCGATAAAATTGCAACATGAATATTCATGAAACATTTTATTGGGATGAACAACTGCGATGGTTCAACTTGTGGCCGTTAGGAAACCAAGGCAAAGAATTGTTTAAATGGCTTTCTTGTTCACCAATTAAAACCATTTATCACGAATGTTACCTTGCCGAAGAAGCCAAAATAACCTGCCTCGCTCTCACACTATTTCTCTCTCTAAGTGCTGCCGCTGATCATCAGTAGCGTCAGTATTTAGTTAGAAAGGTACAGAGTAGAACATTGTGCAGTGTGGAATCTAGGTCAAAATCCCGCAGTCGGACACGTAATTTTTTGTTGAGCTCGTACTTGTACCGAGGCGAGAAACAGGCCTGCCGATCCAGTCACGTAAAACTCCGGGGACGAACACTAAACCATCTTCGCTTTAATAAAAAAGGAAGAAAGAAAAAAATATAAGCGCTACAATGACAGTGTTCTATAAATAACGCTGACGAAGTCTCGCGCTTGCTATGTACATAATCGGGTGGCACGCACAGTCTCGTTTACTGTCGAGTATATTGTGCGAGTGGCCCAATCCTGCAAAAAAAGCGAAGGCGCTAATCAAGCGTCGCTGTCTGTGAAAAGTAACGCGTACATCTTTACACATCTGCGTGGCAATGTGTGCTTCGGCGCGCATTCCACACCAGCAGCCGCCAAGGCTCCGCTGCGGAAACCACTCGCTCTGTCACACACAACAGTGAACTGGGGCCAAATTCGCAAAGCTTTTGGTTCGTATGTTTCTTTTCCTTTTGCCATTGGCCGATCGTCTTCGCTAACAATATGTCCAGCATGAGGATTGGCTGAAATATCTGGCGAGAAATTCTAGCGTAAGAAGGTTTTCGAGAATACGGCTCCTAGGGTTGCTAAGCAAAACGCCCCGAGTTTCTCTCTCACCTGAATTCGGTCGACGACCGTCAGAGAACAAAGAGCGCGGGAAGTGCGAAAGCAGCAGACGGTAAAATGTCGAGATGACGCCACGTATGGCAACACGAGCGGACCCCCCTGCGCACGCCGAAGACTGGGCAAGGTTAAGCGCCAGCGCCGCTTATTTTTTATCGATGCAATATCGCAATATCCCGGCTTTCCCGTGTTTTCTCTGGATCACCTAGGGAGGCAGTTGTCTTAAGCAAGGCAGCATGAAGCAGAAGTTCGCGACGCTCCTCCCCATCACCACGTTGTCTACACCGACGCCGCCCTCAGTGACGAACCTTCAGCGATAGCGTACTATTGCCCACGTACCACCGGTGCATACTCATCCTGTTGCCCTTCCTGCAACGATCCATTAACGGCAGAACCGGCTGTGATGTCTGCTGCATGCGACGCCGTCCTCAGGCCTCCTTTTGAAGCCCTCACTCATCACACTGTTTACACAGTCTCGCAGGCCTCCATAAAGGCCTGCGCCATGCTGGACTAGTGCAATGGTGCTGTTCACTCGACACACCAGGCGTTGCGAATCACCGACGAGGCTGGCCACACTGTCCGCCTCGCATGGATGCCAGGTTACAAATCATGGCGCTATGCGTGCCTTCTTTGACCTCCTCTATCGTATATCTAAAGTCGGCGATAACAGAATAATATGAGGAAAAGATGCAAATTAGCTTGCAAGGAGAAGTCTTCCCTGTGCAACATCCCCTGCTTCCGCCCTCCGCGTCGTACACAGCAGCACAACTCAGCGCTCGGGGAAGCTCGACGCGTGGCACTGTTCTCCGCGAATATCAATGCGCGCGTGCGACGGCTCTGCGCTCGCTTGCGTTCACACGACGCCGAACACGTTTGATTTCGTGCGTCTGCAACCCTCTTCGCTCCCGTTCCTTGAGTGAAATCGTCGAAATAGAGTAGTACGTAGAGCACGCGGAGCCAAGAGAAAGAAGTCGCTTGTCCGGAGTATGCGGTGCGAATAGTGCTGGCGCGCATACGCGGGCATGCGCGCGTGTACGCATTCTACGTTCAGTGCGGCATGTTCCGGGAGAGTTGGGAAAATCAGCAGCGCGAACGAAGCCGACAGCGAGCAAGGCAGAGATAAAAAAAAAAGAAGTGGGTTCTGCAGCGCATACGACTTGGGGAAAGTCGCTGTGCTTCTGTAGAAGCTATGCGCACTTTTCGCATGTAGCTGGTAAGCACGAGAAAAACAAAAAAGAAAGCTTAATCAAACGTTGCAGATACGTAGATACAGTAAGTAGATTTTATTCATCCATTTTCGCCTGAAGTCATTACTTTAAGTACAAATACCACCAGATTTCTTAGTCAAAAGTAAATTTATTAAAAAAGAAACCAACCTTCGTTTTCTATAACGCGAAGTTGGAGTGCTAAAAGATGTAGGCTTATTATAAATTGAAAAAAAAAAGAAAGCTGATAGGTCGGCCTGCGCTACTGTGTTCTAGCCTACTACTAAACGTTGAGGCAAATGGCAAGCGGGGCAGAAAGAGAGGGAGAAAGATTACGGTAAGGATAGGAAGATGTACATGTACGCGTAAATAAAAACAAAGCCGGAAACATATATTACAGCCACATGTCCAGTTCACCTTCTCTCAAAAAAGTTGCAGTTTTCTGAGCGCCGAGCAGCCCGAGCTAAGCGGTAGCACACACCTCGCACTATTACAAGTGCGACCACAAAACATTAACAAGGGTATGCGACCTTTGATGCAAAGCAGGTTCTCAAGATTTTCATTAATGTCATGGGTAATTATGCAGTTTTACGAACTTTCTTTCGGGACACAAATGTTTTAATTTAATTCGGGCAGAAGTCCTGTACGATAAGTATCCAAACTACGGCATTATCTTTACTTTTACTGGCTGCTTCTCTTACTGGTTGTTTCACTAAAAAGGCCAGCTGCACCAGAAAAACGGGGTTAACTCGGACAAGAACGCTTCGCAATAAAAGAAAGTTTAGCCTAGGTATTATGTTACACCCTAAAAGGGTCGCTTTATTTCGTATCATGCTGTCGGCTCGACAGTGCCGCAACCAGTTCTATAATTTGTTTATGGGGTGTGGTGAGCAGGGCGAGGGAAAGGAAGTACCATCGGAGCCATCCTCGGACGGTTTTCCAGACCATGCGGGTTTCGCCAGACCACTACGAGATCGTGATGAGGCCAGGGTAAAAGGCGCGACGTTCGCTCGAAATCCAACTTCTGCCGACAGGCGTCCCGCTTATACTTCGAACGAGTAGACCGGACGCATACATAAACGTATGTCTCTTCGGGTCGAGCGTCTGTGTACCCGCACTTTGCTTCGACCGCAATGGCGGCCGAAATGAGTTACTTCCGCTCACAGAGGGCGGGAGCCCCGCGCTGTAGGGCTCAAGCCGAGGGAGGGATGTTGAGTCGAGAGGGGGAACGTGGCGCGGAGAAAGGGCCCCCATATCAGTAGCACTGAGAACAATCAGGCTGCTCTGCCCCCCCCCCCCCCCCCCTCTTTCTCCTTGCTGAGACGAACCCGTAAAAAGTAACAACGCGTACGCGCGATAACCATACAAGGAAAGCAAGGATCACAGAGCCTAAACTAGACCTTTGTGAAGAAAGAAAAGTGGGTGCGTTTGGAGCAAAAGAGAGAGAAAGCAAGAGAGAAGCGTAAAGGCTCGCAGCGTAAGACGTTCGTCGCGAACGCGAAGCGTTTTTAATATAAATGGTGGCAAATTACCGCTAACGAAGTCCTTTCGGGGCTCTCGGCGGGGAGGTTCGCTGGAAGCGCAGCGGCGGTGCGGGCATAGGAAATGGAAGGAAACGACCGGCGCCAGAAGAATAAAACGGAATGTAATAACAAGGAAGAGCGGTGCTGAAAAAAGAGCGAGAGAGAGAGAGAAAGAGGAAGGGTGGAACGGCGCGGGCGGTCGGAAGAGTGAATACCGACAACAGCTGTTTCTCGGTCTTCTTTTGCTTTGTTCTTCCGCCTCGGTGAACGCTTGCGCTGGAGGGGAATTGAAGTTCCGCTCCGAGAGTGCCCTCTTGGAAAGAACAACGAAGAAAGGTGTAGGATAAAAGGTGGGTCACAGCGAAAAAGGGATAACGTGTTTGCGCGCTCTCCTTTCTGCAAAGGCTGGATCACCGAAGTCACCTTTCCGCGTAAGGTGCACAACCTGCACAGTCCGTTTCTTTCTCTCTCCCTCTCTTTGTTGTTGATCTAGAACACCTTCTAGGCTTTTTAGTTCGAAAAACGCGACTGAAAATTCCCATCTGGATTTGTTCTAAATCAGCTCATTGGATTGATTCGACTAACCGTCCGTACTATCGTTCTGTCGTCTCTGGCAAAGAATACTTGCGCGGCTATAGCCACGCCGCATGAAGTAACAAGAATTCTAGAGAAGACAATCGCACGGTCGATTTTCGTAGACAATACCGTTCTATTCCAACGTATAAGAGCACAAGCGAGAACCGAATAACTTGATTGTAGTACAGAGTTGAAATGTGCTTACTCTTGTATATGTTTGCCTACGACTTTATGACTTAATTCACTCGGGCTTATGCTAACACTATTATCTCGTTCAGTTCCGCGAACAATATCACCTGTTAAGGCAGTTTCGCGTGCACAGGTAATCATTATTAATTTTTTTCCTCCCTCTCATGTTTACTCTTACTAGCAAGTGCAGGCTGGAAGCAACTACTCATGAGTAGGAAAACAGTGCCTTTCACCCCCGAAAGATAGTTATAAAGCAGTGAATGTTTATGGATAATTTTTGGAGTTGAGCGCTACAAAGCCGCACTGTTTCGCTCTGATGCACACCGGAATGCAAGCCATCGGGATACGAGGTACTTAGGATTAGCCGTGTGTTCGTAAGCGTGAATTATTTATAGCCGCCTTGCACAGACCAGATACAACGGTGGGACTGGATTGCTTCATTTATCATCCCAGCGCCACCGGTGCCAGCCGCTTGGACTGTGAGGTATGCACTAGACGACACTGTGAAAAACACGAGGCACTTCCATGTTTCATCGTTCGACCTCAGCTTCGCACATCTGGCATTCTCCTGCCGACGTACTTGCCAGGAGTTGAAAATGCTTTTTCTGTCATACAACCTGAGTGGCGCCAACCCTGCCACTGGAATGCACGTTGCGTGTTAAGGTAGCCGTAGGCTGGAAGTGCGGGACGCAGCCTGAGTACCACAAAAAATACGCCGACTTAACGTCACAATTCAACGGCTCTGATGAGGCAGTACTGCTGCTGTCATTCATTCTTAGAATATAATATTTTCAAAGTACATGATTTATGTTTATGTTACTCCTCATAACTCATTGTCAATGTTTTGCTACGCATATATTTTACCCACTTTACAGCGACTGTTCTAAGGCCCCTTTACAGCCACGTCACGTCTACCTCTCACGATTCATCGCTCCACTGCCAACTAATTAACACTGACCTGGCACTCTTTGGCGATACTTGGCCATTGCGCCACCAAGACGTCTCATTCATCACACACATCATGTTCATCAAGGTCACAATTAGGTACCATTTACAGCAAAGGGTCCTGCATACGCAAAATCGAGGAAGCATTCGTACACCGCTTCAAAACCAAACCAAGCAAACAAGAATAAAAGGGACGAGAACGCAGGGTTACGACACGCATGTCAGAGAGAGAGAGAGAGAGAGAGAGTTTAGGTGCGCGGTGACAGCTTATTAGTTCCGGCGAACGGAAGGGCCAGGGCTTAACCTACAGCCCCCTGCTGAGGCGAATGGATGTCTTCGCTGTGAGCGCCCGCTGGTCGATTCGAGTGCCGTTGTAGAACGTGACCGGCCTCCCGGGCGTACGTGACCGCATATATCGCGAGCGCAACGATCCGCTCCATGATTTATCGGTGTGAGGTCGTCGAGGAGCGCCTCATGCGCCGCCTCCTCGCCCTCCTTATTTGAGAGCGAGATAGCCACTAGCGAAGATGGGAGCTAAACGACCACAGCAAACGCTGGGGCTTTTTTTTTACCTGATTTCCAAGGCGGACGTCAGCATGTTGCAAGAGGGTTGCGGAGGGGGGAAACTCTCGGGGACTTCACTCTGTCTACTTTCTCGCTTTCTGTTTTAAGTAGCAGGTATACGATGAGTGGTTTTCCCGACAAAATGTGGTGTCGCGGAGAGAGCACGACTGGCTGTTTCTTTTGATTCATAGCGTCATTTCGGTATGCACAAGGTTCGGGGGAAACAATGAGAGCTCAACAAAATTTTTCTTTATTACTTTATTTTTATGCAAAACTTTTCTTCGTCTTTCAATGATTACGCAACGGACATTGAGCCTTGACGTTATAAGAAGCAGAGCCGTTATAATGTAACACTTCGCATAGGTAACGTACACGGAGCACCGCTCGGGCCACCGACGAAGCTCGTGCAGAAATGGAAATCGGCATATTTTCCCGGCACTGCGATCTTACCGACCTGGGTCGAAGTTCCCTTCGTAATGATCTACTTGTCGTGGCGAGAACTTTATCAAAATGCGTCCCGATGACTAACACTGTGTCTTCCAGAAGTTTATGTGCGTTACATATAGTGTACGACTCTGATCGGCGAATAAAAGTAGGCGGACAAAAAAGGTGACGCACAGCGTTGAGCTTGTTGTTTGCCATTATGCTAGGTAGATATTGCCATTATGCAAGGTAGATATTGCCATTATGTAAGGCAACATAGGAAGGAGAACGAAGAAGAAGCCGCATGTGTCTCCACCACCGGTAGGCGCCACTTCCACAATCGGAGACGGCGTGGACTAGAGTCGACATTGAAAACGATTTTTTTTGTTGTTGATTTCTTTCTAGTTTTCGAAAGGTTGATTGATCGGGCGTACGGAGCGGATGGCGGTTGGCGAAGAGCCCATCCCGACGAGGGCACTCCTAAAAGGCGGCTCCGAACCATACAGAGCCTCGGAAGCCCCGGCAACCACGCAGGGCCTATTTCCCGAAAGTCAGCGCGCGCGTATACGTAGGCCCCGAAGGTGAGAAGCAGGGGTGGTACGAGTTGAGGTTGCGTTGCCGAGGCTGGCTGACTGACGTCATGCCCGCTTCCTCCGTGACCGGAGAACGCCTTTTGGCTTTCGCCCGTCTCGAACATGCAAAATCAGTAAGCGACCACGGAGGGCGAAACCGGGATCCTTCCCGAAGAAGGCCACTTCACTCGCTCAATCCTGCACGTGTCGTCCTAGCCGCAAAAGCGCACGCGCGCGTACTTAGCAGACGCCTTCCACGGAAGCGCAGTCCCGCCGCGTATATATATATATATATATACGTCGCTACCCCAATCGCCGCATAAATGATAGACGACGCACTCAGCGCGGGCTGACGGAGGAGCGACCCGATGCGGAATCAATTCGGGCGCGGCGTCCCTGGTCGAGCTGCAGAGTTTTGAAATACCGAGACGAAGAGAAAGGCCGCGGTGGCGGAGGAGACGCCCTATGGCTGAGCACTTCTCTTCAGCGCAGCGAAAATGCGGCGAGTCACCCTTCTTTGCAGTGGGGCTCGCGTGAGTGCGCGTTTGTCAGTCGCGTATACAGTCGGGATGCTCCGCCTTGGGAGAGGCCGCCTGAAGAACGCTAGACATGATTGCGCTTTTGAAAGTAAGCGTGGCGGTATTTTTTCTCGGTATTTTTTTACGGAGAACGTTATACACACGTGCAATGATACCTTTTGTTACCAAAAGGATGACGATTTCCTTGGAATAGAAATACAAGAGAGCCGGTATAGGACCGAACCACGGTCTCGATTGTTCTGTCAGAGGTAAGAACTATATATGTTAGGCTACCGGTCAGTAAAAAACACGCACAAAGAAAACACACAAAAAAACTGAACTGCTCAAATAAATGAAAATTTAAAAAGTATGAATTTACGAAAATTTAGTTATTTTGATGTCATAGCGGCAAAAAATAAAAATGCTCTCCGCTTGGAGCCGAAGACATCATCACCTCCGCTCCTACCCGTGACAGTTGACATTTCTTCCACTTTTATTTACATGTTTTTTTATTAGGATGAGTATGATTATCGGAAGGTTGCTCTTCCTCTTCAATTGTATTGAGAGTTCAATAGAAAAAATAATTTCTTTCTGGTATCTTTTTCTTGGGTTTGTCGCCTACTAGTTTCACGGTCCTTAAAGTATACATGCAGATGCCAGCATTAAAAAAAGAACTGAAAACAGAAGAAAGAAAAGTGCAAATAATTGAAGTATATCTGTTTGTTTATTAAAAGGCTCACGCACAGTCACTTTAATTGTTCTTGTGGTACTCACTTATACAGATAGATAAAATAATCAGAATTAAGATAAAGGTAACACGAGAAATCAGCTCTGCGAAATTTCGCAAAATCGATCGACTCTCATGGAAAAGTTCCTGAATAGGTTATGTTTCATAGAAAAAACATGTGCAACAATTGATTGTTCCCTGCCTAGGCCCTACTCGCATTCAAATGTGCACCCACGAGCTTCAAAGCAATTTCAACGCATCTAGCAGCTCTCCTAGGTGAATGTTGAGTGATTTCGTGCGATAGTGATCACACAGTTGCATGAGAGAGCTCGCGAGCGAATCGCGTGCAAACGTAGAAGCAGTTAGTGAGTGAATATTATACCGGCATAACAGGAAAGTGCGATACAACAGCGCTTGACACAGAAGAAAGGCAAGGTATTTCGGGGCGCATTAGTGTACAATGTGCTTTGATATTTCATGTTTTTCCATGTTTTGTATTCGGGAGGGAAGAGAGAAGACCGCCAGAAGACCTTGTTTACCTTTCTTAGATGTAAACCGCTGCTGAGTGGCCTTAATTTCCCCTTTGCCACCTTACACTGCTTTAGTATAATATTACTCTTACAAAGAGCCCTCTAGTTAATCTTTACTTTCTGTCTTATTAGATTGCACAATCTTCGGGATCTTCCCACATTTTTCCCCGAGTAAATCACAGTTTCGCTTCCGGTTTTAGGCGCAGCAGTTTAAACGAGCGCTGGGTTCCATTTCATTTCAGCCTTTTTTTTCCCAAACGCATTTATACGGCTCCGAGTTAGGTATTCGCTAACTTGGTGCGTCTTCTTCAATCCAAGGTTCATGTTGGCGCCTTTTCTTTGCCCTACATGCAACAGAAGGCCACGATCGTCAAATTTACAAGACTAAAAGGGTTATGTATCTCGATCCTACGAACTGCAAATCAATCTGAACTCGCCAAAGAAGATGTTGTCTTCAAAAACATGGCAACATGAGCGACGCAAGCGCGCGCGCGTAGCTTGAAGATGGTTTGGGGCCGTTCGCTACCCTTCACTTCTGGGGCGATAATTCACGAGCGGTCACTTTCAGAGATACGATCGCGTTCGCGAGATTTCGCGTGACTCGGTACCGGATGCGTCGGCCTGCAGCGTTTCTCGCATTGTGCCAAGCTCCCTATCTTCGCACAGCGCCAGCAACGCTGTCGGCCGTATATAATTTGACGTGTCCGGACGCGAGTCACGCGAAGTCTCAAGACAGTGACCGTATTCCTGCAAGTTATCTCTCGGGAATACCCCCTTTGCTTGTAGCCAACCGGACGTGCGACTGGTTAAGCCCCCTACCTTCTTCTTGTCCTTTCTTTCAAATGCACAGGCATTTCTATGCCTACTCAACGAGGAAACCCGCCAGTCCTTATGCCTGTCCGTCCGTATGTCCTTCACGTAAGGCGATCACTTTCAAGATAGGGCCCGCTGCAGCGAGCGAATTGACCTTCGTGCTGCCTCTCGCTTCAACGCGAACTGAGCGGCGAGAAGACAGTGCACACGAGGCTATCAGCACTTGGCGCACTCTGTTCCCATCGCAGATGGCTTTCAAGATAGGGCCCGTGCGGCCGAACGATGCGGAACCGCCACCGGAGTACGTTTGATCACGGTTGATAATGGTTCGATGCGGATAGATAAGGCGCTAAAGGGCGATAACGGCTTATAATGATCGGAACGTCATCGGCGCATCTGGCGGCGCAACCTGCAGTAGCTCGCTTGCGTCATCAATTCACCTTTCGCCGCCGTCCGCAGCAGTTCGTGTCGCCGCAGCGCTGTCATTTGTAGTGGGCGGATCGAGTGTCAAGACATTTATAATGACACCGGGCTGCGGGGAGATGAGCAAATGGAACAATGCTCACGCATACTTAGAATAAGACAGCTCCCACAGAGAATTTTCTGCGTGAATTCTGAAATCTGAAAACGCCGGCATTACTTGTGCGTGTTTCTTGCAGTTTCTCTTCGGGCACCGATTTTGCACTCAACTGAGTGGGAGCTCAGCCTCAGGTAAGCACCGAAACCGCAGCACTCTGCATGAGTCCCGTCTTTCGCGCGCCTGATGGTGGGGGCTAAAGCGACCGCGCTATTAAATAGCGCCCCGACATTTGGAATATCCAAAAAGGTGTTTTCGCCCGACGTCGGCGTAGTGCGGTCACTGCCAGTACATCTCCCAGAGCGAACATTATGCATGCTCCAACGATTGCTCACTCAAGTTTATTATTATTGCCTCGCGGTTTACCTTACTCACATCGCTGAAAATGTTATGCCAAGAGAAACCAAGCGACTGGTAGGAAAATTCGGGGGCTGCGAACCCGGACACCGGAGGTAATGCTGAAAAATCACGAACCGAGCGAGATGACAAGCCATCTTGAAGATCGGCAAAGAGCGCGGAGGAAGCTTTTGGGCGTCTCGCGTTACGAGTATGCCGCGCCGTCCGCTTTCCGAGATTATCTCGACCGAAACCGGAGGAATGCGGCGGCACACAGCCCGAATTTTTGTAGTTGGACCGTTTTCACTCACTGTCCTGTTCTTTCCCCGGAGTCATTTTTCAAAAGAGGAGTTCAATTTTACGCTACATTAGGGAGCCAGACAGCGGAAACCCAAAGACGTGACAACAATCCGCTAGAAGACGGCAACAAAACCGTCGGTCATAAATTTACCCATGTTTTGATGTACGGTACGTCTGTCATACAAGCTTAGAGCTTTCCAATTATGTTTCGTGTTTTTGTCCCTCGCTTTGGCATACGTTGGACCCTATTCGACATTCGCTTGCAAAGTTTGAAACCCTTATTCACGTACCGCGTAGTCGCTACGACTGATAAGTAAATAAGTAAAAAAAAGTATAAGTCTTACAGAAGCTCTAACTGTAGTAGACCTTGCAGGTGCGGCACCGTTCACATAGTCAAGCAGCTAAAGTAAAGAGATGGTTCTCAAAAACGATTGCTTAAATGTCCGCTCCAAAGACTTGTGTGACTTTCAGAGGATGCCACCTACTCCATCTTAGCGCTCCCTATTCGGGAGCTTTTGTCAATAGCATGGGAGAATTTTAAATAATTTCGGCCATTTCCCCTCAATCTATCCACCACAACTTTCTGGGCACGTGCATACACATCGTGCAATGTTTCATCGACGGCCACAGGATTGCATTATCGCGTTTATTTCTTTACAGCAACTAGGGAAAACACAGGGAAGGCGGGAGATGAAAATTCATGACGATGAGCAAAACGAAAATCAGCAAGTAGAAATCTTATCTTTGACATCAAAACGCAATTATGCCGCTTCGATGCATCATCATCCAGATTTTTTTAATAGTGACGCGCAAGTATCGACCGCACTAACACTGTTCAGTGCCAGCCGTTGTGTGCTATGCTCTTCCCTTTAACAACGCACACGCCCTGTCCCTGTTATACACGTGGCCCGCATCGTTCACAGGAATTCCTGACGATACCCCACGATTTTCTTTCATTTACTACCATGCACTGACCATCCTTTGACGCTCAACGATGAGCACTACAAGCTAGATTAAGCCGATTGAATAATAGAATGCTCTCGGAGGAAGTGATCCCAGGTCCTCGGTATAGTCATTCGTGCATGCACTTCTTGAAGGCGACTGGACTGTCCGAACGCTTGTGACAGCGGACATTCCTATGCGAATGTGGTCAGAGGGACTGACTCTTTATTATGTTTCTTATCTTTACTTCTTACTTATCATCCCCCCCCCCCCCCCCCAGATTACGGCAGCCAACCAGGTATCCTTTTGGTTAACCTCCCTACATTTCCTTCTTCGTTATTCTCTTTTTGTATCTCTGACAATACCTCGCGAGTGCTGATAATATCCTTTCCTTATATTTTTTTCTTTGACGGATTCGCAATTTACGTAAGACGAAAAGAAAAAGAAAGGAAATATCATCACAAATGTCACGTCTTACTCGTGCACGTGCCCACCGCTCTTCTTTCCGTCTTTACTACCCCTTTCCCTTGCCCTAGTGCAGGGTAGCGAACCGGAGGCTTTAACTCTGGTTAACCTCCCTGCCTTTCTGTCATTTACATCTCTCTCTCTCTCTCTAGTCGCTATGGTGTTTGGCTACTAAGCACGAGGACGCGGGACCGAATCCCGGCCACGGCGGCTGCATTTCGGTGGGGGCGAAATGTGAAAACACCCGTGTACTTACATTTGGGTGTATGTTAAAGAATCCAAGGTCGCCCAAATTTCCGGAGTCCCTCACTATGGCGTGCCTCATGATCAGATCGTGATTTCGGCAAAACCCCATATTATTATGTTATTTTATACTCGTGCACGTGTTCGGCTTCACAATGTCTTTTTCGTTTTTTTTTTTTTTTTTTTTTTGTAAGCAGGACCGAGCAGATAACTCTGGCATGGCGAGTGTCCTCCTGAATTAAACGGCACAGTAGGTGATGCTCACGCTCGAGTGGGCATTGCGTTCTTTCCCGAACTATCGCCGATCTCACCCTTGCAAGTCTCTGAGCATCGGAAAGACCGGCGCTCGCGTGGTATCGGCAAACATCTACCAGTGGATTGAACGTGTACTACGGACACGGTGTTTCAGAACGCGCTCCGGTCAGCTCCTCGAGATACGACGAAATGTTCCAGCATAGATGGCAACGAGATTTAAGCCGTCCGCCCTACTACGGGCGTTGGGAGGACACGTCTTTACTCGTGTCTCCGTGCAGGCTAAAGGCACCACAACGGCCAGTCGCAGCGTCATATAAGGCGCTCAAACCGAGGCATGAACATCCAGAGTCCCATAGCACGCACGGTGCGCTTCAATCCTTCACTGCTGACGAGACTCCATAGGGCCTTTCTGAAAATGTAGCCTCGCCGCCAAAGACGGTGACGTGCCGCTGGGATGTGGAAGCGCCATCCTTTCCGCGACCCGCTTCTTCCGTCCTCCTTTATCAGGCCGCGCCGAGAGCGATATACATTCCGTGCGGAGGCCGTGCTGAGCCAGCCACGGTGCCAGCGTGCCTGACAGGCATGTTTGCCTCCGCTTCTGGAGCCGGCGCACCTTCCCCCCCCCCCCCCTCCTTTTTTTTTGTCCCCACCACGCTTGTTTGTTCCTGGGGGCAGAACCCACCACAGCGGTGGCGTGGAGACGGCAAGAGTAAGGGGCGAGATAGGTTAGCTTGCGGGCACATAGCTGGCAGCACCGATGGGAGGAATGGAGAGATGGGCTAAAGAAGGGCGGCGGGGTGGGCAAACAAGCTCTGCAGTGGCCTCGCGGCAGCATTCAACCCGGGGCCGGCAGGCAAGCGGGCCGCGGACGCCTGTCCGATTTTCCGGCAGGGCGCACTCTCCTGCCGCCACCGCAGCAGCACAGCGGCAATTGATCGAGTGGTCGGATCGAAATTGAGACTTGGACAGGTGGCGAGCGGGAGGCCTTTAGACAGCGCGGCGTACGGTGAGGCGCCGCTGCGCAGCGTATACGCACGCACACGCAGGCGCGCCGAGCAACCGCGTGTAAGGGGAGAAGGAAGGGGGAAAGAAGGACTAGCAACAATGACGAGATCGAAAGCACGCCCAAATCAGGCCCGGCAGCAGCTGTCGGGATTTACCAACGCTTCGCCACCGTTTGTATAGCGTACGGTGCGCGGCGAGATGGTTGACGCGCTGCTGTCGGCGGCCGCAGAAAGGAGCGAGCTGGCGCTCTCCCTCCCGCTGGCGGTCGCTGATTTGCGGTGAGCCACCGTGAAAACGTTCTACTGCGAATTCCCTTCATCGGCTCCCCGATTGCCTCGCAGCAGCATGTGAGGAGCGTGCGAATCCCTGACGGGGGGCATCTCTGTCTTCCTGGCCGTGCGCGAGGATTCAGCGCCGTTCTCGTTGCGTCAGCGTATAGTCTCCACATACATAGAAGAATGCAGAAGAGAAAATATGCATTGCGGAACGGTACATATTTTTAGCAAATATCTTTTCATGACGTAGATTGATTTGCTCGTGTAAACAATCAGGCAAACGAACAAAAAGAAGAAAGCTAAAAAGAGGCGAAGTGATGAAATGTTTCGATTGCTGTACCGTTTAAAACATATTGCAGTCCCTTCGTGGGTAGGAACGTGTTCAAGCACACCAGCATGAGTTTCTTTTCTTATGTTCTGCAGCCACACGGACATTATTGGGAAATCCTGCCTTCTTGTTGACCCGCCGAAAATGCCCCAGAGAACTTATGCTTTTGGATGGACATCAATTATTTCGAGACTCTGATCTTGTAGGGCAGACTACGCTGACTCTGCGACTATTCAGCTACCGTGGGAATGATGGTTAGTACTTGGGCTTGTATATTATTCGTGTATATGGCTTTTAACTTTTCTTTTGACATTGTTTATTACGCTTCTATTGTAGAAGTTCGAGAACTCGTTATTTCTTTAGGACAAATAATATCTGCGCCAATGCGTAACCAGTGAGAACATATAACGGAACACTTTGCCGCAAATGACGAAAAGTCACGAAGCCATTTGGAGCCAGGGCGAAGTTTAGGCAAACACAGGTAAATGATGACCAGTATACTGTCCGCCATCCCCGTCCTGGCTGAGAGGCCATTATTCCAGCTGCCGTTCACAGTAGCGCCGGAATTCGCTTAGTGATTCCTGTAAGAAACTATACGTAGCTCGGTTTCTTGTCGAACAGCCAATCCCGGACACAGTGTAATATTAAACTAGGTCCATGTGAACATGCGTTTGCGATTGTGCAGGGAGTGTAAGTCAATACCGTAAATTATAAATAAAATACAATTGCACGGATCATGCTCCTTTTTGCATAGCATTTGTTTAAAACGATTCAAGAAAACTTCGATTAACGCTTTTTCCTAACAAGTGCTTTGGGTCTGTCGTAATCTCTGTTTTCTTTTTTTCTTTCTGGCATCACTCACCGTATACCTGGAATCGTTTAACGCACGGCGTTAAGCGCCAGGGAGCGACGAGTGGACCGTTTCACGCTGCTCGCGACAGCCATATCGTCTTGTGCTCATCAGATGGGAAGGAGAGAGAAATATGTGAGTGGGGGAGGGGGATAACGACCTATACGTCAGTTCGGTCAGCAGCGCTGTCCTTCCTCGCTGGGGGGAGGAGGAGGAGGCGAGGCGAAATGCTGCGCACACATTGCCAGCGTCGCGGAGCTGTCGGTGCGGTTTCGGAGAAGTGGCTGGCTTCCCGCTCCGAAACGAGGGTGCTCGAATCAACACGTCACACTGAAGGCCCGCCGCCGTAGTCGATGTAGCCTCTCCCCTCCCCTCCCGCCCGTACCACACGGACGGCGGCCGCGGTGTCCACATAGGGCGCCGGGTTTCCCCTTTCTGTGCGTCGCCACCTTGCGCAAACCGTGCGGTACGGTTCCCTTCGTGCGGACCGCAGTGCACAGCGAGGAATCCCACTGTACTGTATACTACACGGTGCGCCGTGCTGTGAGAAGTCGTCGTATATATATATATATATATAGCCGTCCACTATTCCCGCCATCATCGTCGCCAGAACCACTCTGTGCGAAGACTGTGTGTTGGTCCGTCTCGCTGCGCTCTGGAGTGGTGCGTCCGTTCGGCAGCTTGGCGGCTCCGTTTGCGGGACTCATCGATCGCGCAAATGGCTACGCGCAGGGTTAGAATTCCGCGACACACGCGTGACGTGTAGTGGACCACTTGCAGCCGAAGTACCCGGCAGCCGGGAAGCAAGGACCGGCGGGGGGGTGCGCCGCTTGTTCCCCTCTCGGATGACGGAGGGGACGTGGATTCGTGCGGTGCATCCGCAGGCACGCGTAATAAGCAGCGGCGTCATTTAACATGTAACGTACCTGATTTCTCAAGTTAAGGCCGAACTATCTTGTACCAAGCTGAAGAACCCGTTTCTTTCTTTCTTTCTTTTCTTTAAGGATGTTTTAGCGACCGAGAAAGCGCTAGTTGCAGTCCAACAATAAAAGCTGGATACGGTATAACAAGGGACTTCGAATGTATAGGAACTGTTGAAAAGAAATAACGGTTGGTTGTAGCGCACATTGAAAACAAAAGAAGCTGAAAACGAACGTGCAGATAGACGAAAGCGATTACGTCTGTTCCTGTGTTCGCGGGTCTGTTTTATTCTTTATAGTTTACACTCCTTAAGCGGTACAAATCACCGGTACAAGTTTACCGAGAATTCGCGCTTTGTGGTCGCATCGCATGCACCTAAGCTCATTAGATTGTCGCAGATTAGCGTGCAGGCTTCCGGGCATAAACATCAAATCTGATAAACGAAAAATGCGTGGTTCTGGCTCCTGCGATCTGTTTATCAACCCTGCCAGTGTGCGGAGCGAAGAGCCGAAATCACGTGAGTGAGAGCGTCGTTCTTTTCGCCTGTGTTTTGTTGGGGCCAATTATGTACGTGTTGTTAGTGTGTGGAATATAACACTCCACACTGTGAGTGCATGAGTTTGTAAAGCAAGCTCAAAGTGACGAGGTCCAGCTGCAGAAGTCTGCTGCTGCCGAGGCAAAGCGGGAGGAAGTGACAAAAGTTTGAAAATCACTGGATGAAACGAAGGGAAGTCAATTCATAAACCAGCTAACTCTAACATCTTTCTTTTTTACTTTCTCATAGACCCAGAAGTGTGTTGACATTTCGTAGTGTAGTCTCATATTAGCGAACCTGCATCGATGACAGGTCAACATATCCCGCATGGTTGGGCAACAGAGCCTGTCGACCATAATGCAGCTCTGTCCTTTGCAAATGTGTTACCTTCGCGTCTAATAAACCTTTCGATCATGTCACCACTCACGGGACACCACAAGCAAAATCACGAGTTCTAGCACGATTATTTTCAGTATAGACCGAGTTGCTGGAAGCCATGTCAATTTGTGAACGTAGCAAAGTACCATTCGTTGGAGTCCGCCCCTCTCCTCTATTTTTTTCTTCCTCGTTTCCTAAAGCTACGTACATAAATGAGATAAGACCAAGAAAGGGAAAACGAATGAGGACTTCGGACCAACGGGGTTTGTTGGATGCAATGCATTAGGTGTGACAAGCTCGTCGTCGCGCCTGAAGCGTTCGATAACAGCCGTGGCGAATGACACTCCAGCAGGGGAACGGCGAAAGCAGCAGCGTGTGTTAGAAAAGTAAGAACGTCGTGAACCAGAGCAGGAACGCATTCGTCGCGTCCAAAAGGAAAGGACGGAAGGAAAACAAGAAAGCAACGCAGGGCGTATATAACTGACAGGAGAAAGCGAGGGCAGAACAGGACGAAATGGAAAGGACACTTACGCCGAAAAAGGCACTGCGTGGAGTTGAAGAGAGAACCTACGCAAGTGCGTCACTGTGCAGCAAGCTGTTCGTACCGAGATAGACTTCGAGAAACGAGCGCAGGATTGAAAGTGACACGGGCCGGCGCCTGAAGGAGAGAACACAGGCAGAATTATAAGAAGAAAATGGGGGGAGGGATGGAGGGCTTGGGGATCAAAAGAGGATCGGTGCCCAGAGGCGTCCGATCTGCGGAAAGGTTCGGTTTGCAATAGCCTCACCGCCAGGGAGAAACGAATGATCCGGAAAGAAAGGGAATGTTAGTAGAAAGGACGGGAAGACAAGTTAGCCTGTACAGGAAAAAAATAGAAGAAAGAAAGAAAAAAAAGCACGCTGCATGATGACGAGCAAAACCGAGGAGCGTATACTCTGAGAGACAGTGTCGAAGCTGCCCTCTTTCTACGCCATATCCCCAACCCCTCTCTCCACTTGTATGGACAGCGCTTGAACCTCGCCCATTCTCCTCACCTGCCTTCACACGTCCCCCCTGTCCAGCTCCTGGATTTCGTGGGTCGTTTCTCCTTCATGGCGGGACCTTTCGTTCTTCGTCTCCGCTATCGAATCGAGGTCAAAGGATAGCACAGTGAAACGAAGCAAGTAAAGGCGGGCAACAAAAAAAAAATTAAAGAAAGCAGTCCTGTAAGTAAAGGGATGCGCTGATATAAACAACAACAGCGTAACGGACGCTCGGGAGAAACGAGAGATACGCAGAATAAAACACGCTACACACAGGGACAAAATAAAGAAAGAAAGGAAGGCAGAACGGTAGGTGATGCGAAGGAGCAAAAGAACGGAACAGAGAAGAAAACGAGAGGATGAAGACGGGCGGTGGCGGCGGGCCAAAGTGGAAGACGACCGGAATTATATTGATACAGCCGGGTAGATTGAGAGATACCCGTTGGACGCGCCCCGGCGCGGCAGAAATAACAGGCGCCCGCGAAGGGGAGAGAGAGACAAGAAATAAAGACGAGAAACAGAGATGGGAAATGGAGAGATAATACGTATATCAAGCGCAGTTCTGCCCCCTTCCATTCTGGCCGTCTCTCACTCTACGTAAACGAATAGACACCGCGGAGAGCCAGACATCAACTGAGGCGAGAGGCAGTCGAGAGAGAAAGCACTACAGAAAGAAGAAAAGTTACGGAGAATGAAAGAGAGAAAAAAAAGCGAGATGAGTAGATAGAAACGGAGTGACGACGCTCAAAAGGGAAGGAAAAAATAAAAGAAAGCTCCGCATGCGGCGCCTTTCTCGGTCGTCCTTTTGCCCAGGGGCAACGGAAGGCAGACCGAAACCAAGCATCGCGGCGGTGCGGGATGCGAAGGAAGACCGCTGCCGCCACCACGACAGCCACCAGCGGTGGCACCGGCAAGAGCAAGAAGCGTCACGTCGATGCCTTTGTTTTGCCAACTGCGCGGACCACTCGGTCCCATATATCGGGAGAGTGCCACCCCTCTTCGTGCTGCTGCCACGGGGCTTCGCCGCGTTCCCCGCCAAATACGTGGCGAGGCGCTGTGCAAATAAACCGATCCGCCACTACGGGCCTGCTCGGGCGCCGTTTTCCTCTTTTCCGTGCCGTCTCCCTTGGCTGACGGGCTCGCTCTTTCTCCGATACGAACGGAGGAGGTCACTTTGTCTCCCTTTGTTTGTGAGTGCGTTTGTCGCTGCCGAGGAGGCAGGCAGCCGCGGCCTCCTGTAACCCCCCCCCCCCCCCCCAACCGACGACCATCTTTTTCTCGGCGTACTTCATGTCACACACTCGCCAGATATGCCACGGGCTTCTTCCCTCTCTGCCGTCACGCTCCCTTTCGGACACTCGGAAACACTTCGACACGTCCAAGCCGACCACCTTGTCGAGCTTTTCGTACTCCACATTTGGTTCCTCGTTTTGGTAAGTTCACAGCCTCGTTGTTCCGGGCGTCTTACTTCTCAGTTTAAGTTTACTCGACTAGGACATGAAATCGCGCTCAGTGGGAAGCGTATAGCTTTTGTGCACAAACCCTCACGGGCATAGTGTCGTCACGTGTAGCTATAACTAGAAATCGTTTAAACGGCCGATGTATTCTCTGCAGCTGTATTTGTTGCCCTTGAGACCCCGACAAGTAGCGGTGACGCAGCAGAATGGACGGAGTGCCAGATGACATTATTACGAAAGGCACTTGTCAAAGATTTCATCTAAGATAAGCGCGGGGGCAAAGGCCTATAGCGCTGAGCTTGGAGTTTCTCTCAGAAAGTGACAATACGCGGCAACTTCTAGCTCGAATCAGCAATTCCCGAGAGCTAAGAAGCTGCACCGAAGCATAGACTTAGCATTATAAGCGTTACCTTTTGTTCGTTTCTGGCTACATTGTACAAATCACAAAAAAGAGGCAAAACTTTCTTGTTTGATGCTAGAGCTGGCGCGTTGGTATACACCGTTCTACGAATAATCATAATCCGAATGCTTTCAATAGATTAAGCGCCAAAAGTGACGGCACACAAGAAGAAATACAGACAGGACAAGGCGCTGGACAGGAAGGAAGGAAGCGCCTTGTCCTGTCTGTATTTCTTCTTGTGTGCCGTCACTTTTGGCGCTTAATCTATTGAAAGCTATGCACCAACTAGCCCCACAACGTGTTTTACTGCAGTACCGAATGCTTACATGCGACAAACAATGGTGAAACCTGTTTACTGCACACATCTCTTTTGGGTGACTTCTTAAGTTTACACCACTGAGAGAACGCAATGTATGTACGATTCTAGCAGATTCTGCACATTTGTCATTGCAGTATAGTTGGCTGCTCTGTCTAGAACCAAAGTTCGACCGCAAGCAAAATGCGCCCACCGATCGGGTTGTACGACATATCTCAAGTCTTCCGCTCACATGCAGAGCAGCAGAACAAATAGCTTGAGCTTCTTTCCTTCTTTCTCTTTTCTTTCTTTTCAGTAAGTACCCTTTCTCCCTCTCCTTACTCGTCACTCGATTGCCCATTTCAGCAAACTCGATTTCTCGGACGAGTACATTTATTTTAGCTAAAGAGCCGAAGCTCTCAAGACTGCGAATTGATCTCGCTGGCCAGCAGATACACGTACTCAAAGTTCAGTCCCTGATATTTGCAAGCTGCGGGCTGGCACACGGGGAACTTCCTAGGAAAGCTGTGCCGAGAACTAAGCGGAGTAGCGGCGCCAGGCGCTCGGAAGAGAACGGCCGGGGAACGGGTGGCGGCTGGAATTCCGTCTCCCAGCAGCGCATCGCTGTTGGCTCGTTGGCGCTCGCCTGGGAAAACTTTGCCAAGACAAATGCGCCGGGAAGGCGGCTGCGCCGCCTTTCCGCCCCTACGGATCCGAAATGCGCCTACGCTAGCTGTTCTGACGGCAGCGAGCTTTTTTTTTTTTTTCGATTCTTCGCCGACTGGCTGCCGCCACCATCTCTGCCTCCTACGGGGACCGGCGTGAAGCGCGAAGCGCGTGATAAGCAAAAGGCGCGCTTATTCAGTGCCGTGGCTTGAGGGATTCGTCTGTCGTGCTGCCACGGGAACAGTGCCTCCTCGCGACAGTGGTGCTTGCGCATGCGAAATGAGTCGCCGATATTGCGAGGACCTTTCATCTATACACGCACCTTCTGCACACGTAAAACGTAACTTGAATGCTGGCGGGTGTTGCATTAACGTCTAATCAAATATCAAACGCCGACCGCGAGCTTATGTAACACTGTACAGAGCAATACATTAGCCCTCGTGACACTGAGTTTTATGCGACCCAAGCGTTCCGCAGCAATGGGAAAGGGAGTCAGTTTCCGGCATTTGCGCCCGTGTGAGCTTTGATTGACTACGCATGCGCAAGATAATTTCCGAGGTTGCGACACGCGCGCTGGGATTGTGTTGGTAACAGATTAACAGCGCGAGCTAGAAACTAATCACAAAGAAGGACAGTTCGACCGCTGTCCTGTTGTCCATTAATTATCATTCGCCATTTGCTCGCGCTGTCAACGTGTTACCATGAGTTAGCAAGAACATCTCAAACCCATAGCTGTACCGGTCCGTAAAAGTGCGGCTTTCTAACACTACTATTACCAGTTTTCTACTAAACGTTATATCAATAAGCAAGCCAAGTATAAATTGGTGTTCCGGTGAATCTACGGGCTCGGGCTTGATCGAATTTTTCACATAAGCTTCAGCTCGCGTGGAGCGTTCTTTACATTTTATTCTTGGACAGAGGACTTCTGGATTTCGTCTCGAATAGAGAGAGAGAGAGAGAGAGAGAAAGAGAGAGCGAGAGCCCTTTAATGGAAGGCAGAGATTTTAGCCGACATATAGACATCGCTGACATGCTACTCTGCGTGGGGAAGAGAATTGGAGAAAGAAAGAGAGACAAAAAAAAAAAAAAAAACATTGGTCAAGTCGACAAACATTAGTTCTACCCTGTCACCCTCATGCACCTTTCATGCGGCAAATTCTGCCACCTCATTGTAGAACGGTGCATACACTGAAGGACCCTGCCGTTGCACGCCATTGCCCGTGAGTCAAAAAAGACAATGCCTAATTTTTTTAAAACTTATTCCAGAATAAGCCGCAGAAGCATTCGTAGTACATGGCTATGCTGGCACAAATAAGTAGACGATTTGCTGATACAACTGATGCCACCGTTTATCTTGTGGTTTTCCGGAGTGCTAAGTGTCCACATTGCAGTCTACAAAAAAAAAAAAAAAAGAAAAACAGAAACTAGAGTGGTTTCGCTTTGTGGGCGACCGAGAGCTCCGTCTTTTGTTCAAGCAACGTATATTTGACAACTGGTACAGACACCAATTTTACAGGCTTCTTAATTAATCTGTACCAAACACGCGAACAATGCGTGCTAGTACTTTATATTGCTCAAGTTACGCCACAAAATAACACTTCTGAGCGATATTGTAGCGAGAGTTAGCCATTTAAGCAGAGAGTCGAGCTTCGCTTACGTGACTCCTTTTTACAATGAAGCATTCCGTATAATGGCTTCTTTTCTTAACTTTGCTAGTGTACGTGTAGGCAAAAATAATAGAGGATTATTAAAAAAAATATATGTGAATTGGCTCATGGACACGTTTATTCATATAGCACGTTGCCGTCGGTTGTCTACATTACTGCATAGGTAATCCTAGTGAGCACGTGTACTATTCAGTCCGCCGGCCCTATCCTGCAGCAAAAGCACAGAGGTACGGTCTCGCCAATGAAGTTATTGAATGTAAGTTATTATTCATACCTATATACACCACGAGGGTAGCTACAGATGTTTTCAAAGTGGATGCGACATTTTGCGAACATATCCAGAAATGCTGAAAGGTCGCTGAAACTGTATAGGGGTGATTAAGACAGGTTGTTTTCTGATAATTCATTCCGTGCTTCTTTCTTTCTTTCTTTCTTTCTTTCTTTCTTTCTTTCTTTCTTTCTTTCTTTCTTTCTTTCTCCATTGATTCATTCATATAGGCCATCGCCACACAAGTTCTGCAGTGCTGCACACATCTACAACGAGCCATCTTTGCCACGGCTGCCTTTCCGTGTCAGTAGCCCCGCGACGAGTACGGCGTGGCCTGTCTGCTCCCAATGGAGAAATAAGCTGCCCAGATGTCTCGCTTGGGTTCGCATTAGCGAACCCGACGGAGGAAGAGCGTTCGTTTCAACTTCGAGCAATTTTCTTTACCTCTCTGATTTCTTTTCTTTTTCTTCTGTTTTATTTCTCTGCCTTCGTATTACATCTGTTGTTGTGCGTGGTCTGCCGCTGGGCCACAATTTCAATTTGGTGACGACGCGAAGTGCGAACTCGAGTTAACTAAAGCGCGTGGCATTGATATCGTTTAGGCAAAGCTCGGTTCTTAATTGACGGAGCTCTAAGGTGGAGGCTCCACTGCTTAAAGTGCCCGTCCTTTCAGGTGTTCCTTCTAGTGTCCTCGATCGTTTCTTGCACTTTAAGTCGAATGTTGAGTTCTTACAACTCGGCTAAATTTCAGCTTTGTACGTTACGTAATTAGTAGCAGTTACACCCCACACTGCCTCTTCGCTGTTACAAACTGAAATAAGTTACTGGCAAATAATGCACCAGTTTATGAACTCAGTATTGCAACTATATTAAAACAAAAGGAAGAAGGAAAATTCTATTGCGACACCGCGAGTAAACGGGAACAATATAGGGCTGTGTAAAGACGCTTTTTTAAGCTTGAAACATGTGGGATTTGGTTTGTTTCTTATTACGGTCGCGCAGTGGAAGCACAAGTTTGGAGGCAGCCTCGTGGGGCTGCATCTATACCACATCCGCATTGGACGCCGCCTCACTATGCTGGATAGCCAGCTATATCCGCAAAAATGATTTGTATAACGTCGATTCCCTCAGTGCGAGGAATCTGCACAATTGATTTTTTTTTTACTTGAATAGCGCCACTATATTTAAGCAGGAAGAAGCGGCACAGTAGCGCACAATTCGCGACATGAGATAGAGATGACGAGCAGGATTGAGTCAAGCAGCGCTAAGAAGCGCAGCAGCTTTTAATCCTCGCCGCATTATATAGTCTAAGTCAAGTCCCACGGGTGATTACTTGGCTTCCAACGAATCCCGTCTTCGCAATCGTGTTCTCCTCGTGCCTCTACTACCCACACCCCTGCCCTCCTGGCCCAATGATTCCTGCTACGTGCGTCTCATTATGGTAGCAAACGCCACTTGAGATGATATCACGGGAAACCGACGAGAAGCTTCGAAAGACAGGACGTGCATACAAAAAAAGTAAAACCAGAAAGTAAAAGGCATAGCAGAGTCATACGAAACCACGATCATATCGCGTGCATTTCAGTATAACGTAAAGTGAAAGCAATTATTTGGCTGCGGCGTCTGTGTCAAAGTCTACCGCAACTTCTTACACAAAAGAAGAAGAAAGAAAAGGAGCAAGTTAGAGATGATGTCGAGATAGCGGCAAAGGCGCCTTTGGCGAAAAAAGTAAAATGCAGGAATAAAAAGATGTATACATCGGCGTTCGCAATTTCGAGCCACGTGCCGATGCGTATAGCAGCGGCATGTTTTCCTCGAAAAACAGTAACGTTTAAAGAGTGCACATATACGTACGACCCTCATCGCAGCGGGAAAAAGGTAAATTTGGTAAAAGGAGGAGGGAAGAAGAAGCAAGAAGCGCGGGCGGGAAGGGTTGGCGCACGTTGTGGTCTCTTGGGGATAGGCGAGAGAAAGAGAGGGCGCAGCTGGGTGACGTGTATGCGTGCGTGCGTGCGTGTTTCGACGCGTGAACGCCACACTCAGCGTTCCAAGAAAACGTCATGGGCGCCGAGCAGCGCACCTCCCCCCCCTCCCCCCCCCCCCTCAGGGCCATGCCCAAAGAGCGTCTAGAATTTCCTCATTAGCGCTGATTGCGAGTTCTCGGGCTACAGTGCACGTCTCCCTCGCTCCCCGTTTCCCCTAGCAAACGAGGGTGAAGTAGGGACGGGGCTGGGTAGGAGAAAGAGTTGCTGAGGTGCAGGGCCAACGCGACTTGAGAAAGATAAAGAGGTGGAAACAAAAAAGAAAAGACAGATGCGCGCCGTGTATACCTGAGAGCTCCTGTGCTACGGAGGTCGTGCCTGTGGCTCCCATTCCCACGCCAGCAAGTCAAATATAACTGTTACGTATGCCCAGACAGGATGTGCGCAGAACAGAGCTGTGGGATCATCTGACAGGAACGGATGTAGGGCTGTTGAAGCGAACAGGAGGTCGCGGGTGGGAGGGACGCGGAACCGGAGAGGGAGGAAGAATAGAGGTAACCTTAGACGAAATTCAGTAAAGATGACAAAATTGTTTTGCGCGCTTGCGAGGACCACGTAGTCGTACACACGATAGCCCTTATCCTCTCGAGGTACGTGCGCGGTCGAGTAAGAAGGCTGCGCGGCGCCTGGGCGGAAGCGGTGGCGCGGCTCCTCTGATTACGTTTACAGAATCGCGAGACGGTTACTTGCTTGGCTGATTTGTTTCCACCGCCGCAGCCGCCACTGAGGCGTTCAGAGGAGCCGCGATGCAACTACGTCTCACCGTTCATGCCCTGTAAGGTATAGGACCTGCTTCTGAGGTAACGCGAGCTCTCGCCCGAGCGTTGACGATGGCAGATCCAAGGAGAAAAGAAAAAAAGACAGAGCGCGAGAGCCTTAGATGGTTACACGGCGAACGAAACGACCTCCACAACTCGACGCGCGCAGCGACTATACGCCCCCTCTCCCCTCCTTCTCATTCAAGGGAAAATAATTACTCGGCTTGAGATTCTAGCCGCGGGGTCGCTTGCCTCTCGGCCTGGCTCCGACCGAGCATTTCCCTATGTCTCCCGCCCTCTCTCTTTTTTGCATCTAGCTATTTCTCTTTTCCTACTTTCGCTTGTTCCTCCGGCGCTGCGTCTCCTGCGCCGAGGTCTTTGCCGCAGTGCCCACGCTCCATGGTTTGCCCGTCGGCACCACCGCCAGCGCGGCACTACAGCGCCGCGCCGGCGCTCCTTTCGAATCGCGTATAAACTGCGCCCCCGTTCGAAATGAAACAACAACAAACGTTCTGTTCCCAGTGCTTTCACATTTTCTGTGTCCTCGCGCGGGTCGTCCGAAGACGGCTGGTATAAAGGCACGTAGGGCGTGCACTCACTGCAAACACACGCAGGCTTTTTCTTACTCGCTCGCTCGTTCGCGAATACACACGTGCGAAACTGAAATCCTTTTCAGATGGCTGCGGCAGACGTAGATGTGTGTGCGTGTGTGTACTACGCGCGCACGCAAGACTTGGACGCGAACGCAAAAACGAAAGGCTCCCCAGCCGAGTCTTCGCGTAACGTTCATACGCGCTCCGTGGCTCAAGTCTGCTTCGTATAGCGGAGCAGAAGAAGAAGAATAACAACCGTGTGGAGGGGGGGACCCGAGTTTTCTAGAGATCCCGCTTGCTCGCCACGTTGTGCCGCGTTCTCTACGCACGCCCTCTCTTCGCCCTTCGCAACGCTCGCCGGAAGGCTTCGTGAGCCCGGGTCTTAAGTAGTCAGCGAAAGGCCTCGGCTCGCGCGACTCGCTTTCTCCTTAAATACGCATTTCGCCCCCCTTCGTTGTCGCACCCGAGAGAAAACCGTCTGCAATAGAGACGGGAGAGCGTTTCGTAGCAGTTATGTTTCCTTTTCGAGATTGGAGCCTGCGTAGCTCGGCAGCGTGGTTCGAAACAATCTTCGCTGGCTCGGCGAAGGCTTAACTCTCAGTTTTATTGGTATGAATATTTTCAACCCCGTGCTCTTTCTCTCACACACACAAACACACACACACGCAAACACGATCGTGCACGCCTTCCTTATTCACAGCGCTCAACAGTTCGCAAAAGTATCGGCGCCAACATTGAAACTGGCTGCAGAGCTTGAGTTTTTTGTGCGAGCAGCAGCAGGTTGTCCTATGTTCCTCACTGGAAACTCTGTGGGAACGTTGTTTTTTCCTTCTTCGTGTGCGCGTGCCTGTCAGCAACAGGACAGCACCGGCCTCTCACTGCGACAAGTTTTTTACGCAGAGCGAAGGATTAGTGATTGCGTTCTTTGGAAGTATGGTAACAACTAATGCAGTATAACTACCGCTGCAACGAGTGGAAATCAAGGAGTTGCCAAATGCCAGTTGCCCGCACGAGAGGCGCAACATCTGCCTCTTCTCCCCTCCCACCCACACACATACATACAAGAAGAGTTGGACTTTTATGTGGAACGCCGTAGGACTGGTAAACAAGCTTGTTGTAATTCACAGTCGTCCTAAAAGAGTTGCTAGCGTAAAAGAAAGCGTGAAGACAGTTGCATCTGGCAAGAGAAGTCGTGCGCAGGTCACAATCATTAACGGCGTAACTCAAGTTGTTGCCACGTTGTTGAAAAGCTACGAGTTCTAAACTCCGCGATTGCTGCAATAGGAAATGGCAGAGAGCAAAATACACACCCTTAATTCTTGATGATGAAAAACAAAGGCTTTGTTGTAGTTTTTTCTTTTTTGCTTCTTTTACTTCAAATTTTCTATGCCCGATCCAGGCCTGCCGCCAGAAAAGCGTGCATGATAGCGTATCCAAAGTTCGTGAGTACGCAACCGTATTCGACAGACATTGGAAGCGGCGAGCGGGCGCAACCTCGAGGAGTAGACTGCAATGAGGATGAAAACGTCGGTCCATAAAGAGAATGACACGCAATCGATTTCGTTTCACTCACATTCCGCGTCCTTGCTGCGGGAACGCCCGGCACTTAGGACTTTTCCTCGCGTCCATAAAACAAAACCGCGGCAAGAGAAAAAGAGAGAAAGAAAAGCGAGTCTTTCAACTCCCGCCTTCCATCTTCTTTTTCTCCACGGCCTTTCTTTCCCATCTCCGGGACCAACTTTAGTTTATGCACCGAGCAATGGACGCGCATTAGTCGCAGCACGCCGGCGCGTGGCAGCCTCGTGAATTCGTGGCATGGCCGTTGATGCGAAAGAGGACGCGCGCGAACGCGCGAGCACGCACGTACGCATGGACACGCGAATGAACTAGCTGTTCGTGTTGGCAGCGGCGAGATCATAGAATATGATAGAGGTGCAGTCCAAGCGCTAAAATGCCAGAACATCGATAAAGAAAACATGACGAGATGCAGTGAGAAGCGAAACATAAAGAAACAGCAAAGAGATGAACGCAGCGCGGGAGTTTCATTCCTTGCTGGGCCTCCGAAAACGAACAGCGCGTATTTTCGGCAGTGACCGAGAGGACGCGCTGCTAGCGTGGAGGAGGGGCCGCTATGGAGTATAAATGGTAAAAAAGCGGGCAAAAAGAGTTTGTCATCGCGTAGTCAATGCCTTGCCCACTACCACTACCGCCGCCGCCCACTCAAGCCACCGCTTCTGGGAGAAAAGCGGAGAGTTCTTTCGTAGTAGTTCTTTCCTTTGCTTTACCGACACCCCCCCAACGGGCGCCCATTGCAGACGTATTCCTTCCGTTGTTTGTTCCTTCCTTTCTGTCCGCTTCATGGCCGTCTTTTTTTGAAGCTGTCACCGACGCTAAAGCTAAAACAAAGCTTCTTCGAGATCACAGCATTGCGCTGCCAGAACGCGCATCGTGAAAAGCGACGCCGCTTCTGTAGCCTCGGACAAATCGTGCTCGCCTGCTGCACTCGTGAACACACAGGCGAGGAAGGCGCGACGCCGCTTTCTGCTCCTGCTTGCTCGGCGGACAGGCGCGGGCGGGCACAGAGGAGCCGCCGTCTCCGCGGCCCCACTTTAAAAACGATCCGTCTTTTATCTTTCACCCCCCGCCGCTACCACCGCCGCCGAGTGACGCCCTATGAAAGCGTATCTTGCCACCTCCTGCCGGCGGCTTCCATCTCGGTCCTCTTCGGCGCTCCCGCTACTCCGCGTCGGCTGTTGTCAGTTTTCATCCCTCGTGTATTGCCGCCCCCGGCGTCCCTTCACTCGCATACTTCTCCTGCCCTTCTCAACTGACGCTGCAGAGACTGCTGCGGCACCACACTGCCAGCGACGACGTCTTGTCTTTGTCCTTTGTTGTCACCGTATCGTTCTCTGCACCCCCATCCCTTTCTTTTCTCTCGTCCTCACGCTCGCCCCCTTCATCTTAAATTCTTCTTCGCCGTTGATCCCTCTTGGAGCGGCTCCTCAAAGAGAGAGGCTCCATCGAAATTTAATATGCTCCCCCGGCAAAATTTAAACCCCGATCTAGCGTGCGTGGGAGGGCAGGCGGAGAGTCGGCGGTAGAATGAGTGCGCTGATGGGGAGGGGAAGTGTTGAGAGGGAGACGAAAGAAGCCGAAAGAAGCGACTCTTGCTCTTCCGCGCCTTTTATTTACGCTTACTTTGCTCTCGCCTGTCTTCGTCACCACCGGTCGGGGCTTTTTGCCACATTACAAATTTCCCAGTGTGTGTGTGTGTGTGTGTGCGTCTGCGGGCAGCTCACTCGCTTGCTCGACTCGACGGCGACCACCCTAAGCTTCCCTCTCTTCGCGTTTGCCTATGCCTTGTTTTACTTTGTTTTCGTCCAAGGCGACCCCGTTTTTCTGTCAAACTTTACGCTGCGTGAACACATATCTCACTCCCAAAGGCGACACGGGATACCAAGCAGCGTCCCCTTCGGCAAAGAATACGAGTGCGTATATAGGCCGGCGATATTGCGCTTCTCTAGGGAACGGGACGATTAGGGCCCTTATCCGGCGATTGAAAGCGGAGTGCTATACGCCGCCTCAATTCACGAGCGCTTATAAGAAATGCATGTTTGATCACTTCTTTATTCGTCTCATTTTTTTATTCGCTGTGTTGGCCGCAAAAACACAGCGCATGCAATGCAACGAGTGGCGATGAACTCGAATGGAGACGGATAAGAAAGCGCCATGGCAGAAGGGAGCTTAGTGGGATGTGTTTCGCTTGGAAGCGAGAGGGAACTAAGAAGAACCAACTGTGCTAGCACCTCGACATAGAGCTCGCGCGAGGCAAAAGCTATAGGGACTGTGCAGTAGAGTACTTAATTGAAGCGTCGCCCAAGAAATAAATCGCGCGAAATTTCTGTGCTACTCTAGAAGAAGGAAACGACGCAACAGCAATTTTCTTGCACCTTTTCCAGAGCACAGCAGTCGTCATGCACGTATAGGTATGCGAGCACGCCCACTTCGTCTTTCCTTTGCCTAAACGCTAAGACCCCTGACCACCACCCTCCTCCTTGATCCCCTACTTGGCTGCCCTCACCTTTTACTCTCCACAAGTGCTTGGCAGAAAACCGGGCATTCACATAGGTGAACACCTCCACAGAGCAAGACGCCGCAAGTACTACTTTTCAACCACAGTGCAGCAGCTACGTGACGAGGAATTGAAGCTATGTGATGCATCTGATAATGAGCAACACGTCGTCTTCATTCCGTCCTGTCAAAATACGGGCATTCACTCTTTGCCGGCAACTACAAGTGCGCAGTCACGCGCTTTTGGTCTCTTTAGCAGTGCCTGGTTATAGTGATATTCCACGTTACTACTGCTAACTTACAAAATAGTGCTGCTTTCGTAAAAGAGAAATGTGCCCACTACGACTCGCTGCTTCTGAACCAGATCGTCAGGATGCGACTTTGAAATGTCAATAAGCGGAGTTTACAGCAATCAGGAGCACGTGGGTTGAGAGCATGTAGGTTGTAAACATGATTCAAGGTGCAATGAACTTCCCCGTTTAAATAGCTGCGTGCCTGTAGGAAAAGCAGCCGCAGAATGCAAGAAGACGTGTCCATTATGGTGGATATATACTGCAGAATTGGCGAGCTCGAATTTAGCGGAGCGATCGAAAAGACTGCGCAAAGCGAAGGAATCGTACCAAATATACCGAAGGCAATAAGCTTCCACATTCTCAGCAAGTGTATATTTCCCTGGTTTGTTTCTCCTTCAATTGCCTTTGCACCGTACGTGGGCGCGAACGTCCGTCCTCTCCCACAGCTCTCCCAGTGACGTCGAGGAGTTCCTTACAAAACCGACGCGCCACGGAGCTGCCTTGGTGCACGTCTGCGTTCGTGAATAGGCAGTCCAGTGTCGTATGGCTACGGAAACGAAATGACGTAACCTGCAGAAAACTCAGTGGAATTCGTCGTGCTATCTTTTAACTTCACCGTCTAAGGCACACTCTTCATGCTGGAAATTTGAGCATATACAGCCAGAAACGACGATATCTCTGACTTTGGCGATCCGAAGAAACGGTAATTTAATTTAGCGGCTCCAAAGAGCCCAGTTCAAGAAAAAAAAAATAGTTGGTAAAATCTGCCCTGTTGCGAACGCGAGAAAGGCGGAAAACAAAGGATTGTTACGCCACGCCTTGCTGCCCACTCTCATCACAAATGAGGGAGAACATAAAAAGCTGAAGTTGGGGCCGAAGAGGGGAAGGGGCCGCGGACGAACTGCTTGGGAGGCACGAGGCACAAGTGACCTGGTAGGTCGATGAAGGGGGAGGGGGGGGGGAGGAAGCCTTCGAACAGAATGGCAAGACGAAGGGAACTGAAGGCGACATGAAAACCAAGCCCATATATCGAAACGGCGGGGTGGCGTGGCCCCCAACAGAATGCCGATCTCAATTCACCCGCTGCACGCGCCAGCCCGAGTCGCATTTATATAACGCTGTATTGAATTCGCGCGCCGAGCGAAACTCGTTACGCGGGCATTTTACGTAAGCAGCCTGGCGGTACATGCGGGCTTCTGGGCCCCGGCGGCCTCTTCGCAGCAGGCCCACTGCTGCATGCTGCCAGCTTCCCGAGAAATCCTTTACGCAATTGACCGTCCGTCCGACAGATTCCGGGTTCTCCGCTGTCAGCCCTGCGCGGCTGCGGATTGAGCGGAACGAGATTTGGATGAAGTGCTTGCCCGCCGGGGCCTGGAGCTGCGCTCAGATTAGGTAGGTGGTGGCCGCGCTTTTTTTTTTTTCGCCGCAGCCCTTTCATCGCCGCCGTAACGACAACGCGTATAGTGAATGATACGCGCAGCCTCATGTAGCAAGTAAAAAAGAAGTATTGGTTTGGTGCATCGCATTGCGGCTACGAGGTTGAATTTTGTCTCGCTTAAGCAGGCAGCTAGAATTTACGACGAACGCTATGGCAGAAAACAAAGAAGGAAAATAAACCAGTCGGAAAAGCAGCTGCTAAAGAGGGCGGTTCAATGAAAGCGATTGTTGGCGCAGAATCAAAGAATGCAAAATAATTTCTAACGTGCGAAGTAAGCGACTTTACGTATTCTGCTCCAGCGAAATTGCAGCCGTTATTGAGTCTCTGTGATTGGCTTGCTCCGATTAGCTGCCTGTTCGTGGTCAGCCCAACACGGAATGGTGCTTCTCAAGTGATTAGGAATACCTGATCCGAGTGGACGGGGAGTGAAGGGAGGGGGGCGGGGGCTGAAGATGGTAAAGCTACCTTGGACACCACGGTGCTCTATATCAAAAAACTAGAATATGGTCAAAATGGATGATTTAATGCCGACTTCCCTTTAAATCCGAGATACAGTTGTTGGCAGCTGTGTCATGAACGCAGACGCGGGATCCCATACCGGTGCGTCACTAGGCGTGGAAGACGCGCCACTACATACGCATGCGTCGCACATCAGAGCCAGCTGTGCTAGTGCGTATCGACTACCTTTTCCCGAACCCCGGCAGCGTACTTTCCGTTAGCTACAACACAACACTCCACACGATTCCGCATAGGACAGACTGCGGCTAAAGTCGTTAAAATGCCTCTGTAATTTTGGCAAATACAGGCTTCGTAGTGGCATTTACTGATTTGCCGTCTACGCTGCACATTCATTTCTCGAGGCTCGATGAGCTTAGGCTAAATCAGCTATGTCAACTTCTCGCTTTCGCATGCGCTATTGCCACGAAGTTTCGCAGTTGATTTCCACACGTTACGATCTTGTTCTCAGTATCACGGGTAGACGCTGCGCCGTAGGATCGGTGCGATTGGCATACCGAATTTCGGAGCAATAGCTAAGAATGGCCTAGATTACCATAGCCCGAGGGACCTGTGGTCAGCGCCCTGCATCCTGCGGCCAGTCGCGCGGCGTCGCGCGAAATTTCGGCCCAAGGCTTAGCGACGAAGGCTGCCTGAGCGTTGCCGTCTTCACTTGCTTTCTGTATTCGTTCCCGCTCTTATATTATTTGCTCCTTAAACCGAAGTCAGACCGAAATGAATGCTTAGTTCGATTCCATTTTGTTTTACCTTTTCTTGAATTGCTTTTTTGAGCGGGCGCTCCACCTCTACCATTGTACCTCGGCGCGAAAATGAATACATATACGCAATTTTTTGCTTCGCTGAAATGCAACAGGTGTTAGCTTTTTTATACACTTGGATTGCTTCTTGTATAGTGCAACCATCTGCGCTACCGTGACCTGAAGCGCAGCGAACAGCCAAGGAGGGGCGAAGAAGTTTGCGAAAGCAGAGCGGTATAAGAAGGAGCACTGGTATCTCAAGAGATGCAGTCCACGTATAATGCCCATTACGTTAGTGGATCGGCCTATAGCCCCTCATGACGTTGTGGCTCATCGTTACTGAAATGTAGCGCTCTCTGCCACAACAGCAAGTGTACATCTGTATGGTGGAGGACATTCGCTTTGCTCGTAATGTCAGCTCTAGGTATCTTTCCCGTGAACTTTCCCGGAAATTCTTTCCCGGAAATTCGACTCATGTCACCGTGAAGCTAAAAGTAGATGCGAAAAATTGCCGACACAATGTGAGACACACACACACACATGCACACACACGCACGCACTAACTCACCCACGCGCACGCACACACAAATAAATCCTTTGATCAAGGCAAGGTTGAGTAGAAGAAAAAAAACGGCAAAAGGAGAGCAACAGTAATCTACTCGGATTTCGGACAGGAGCGAGCAGCCGTTTCGGACGTATGACCCGGACGACGCCAGCAGCGGTAAAACGAATATGAACTGGACAGCAGGCGAAAGCGGAGTGCTACAGCAGCAGGATCACGGAAGAACGCAATGAAGAAACTCGTCCACCAAGATGAGTTCTCCCTCGCTATTCGGAGCTCTTCCTTTGTTTCTTGCCCGGCGACAAAAGGAACAATCCAGTACACGAGGGAAAGCAGGAGCCGGGGGAAAGAAGGGGTCGGTGGGTGGGAAGAGAAGCGCTGCTGTATATGGCGGCACGACGCCGACTACGGACACGATGACGACGCCGAAGAAACGAGCGCAGGGTTGGAGGAACGGAGAGCCAGAAGATGGCGAGAGAGAAGGAACGCAGGGGAACGTCGTAGCGCTCGTAAAAAGCGTCCGTGGAGCGCACAGGGAACAAAAAAAAAAACGGCCCGCATTTATCCACATCCATCTCGTTTGCGAGAGGGACAAAAGAGATACGCAGTCGTCGGGCCGCTCCAGCCGCGCTGCAGCACTCAGGCCTAATTGAAACAGGGTCGCTCACTCTTGCCCACAGTGCCCATATACGAACGCGAGCAGCTCCGGCCCGAGCAGGCCTTAAGAAAGTGCCGGGCATGCTCAGCTCTTACAGTAGCCGCGACGAACTGACCGTCCCTGCTGCCGGGAGGGAAAGAACCTTGTCTTTGAAGAATGGATCTTCGCATAGCGGAAGCCGACCAGCGCAATAAGACGTGCACCGGTAAACTGCGCGTGTAAAACGATCTTGCATCGTGCTCGTTCTCCTTTCCCCCCCCCCTTCCCTCTTTT
The DNA here is from genome assembly GCF_023375885.2 of Dermacentor andersoni. Taxonomy (NCBI): domain Eukaryota; kingdom Metazoa; phylum Arthropoda; class Arachnida; order Ixodida; family Ixodidae; genus Dermacentor; species Dermacentor andersoni. The sequence continues at coordinate 132,079,584 of NC_092815.1, read as the reverse complement.
ATTCCGCCACTCTCCCACCAGAATAGGGGCGCAGCCATTTCGCCCTTAAGGCAAACAGCGTATGCTACGGCTCCTCTGGACGCGGGTCTGTGGAAGTGACTTGCATGAGCAACTAACTGGGTCCATGCTGGGAACCGTGGATCATATATATATATATATATATAAGCAGCCAGCAAACAAAGACACCAAGGACAACATAGGCGAAATCACTAAATTCCTTGTACTTACTGGGTTAAAGAAATGATAAACTAATGGAAATGCAAGTGGATGAAAAAACAACTGGCCGCAGGTGGGATACGAACCCAAGTCTTCGCATCACGCGCGTGCGATGCGAAAATGTGAGTTCGTTTCCCAACTGCGACCAGTTCTTCATTTCCATTATATTTATCATTTCTTTAACTCAATTACTAAGCACAAGTAATTTCCCCTGTGTTGTCCTTGGTACCATTGTTTCTTGGCGTCTTATGACATGACTAATAAAATCGGGCCCCTCGGTTCCCTTACTTCTCGTTCATTACATTACGTGGGTCCCGAAACCAGCAACATTGCTGCCTTCATGTAGTGTGTGTTGGTTTACTGACCAGTTGCCGTCACCCAAAATAGATCACGTACTCGTAACGCCTGCGGTTGAAAGGTTGTTCCACATCCGCCGCCAATGCTTGTGAGAGGTGGCGCTGGCTAACAATCCCAGGGTTAGTTTTAGTAGTAGTAAAACAAATACCCTAGAAGGTGGATGGGAACACGGCGCTGCGGTAGCTTACTTAGTAAGAGCATCGCGCGCATAATGCGGAGACGTGGGTTCGTATCCCACCTGCGGACAGTTCTTTCATTTAATTTTCATGCACAGTGACATGTGCAGGTGTCACGATGGACGTGCGGTAGAATCTACGCGTTTTGATCTAGGTGAACTGAGTGGAATTTATGTTAGATTATCGCTACAGCCAATGGCATTATCACTGTTCGTTCTTTGGGTGAATGTTTCAAATGTTTAGTGGACATTCGAGCTCATCTATAGAGAAACTCATATGGCGTATATAATAGACGCAAAACACACTAATTATTGCCAGCTTTTTGTTGTTGGGTCTCACGTTGCGCAAATCACACTTCTAGTATGATCAGTGGCGCGATCATGCTGCGAGTGCTGATTGGAATACCTCTATTGGGTACGAGCACGCTGTTCTTGCGTGTCGCATAGACGGCCTCATCCTCTTCTCTGTCGCTGCTACGCTCAGCCGCCACGCCTTGTTTCTCATATTTGGAGTTCTCCCTAAGCAAACCTATTCTTGCTATTGCACATGCTTGGCCCTAAAGCTAGCTTAATTAGCTGAAAATGCAGCTCACAGCTTCACCCAGACCACGACAAAAACTCTGAAATCGTTTGATTCTTCTGTTCTGCTATATCTGGCTCGTTTCGGTTGGCGGGCCGCCAGGACTGCAGCTGTGAGTCAGCTGCTCAACGACTGCCCGAGCGCAATGAATCAGATGAGAAGGTACATGTACAAATGTTGCAGCTATTGAGAAACAACGTTGCAGAACCTCCCCTAAAACATTTTTGTTTCGACACGTTGCTGACGTCAAGGTGAAAGAAGCGTGAAATTTCTTCTCTTCAGAATGGCACCTGGAGGAAAGTTCGTTGTACTTCAATGTCTTTATTTGTTGCTATAACTCTGGTAGACCGCAGAGACAAAAACCTGACTAGGGAGAGCTTCAATGCAGGAGGCTTTTGGTGAACTGCACGGTGGCGCGTACCATAGATTCGCGCTTACAGTTGTCAAGTTGAGGTGTACAGACACCCACGCTTCAGTCTAGGGCGCTCGGGCGCTGCGGTGCTAAGGAAATAAAGCGATAACACAGCAAATGCATTAGGTTCAACGCATCAGGCAGAATACTGTGTGTCGCGCACGTTGTTGTGGCTTTCAGTGTTCGCAAGAATAGTGTATAAAATCGGCTTAGCCACGCACGTGTATCGGTTTCTTGGCACCGCAGTGCACCGATGCATGCAGAAATCTGTACTGAAATGTGGACTTGAAGGTGACCTTACACTGCGCCGTTTAAGGTGACGACATTGCACAAAAGGCAGTTGCAATGGACTCAACAACATTGCAGCAGGCATCAGTCACTTCGCACTGTGTGCACAAATCGCGTGCTGAAGGTGGCTACTCCATTGCTTTTTTTTATTACAAAGTTACAACGTAAGAAGAAAAGAAGCACATGTGCTAGTTGTATTCGCTCAAACCACGCTATGTTTCTCCGCTGAAACAGCAAGGAGTAAGAAATGAAAGGAAAGCGATGCAAAACGAGACCCAAAACACAACTCCTGCAAAGAGCCCCGAAAAAGAAAGGCAAACAATAGAAAGAAAAAAGCAATGCCGAAGATGAAAGGAAAGATGCGGATTCGGGCGCTCCCTCTAAAACCACCGAGGAAGATCGCTGGCTAAAGGCGACCAAGGGTGAAAGAAGTTTCAGAGCTCGGGTGGCGAAACCAGGAAAGGGACAGAAGAAGAACCGCCACGTGCGCAGCAGAGGGAGGGAGAAAGAAGGAGAGGAGGACGTTCGCGCAGGGCGACGGCGACATGCGGAGATATAAAAAGGGCCGTGATGAGTAGATCCGCGTTTTTAAGTATGGCGGGCACGCATGATGAAGCGAGGAGTGACGCGTTGGCTGCGAAGCTGGCAGCAGCTTGCGCGAATTTCTCGAGCGTCTTTGGCGAATGAGGGTCGCTCGTGAATTCCGAACGCGTACACCCTCTATCCGCTAGTCACCGCCGCCGGCTGTGCCGAGATGCGCAGCTGGGTGCCCGGGGAAAAACTAGACACACACATATACATACGCACATCGAGAGAAGGAGCGCACTGCACACCGTCTCTCTCACGCCTATCTTCGACGAGAAGAGGAACCCGAGGAAAGCAAGAAAGGAAAATACAAGGAGGAAGGGGGCCGGGAGGAAAGAGCCGCGGCAATGCAAGAGGACCTGCCCGCGGAAGAACCGTCGTCGTCGTCGTATACCCCAAGAGTGCGGTATGAAATTGTAATACGTCGATTCGCGGTCTCTCGAGGTACAGTCGGAAAGTGCTCGAGAATAAAAAAATAAGAAAAAGAAAAGAAAACACATTATGAAAGCGGGCCGCAAGTCTATGGGTTGGCGCGGGCCACCTGCGGTCCGATGGGCAGGCCGCAATGCGGCACGCTCTGCACACGAAGACGAATCGGAGGCGCGGAAGGCGCCGCTTCGTTCGCTTGAGAGTGAGGACACCCAGCGACGCGGAAAGATGCGGTTGTTAACATACAGCAGAGTGTCAGTAAACATCTGTCAATTTCCAGAGAACACACACGCACAGAGAGAGAGAGAGAGAGAGAGAGAGAGAGCGAGAGTGTGTGTGTGTGTGTGAAATAGTTGGAAGGCAGAAATTACCTATAGCGAATAATGCTATATTCTGTCATTAGCTGCGCACACCACAATCTAAGCCGATAAAAAATATAGTGGTGAATTAGGGCTCGAAAAGTACATACTGCGCCCCGATGATAATCACACCACAAGGATGTCCGGGAATAGTGAGTTAACTGATAAGAAAGAAAACTCTAGGGATGCTACTATCATTAATTAGGCGCGGATACCTTAACGTACGCCTTGAATTAGAACTGACAGCGGATTCTGAATAAGTGTAGCGCCTTGAGAAAATTCTCATTATTTTGCTTTTATTTCTTATAGTACTTCACGGGAGGCTTCTAAAAAAATGTGGGCCTAGTTCGCCGGTTAGGTTTCGGGCGCATTGGTACGACGCACGCTTTTCCTTTTCAGGTGAAATGCAAATGAAGGTCAGCGGTGATCTTTCAGAATGGCAATTCCTTTCGGGCGTGTACATCTCTTGTAGTAGACCCCTCATGTAATGTCCTGTTCAGGGACCTTTGAGGTATAATAAAGAAATAAACACCGCTATGCCTTAAACGTTCTTTTTCTTCTAAGCGAACTGAACGTAGTCTTCCGGACTAGGACGTATATATATATATATATATATATATATATATATATATATATATATATATATATATATATATATATATATATATATATACATACATGGTAGCCGAAGTGGTGCTACACATGCGGATGAAGTACAGACTGGTTTCACGAATGACTTAACGTCCGAAAGGAGCACCTGGCGTAAGAGAGATGTAGTATATATGTAGTGCAAGACACTCGATTAAATTTTTGCACCAGGCGCTCCTGGACGTTAACTCCTAAGTTGAAGTACGCGAGCGTGCTTTTGCATTCAACTATCATCTGAGCAAGCGACATGTGTAAATTTGATCTACGCCAGTAGCTGAATTGTGCAACACAAGGACACGCTGCTTTAGATTCGCACAGTCGGCAAGTCTTATTGCCGACATCGTTGTTCAACTTCTATGTCACATTTGGGGTGGCCAAGTCCGACCACATTAATTTAATTTTGTGTGCACGTACCAGTACGACTTCCAACCTCAGCACTCGCTTGTTGCGGTTTAATGCTACTTTTTTCCAGTCATGTCCTCGTTCTTATTCTCTTGTTGCTCGCATGTAAAGGCAATGTTAGTTTATTCGTCTTCGTGACTGTTTTCGCGTAATGTCATTAATCGGCTGACCTACCAAGACACGCCCTTTAAGACTACAAAAGTAAGGCAGCCTCAATGCTAGATAAATAACGCGAGTCAGTCACGTCACAATTTCTCTTGCACTTAGCGCTTATCATCTTCTGTATGATATCACCGTGACGAAATTAAGGTACGATGTTATGTGCTCTCAATACACTCGTCGATTCATCTATTTCGGCGCAAGCACCCTTCTTCGCTGATATTTAGTCGGATGAAAGGTTGCTATTTTGCAACGTGTAGCAATACCTCGATGTTCCCGGTGAATTTCTCGCGTACGGACACACGACCACGCCTGAAGCTAAGCGCCAAAGCCTGCGGACTCGCAGACCGAACCGTGCCGAGTACCTGAAGTATTCACGTACCGCAACGGGCATATGCGAGGGTACGGAATATGTGTTGAATTTGACGTGAAAGACTCTAAAGACCGCGCCAAATTGAACTCGAAAAGCGAAAAAAAGAAAGCTTGATAGGCTCGCACTACGGCACTGACGAAGCAGATCTATTCTTCGACATATTGAAAGGACGACCGCATCACGGAATTAATCAGTCTCTGTGTAGAACTCCCTCGCACGTCGCCGAGTGTAAAGACACAAAAGCGAGGATAAGATAGCGGCGGTCGGAGAGAGAAAAGCCACTGCCGAAATTAACCACACTCCCCCTCCGCACCCCCCCCCCCCCTGCCTACTCTCTATCTCAATGCAGCTTTATTCCTCTCTTCCATTTTCTTTTATATTTTTTTCAACCCACTGAAAGCACTATGCATACAGACTATACCCTCGGCTCGCATACCAATGAGCCGACAATAGATTATACTTTTTGTCTCTGAAAATTTCAGGACGCGAAGAAAACCGAAAAGGCTTAACGAAAGACAAACGAACTGTAGATGAACCAAAATGTGAAGGAAATTAAGCAAAGCAGAGAGAAAGGAGGTCCGAACGGGCGAAAAAAAATTAAAAGGGAGGAAAGCCGGGAGGTGCTGTTCTTTTCTCTTCTTTTTCGAAGGGGAACCCGCAAACGCGCGCACGTCCGTACACACAGAGTAAAACATCGGCCGGTCAACAATGGCAGCGGCAGTGCAGGGCGAAGAAGGACGCTGCTATAGGCGGAACGTGTCCACAATTCAGATCAGGCTCCCAGTTTCTCCCCCTCTCTCTCTTTTTGTCTCGGTATGAAAGAGCCGCTGCTGCACTATACCCGCACCACCGCCGCCAACAGCAGCAGCACCAAAGGCTTCTGCAAGCTGCCTTTGCCGTGCGGCTCCTACGCGGTGCTGCTGAGCTCGCCCTATCGCGGCTGCTCCCCCTCTCTGTCCCGTCCTTTTCTTTCATCTCGGTCCGTCTCGGCCTCGCGCTTTACGTCCGCAATGCCGCCGCCCCGCGCGCACCGCGCACACTGTGGATCCCGTTGCCTGCCCGCCTGCTTCACGCTGCTGATTTCAGCGCCGCCGCTGAAGCAGCAGCCGCCGCCGCCTACAGCCGTAGCGGTACGCGCTTATGATTATGATTCGTATTATCATCGCCCGCACTCTGTTTCCGCGCTCTCTGCCTTGCTTTCTTTTTCTTTCTTTCCTCCCTCCTTGCTCCTGTTATCCTGGATGCACTATGCTTACGCAACGCACGCACAGACCGTCGTATACGTTCACGGCAGACGGTTCGGCGTGGGATAGGGGAAACTAGGGAGGAGATGGGGAAGCGGAGCTCATTTCCATTTCGACGTTGTTTTCGCAGCCTCCCCCGCCTTTTTCCGCTTTCCTCAACCTTGCTCAACAGAGGATCGCTTCGTGCGAGTTCTGTGCTGTGCAAACGCCGCCATACTCCCACAACAGGCCTCCTTCTCTGCTCCCCCTTGCTTATTTCACTCTCTCGTCTGTTCTTTCCGTGGCGTTAAAAAAATTTCCGCGTCTGTCTTCTTCCTCCTCCCACACTTTCACCCGCTTTCTCTTTCATAACTTTTTTCTTTCCTGCCGCGCCTGGGGAATTGTACGATGTCTCACTTGCGTTATACATTGTTTTCAATGGCTCCCTCCATGAATTTGAACCGAGCTGCCCGGTTCTCACCCTCATACATTGCACTGTCCTCCTCTCTACCGCCTCACTCCTTTCACGCAACCACACGCGCCTGCCTGCCTGTCCACGGGCCCAGCGGTTGCCCGCACGGGGCGCCGCCGCTATAGCTGGGCTCTCTCTTCAAAGTTCGATCCGGTCGGCGGCGCGCCTCCGTGGTTTGCGATCGTGCGAAACTTATTCGAAGGCCTTGCGGTTTTGCGCGTGGTCGATAGGGGCGAGTGGTGCGAAGAACGAAAGGAAAGCTGCTGGGTACTGTGTGCGAGAAAGAGCAGGCGGCGGTAGCACGAAGCCACAAGCACTTTCTCTTCGATCGGCCAGGAGCGAGAAACAAATTCCCGAGGCGCCTCAAAGGGGCATATATACGCGCGGCGTGGACGTACTTAGTGCCGTTTTGTTTTTAAAATAGTGAAGCAGATGGACGAGCGTAAAGACAGAAGAAAAAAAGAGAGCCGAAGCAAGGCAGGGAGCCGTAAATCAAGATAGGGTTTGCTACCCTGGGCCTGATTTAGGCACTTCAGAGAACTGATGCCACTTTCCCATATCGCATCCGCAAATGGTCAGGGCAAACTCCAGCCTGGCGGTGCTAGAGACTACTTGGCCCATCATCGTCATCTGTGCATTGTCAAACTTTTGGTGGCACTGAACGTTACATGATAAAGTGTGCTGAATTTGAAAGGGAACGTAGAAATTAATAGATTAATTCAAGCGCAAAACTGCGCCACACTCAAATGCAAGTGATATTTTTTTCCTGCGAGGACATTGGATATTTCGGAGGGAGGTGCTTCAGATCCTCTTAAAGTTCATCCGTGATTCAGGAGTGGTAAGTGAATGGCGAGCCGTATAGGTCCTCGTATTTCGGAAAACGCGCGACGTATTGGGCTCCGTGACAATCTGTTTTTGATACCTAGTGTTTGTTTTACTGCTAAGTGTTTCAGACCGTATCGCGGTTGATACGTGGCGTTCAGACGGAGCAATTGCCGGAAACTAGGTCCGCCTGCAGCAACCCCTCCCCATCCCTTCCCTCCTGAGCATCAAACTAATGGAGGGGAGTAATGATGGAAAGGCGAAAAGGTTAACCACGCTGAGCCTAGTTGGCTAGCCTGCGTTGGGGAAGGCGCAAACGGGAGTGAAAGATGAGAAGAGGGAGATGAATACACACTATGCGCGCACACGCAAACGCAGGTGTCTGTCGTTCAGATAATTGGGCGTAACCATGTGAGTTTGGGTGTGCTACTCTCACTGTCCTACGTTGTTAGACAGCGCTGGACTTCAGAGCACGTGCATCGAAGGCTGGAAATGAAACAAGCTTCCGCTTCACTCAGCCTGAGAACGTGCTCAGAGCTCAGCCTCAGTGGAAGTGGTGGGCCCAATGTTCGTTTTCCTTGGCCCGTAGGGCGAGGATGAAACTGACAATAAGGAACTGGGCTGAGGACGTACTGGGCTGACGACGAGACGAAGGCTATCGTCGTTGGCTCAAAGAAAGGGAGGACGCAGTAAACGCATGTTTGAACTATTTAGTGTTGTTGCAGTGAAAGGTGGCAGAGAGTAAGTGAATACGATGTAACGGCGCGCTATATAGCAAGGGGTCTTGCTGCACAATAGAGAGACCACCTAAGTGCCAGTTAACTTTAACAGAAAAAAAATTCTACAGAAATTTTGATAGTTAGTTACTAAAAAGTAAGGATTCTTTGGCAAGACTGTTACTTCGCTTTTGCTTACTTGCTTTTCCTAGCGTTTGCATATCTACCCATCGCTTTTCAGGTGCCAAAGGAATTCAATACGTCTACTGAACAGTGTGGAGATGAGTTGCCAGGAATCTGCATGTCCCCTGCAAAGCGATCCTACCAATTGAGCCGGAACGCCGTGAGAACCGGTTTCACCATAGCTGTTTTCTCCTTTTTTATTTTAATTTCTCTTTCTCCTTTTTGTTATGATCGTTACACCGGCGACGGCGACGTCACCAATTTCTTTTTTAACGCCAGCAATTAATTAACATTATTTACCTAGTATCACATGTACCAATCAGTTATTCTTATTTTTGTGCTGAGCAGCTGCACAATAGGCTTCTCTGCATACACACTCATAATGCGGAAAAGTAATCTTTGAAGTGGCCCAGACGAGAACGGGCCTCTCTCTGATGAATATTTTCTTTTTTCAATTGTTCCTTATCACTTACAATACCAAGAATGTACATTTACACTATTATAATGATCAAATGTCTTAACTTCGCAAATTAAGCATTTTTGTACACATGCAAGTGATTACACTTTTGACGTGACGGACAGATTTTGCTGCGGTACTCGCCAAAGAATGCTTACGCATTTAAATATCCACAAAGCCAAACGTTTGGGCTGGCACTCCATATTGGCTCATGGTCGATAAGAGCTAGCTAATGCGTTAAGTAGCGGTAGTCTTCGTGCAATAAATCGGATACAATGGCGAGAAAATCAGTGAATGATTTTTTTATCTAATTTTAATTTTAATAATCTTTTTTTAACTAAAATTGGTCATCGTGTTTTGAGCACGAGATGTGGACGCTGTTTGCTGCGGTCAATGCGAAAACAGCCGCCAGCAGGTTATTTGATCATGATTATGATGATGATGCAACTCTGTAAGAAGTCTTGCAGGGTTGCCATCAGGATGCTGCATGACTGGCTACTCGCTACAGCTAGTGATCAATGTATGTTGATAAATGTATGGTGCAATGTGTCGTATGCAGTGCTATACTGCGATCTGTACTTGGTGTCATCACTTCTGTTCAAATTTTTTTGTACGTTGCTTGTTCGAAAGAGATTGTGGAGAGACTTAGCGAAATGGTCTGCGTTAGCTTTATTCCAAAAGGACAAATCTAGAACACTTTTGGCAAATCACTCGAACGAGCGAACACAGCGAATCAGTTAATCGATAAATTTAGCTAACCAAATCAATCCAATCAATCGATCAATGGCTGGAAGTAGAGCTGGTTTTCAATGCTGAGACAACTTTCAACATTGCGGTATAAGGTTACATCCCCACGAGGAGACACTTCTGTGTTGCAGATTGTACTCGTGAATGATGATGTAGATTACATTTCATGATAATGAAATTAGTTTGAACATGTAAACAGAAAAATAAAACGATAATGTGCTCGTTATAGCTACATGTAGGACATGATGCTTTGTAGTTCAGCTTTCTTTCTTAAAAAAAAAAAGAAAGCTTTACTACATATTCCTTTTCTTTACATATAAGTATGCTCTCTTCATATGGCAGATGTGGCTGAAATTATGCGTTTGTTGTACGCTGCAAAATAACAAACCCCATACTAGCCATGATGCTTTCGTTTTCTTTCTTTTACGAGCTTTTACAAGCGCCACATTGGTATTAACAGAAATTCGCTATGGGTCGACGGGGTGCTTTGTTGCGCAAAAAAAAAAAAAGGAATCGAACAGGTGTATCCAAAATAGGTGACATGCAAGAAAAAATAAATGCAGTCTATCCTTAAAGGGCCCTCACTTTTTTTTAATGTAGCTAGGTCACAATGGACGTTTCTTGATACTCTTCCTGTTGATACAACGTGAAGTTATCATAGCTGCAAGCTTAACGCACTGATGTGCTGAAACTTTTCCCGCGAAGCATTGGGTAGATTTGTTTCAGTTTCACGAGCTGTAGGAAATAGTCTTCGCAGAGGAAAGAAGCGCAAGAGTTGCCTGAAGTCGGCAAATAGAATCAGGACTCGGATGAATGTGTTTGCAGCAGCAAGAGGTGACAGCAAGGAGTGCGAATTTATCATATCCGAGTGGATGTGTGTATTCTCCTCGCAGGCCCTTCTTTTTTCAGCCACGCAGTCACTCTGCATGTACAACTTCTTCCAACATTTGCGTCCTTCCTTTTTCTTTTCCTTTTGTTAGTTGGCGAGTCCACTGATATGGCTTTTCATCAGATAAAATTCTCTTTTTATTTTCAGACCATCCAGATAAACTGCCTTCATGCTTGTAAGTGCTTTCATCGCCCAAGCGACAATTTTTGGCCATATTCGTATTTCTCTAAAAAAACTCGGCAATCGTATAGCTTTCCGTAACAAGTAGCTGCAGACGCCAAGTATATAGACGGACGTATAGAAGAAATAATGCGCTCCACGTTAGTTCGCGGTTTCGCCTACACGTACAACGTCACTTGGGGCCTTACCTCACTAATAAAAAGAAAACGTAAACGCGTTGCCAGTATCTAGAATTGCACGTGCGGCTAAGAACATTCACGCAGATTCTTCATCAAAAATGGCATTTACGAAATAAACAGAAACCTGGTGGTAAAGAAGCTTGAACATTTCCAACTTCATCGTTCCAAAGTGCGATATGCAAAGAGTGCTTCAGAAGAAGAAATATGTGTTTTATAGTGAAACAACCTAGGAAACAAGACAGCCTCTTCTTCCATAGGTTGTGCGCAGCAACGAAGCGAATCGGTGCTATGAAAGCGACGTTGCCATCTTTTCTTTACTTAAATCGTACTTTGATCTTACCGCTACAAGGGCATGATTTATTTGCGACTATGGGACTGAATAGAGAAAGCTTATCGTTCGCAAGTTATTTTTGCCATTGGCAAGACGTGTTCGCTAATAATATTCCAGACATCAGAATTGGCAGGAATCTGCTCTTACGAACAATTCATTCTTTGTTCGTGCTTTGCTATTGCTGCTATATATACGGGCATCATTGATTTGCGACCAAATCGGACACTCCTACGTACTACTCCCAGCGATCAAACCTGTCTGGCTGATCCTGGACTACGAAAGACGTAATTGCTCCGGAAGTTGACTCTCAATCGCGAATTTCCTCACCTCAAAGAACACGCGCATTGTTATATTTTTTTTTTCTGCCCGGTCCGGAATGTCAGAGATCGGAAAGCGCTTTAGTTTTGGCGACGTCGGCGTTTCACTTAGGCGTCCTAGGAACGAACCCTACCCCGCATTACGTTCGCCAGAAAGCGTCCCTCGCGCGATCCGGCGTTCGCTATGTGACCCGGAGCAATAAATTGCGGCAGTTGAAATCAGCCCCGCGAAATCCGCCCTCATTCTCCTGTGACCGAGCGAAGTTCCAGCGGCCCTTCTGGCGCCTCTCCACAGACTGCGCGGTTCGCCCCTCTCCCCTCCGATTCTCGAAGCCTACTCGGTGAGCGGGCCGCGATAGTTCTGCCCTGTGTTTGTCGTCCGAAGCAAGGGTTTCGGCGAACGAGCAGGCGGGCGCATCGCAGGGTGCACACCGAAAGTGCCAGACAGCGGGCCGTATAAGACACCGCGCATTCTCTTCTTGTTTCTGCTCCTTGCTTCGACAAGCACCCAGAGAACATCACGCCCTCCCCTCTCCCCCCCCGACCCCCCCCCCCCCGCGTTTCCCTGTATGCCGCGTGCCTCTCCTCCCCTCCCCATCTCCTCCCTCATTCGGATGTACAGGCGGCTGGACATGAGACGAGACTATACGACGACGACGACGTTGACTGGACCCTCCTAATCTCGCTCGAGTGGCGTCGAGGCACGGTACGCGTCTTAAGGCATCACAATGGCACGGCGGTGCTGTCCGCGCAATTACCGACGCGAGGACGCCTCGCACTGCACGCGAAGGCATGGGACGGGGCCGCGGCGCGCAGATAAGGGAAGCCGCAGGGACACGATGTCTGGCCTGCCGGTTGGCTGGCCAACAACGAATAAGACGGGACGGGTGGGAGAGAGAGAGAAAGAGAGAGCACCCCGGAAGAGTGGACCGGACATTTAGGAGGCTCGCCCCTCCTTCCTTCCACTCAGGGGAGACAGGGCGACACACAGGGGACAGTATTAACGAAGGCGCGCGTCACTAACTAAAAAGGAAAGATACATATACGAAAAACGCGCTTGTGTGAACAATGTTAGGAAGACGGCGAGATTCGCGGGCTTAGCAAAGGCGCTGAGGCCGTAATCGCGCCGAAATATCTCTTGACTGATTTTTTTTGTTTGTTTCTGGCTGTTTTCTGAGCTGTGCTCTTTCAAACAGAGAATGAGAAGGCTTTCTTGTATCGAACACGTCATTTTACGCAGATAAATTACGAGAGCAGGCACGAGCATACGGCGGACAAGCTGCAAGCACTGCGTGGTAAATTTTGCTTAAATAAAGTACGAAAGCTGGTCGAGTTCGACTGCTTGAATACATTGATCTACGATGAAAAGGGGGGAAAATAAACAAAATAAGAGGTCACCAAATCACGAAGACGTGATTAAATTTGCCGTTTCATACTTTGACGAAGGAGGAAAGAGAAAAGTAGAAGGCAGGGAGGTTAACCAGAATAACGTCCGGTTGGCTACCCTACACCGGGGGAATGGGAAAGGGGGAAACAAAGATCACAGTGAGAGAGAGGAGGGAAGGAAAGAAGGAAATTGCGGCGAGTTGAAAATGTATTAAGTGTCTTGCGACCTCACAAATATATGGCAAGACAAGCAGCCTTCGCTCTGATCTCGTGTGATGACTTCATGGTTGAGTATAGAAGTTTGAGAGCATAGTTTTAGTCACAGTGAATAGGGTACGATTTGCAGATCCCATAGGAAAAAGAAAAAGAATTCAGACGGTATTGATTGTTATGTGTTATGACTACTTATATAATTTCGCTTGTGACGCGTCTAAATAACTTCGAAGTATTTTTTTATGTCTCGCGCCCAAATATTCGGCGCAATCTTGCGGGCAAGGCAATTTATACTTAGTCTCTTTGCTCACAATGAAATGACACTCTGAAATCTCCAACAGCACGTACAGTAAACCCGGATTCTGAAACAACAGAATTGGGGAACGGAGGGGTGAGTTATCAGTTGACGGGGGAGGGAGGGGGAGGGCTTTGGAAGGAGTCACAATCGGTACAATTCAACGAATTAGGCCTGAGACAACGCGATTACCACCGCCCCGACGTGGGCAGCACCGCCAGCAGACGACAGCATTTGCCGGGAACACCCGAAGATGCCGAGCAGAAGGCAACAATTTCGGCAGGTATGGCGGGAGCTGCCAGCCTTTCGGGTGTCAGTGTTGCGCATATCTCATGTAATCGAGCGAGAGAGAAAGAAAAAAAAACAGAACAACAAAAGGACCCGTTCACTTTCGAGTGAACAGCACAGGTGGCGTATGGAAATACCGAAAAAAAAAATATAGAAAGAATTAACGGCTGCGTTAGGCACAAGTGCGCAAGCGAGCATTCGAAACAAAAATAAAGGAAGTGAAAGACACCAAATAAATGACAAAAAGTGAGAAATCGAAGAAGCGGGAAACAAAGCGCACGCAGAGTTCCCCATCGTGCTGCTGGAACGCCTATTAATCAAGCCGAGAGGCCCATTATTTTTCACCCAGAACCCCGCCTGCCCGCAGTTTGAATGTCGACGAGAGGCGTTTCACTTATTTTGAAATGTTTACCATTGCTTGAACATCGCCGGAAATCATTTTTAGGAAGACAGAAAAAAAGAGAATGGAAGTGGAGGGGGAGTGCTGGAGCTAGCTAGTGAGAAGGAGACTTGCGCAATACCGAGCACATGGCTGGTAGCACTGTATAAAGACGAGTGTTTCATTCAGCAAGAAAGAAACAACTCGAACGTGCGACAAGGCTAGACGTGCCCCCCAAAAATACATATGTTCGAGCATCCGTCGTTTAGACGGGTCGGAAGCTTACTTTAAGTTCGTAACGTTTAGGCGGGCAGCACTCGCGAGTTTGAGAAGGGCCTTGCCTGAAAGCGGTGCGGATAAAACCGGCTCTTCGAAGCTGCGAGAGGGAAACTGTGTGTGTGTAAGAGAGAGAGAGAAAGAAAGAGAGAGAAAACGCGGCGAAGATGCAGAAAATTTCAACAAGGATGACAGCAATATATGAAGGCGTGTTAATTACCTTGCTCAGAAGTTCCTAGTTTCGAAAGAAAGCCCCTGTTGTTATATTGATTAAACTTGCCAAGCAACTTCATTTGATCTACTTTTGCTTCTGAACCTCATTCGATAATTTTCGTATTAAAGGCTTTAATTTTTCCGCTGGTGTTGTGGTAAGAGATGTCCTTAAGATATGAAATTCTCCTTTAGGCCACAGAGATGTATGAAGGCAGCGCGAGTTCCTCAAGAAAACAAATTTATATATATATATATATATACATTGCGTGAAAGAAGCCTGCGACATTTCTTGGGGCAAATTTTAGCGATGCACCATAAGCACAAGTTCAAACGCGCACAAGTCGATAATGACACTAGTCTGTTATGTGGTTTTCAGGTTCTCTAGCATCTGTAACAAGTCGCCTAATTCGGACTTTCAAATATACACTCGGGGCTAATTACTCCATGATTAGACACCGTCTACAGAGCTATTACACTTCGCACTTCTATGAAATTGAGCGTAGCGGTCGTTCCGATCACTTATTTACTGTTCAGTGTTTCACTTTATACTGATGCTGCATCAAGATCTTTTACAACAAGCTACAAGGCTTATCTTGTCAATCAGAATCATGTAAATCCAACAGTCAATGAAGCCAAGAAAAGTATAGGGGAAATTAGCTGTGGTTGAAACTGAAACGTAGAAAATAATGAGGAAAATGGAAATGAAAGTGTACTAAAAGATAACTTATCGACGGCGGGGGACCAAACCCACAACCTCCTCATTACGCGTGCGTTGCACTATCAATGGTACTACAGCGACGGTTATCAATCCATGCATAAACTTTGGTATTTATGACTGTTGGCTCGATAAGGTTATGATTAACGAAAATCGAGCCCCTCCGTTCCCTTTTTTTTTTCTTGTTCAAGGCTTATCTTGGTAGTTTGTAATGCTGTCGTACCTGCGAATTCACATGGAACAAACAGTCGAGCAAAAATTAAGCGCTTTTCACGGCAGGCAGTGTATAGCAAGGGAACAACAAATAAACTGAAAGCAACGTTGATCGCTACCAGTCGGCAGCTGGGCTGCGTTTGTCGGGCACCTCACGTCGTGCGACGTAGTGCCGAGGTAGGCATACTTCTACACTTGCGCGATTAAAACTTGGACAAACTGCGAGAGTAGAAGAAAGTAGTTAACTGCTCAGCGAATAAGCTACGAAGCTTCGCTGCTGGCAAAGGGCAGAATTGAAGCCGCGGTCAATTCATTATTAAACTCTCGCGTACGGGGCTCGCGCGGGTGATGAATTCGGGCGCGAAATCGGGAAGACCAAATAAGGAACTAATCATGGCAGGCGCCTTTAACCGCAAGCACGAAATAAACGAAAAACTTGCTGGGCGGGGAGGAGAAAGAGTAGAAAAACGAGACCGAGGAGCACAGTCTTTAATGGCACCTCGATCGATGATGGGGCAGCGATGTGCTCAGCGTGAACCAGAGAAATAAAAAATGGGCGCGGAATTCCTTAAGCAGCGTATGATGGATGGATGTTTAAGTTGCTCGACGATGTGCCGGCGGCTGCTCGCGAACAAGCTGCGAAACGGGGTTCGTTTTGTACGTTGTAGCTTACTATCGGCGCCGCACGTTCTGGGCGTTCCCGTTTTCATTGCAGCACCGAAGTTGGCGACAGCCGTGTGTGCTATACAAGCGACAGCAGTGGCATAGAGCTTTGAAGTAGCAGCAAAATAGAAACAAACGAAGTATGAAGCAGTGAGGTGCGAAGAAGCCAGAAGGACGGCCCCTGGAAACAAGATAATTGAATGAATGAATGAATGAATGAATGAATGAATGAATGAATGAATGAATGAATGAATGAATGAATCAAACGATCAATTTTCTCTTTTGGGCTACTGACTTAGGCGACTGAGGTCCACGTGCAAGATATAGAGATACCGTATTTCGACGTACACATTGCGAGTTTTCGTTGGCGATTTTTAACTACGACACCTTGCTGTTGAATTAAAATCAAATTA